>NW_022196909.1:6433516-6437937 GCF_008632895.1 Mastomys coucha
GGGGAGGGGGAGAGAAGGAGTGGAGAGGCAGAGAGAGGGAGAGGGAGAGGGAGGGAAAGAAGGACGAGAGGAGGATCCACAGATTGAGAACCAGTGTCTAATACAACCAGAAGATACAAATCGGAGGATATAGATTATGTCCTTGTTATAAGAACACAGCATGATTTGTGTTTGCCAGATAAGATCACAGTGATGACAGTCAGGTGGACCTTCTTGAGGCTGGCTGTGGTCTGTCTCTGAGGATATTGTCTGTTAAAATACCACTCATCTGCCCTCCCTCCTCCCATTATTGAAGCATTGCATTGTACTGGTTAAAATCCTTGGTAACTATCAGGCTTCGCTATATTCTTTGCTTGTTTTCAAAACTCTGTCTTAACTACTAGATTTCTCCAGGAGTGTTTTGAGAAAGCAATGTTGGTGCTGAGTTTTGTAACTAGGTGCTAATTAATCACATGAACTGGTAGTTTATGTCTGTCCGTTACTTCTGTAGTGATGGTTTATAGCAGAGTGCTGTGTAGACTTCAGGAATGGGAGTGCTCTTACAATGTGTTTGAGTTTATATTTATGCTTATTTACTCTTTGGAACTAGTGCTGTCTTTAGTGTCCTATTCTCTTGATTCTGAATTTCATGCTTTAGCTCTGTCTGGTGTTTTTATTATAACATGAATTTCTCTTTTGGTATTTTATATTTCTATACTAGAAGTATTATCAAAAATGATCAACGCATGGCATATTGACAATGTTTGCATATTATTGAGAGATTAAATGTGTTTCCATTGTTTTTGTAGTTGTAATTTTTAAATCTAAAAGTAATATATAGAAAAATAAAAACTGTTTTTATTTTTTTCTGTTTACATGCAGAAAAGATGAAAAGGAATATGCACTTAAGCAAATTGAAGGCACAGGAATATCTATGTCGGCTTGTAGAGAGATTGCAGTAAGTATAGTTTATTTTATTATCAATATTGGATATTTAGTATAAAATATGTATTAATATGTACACTGGATGATAATTTCACAGACTTAATTTAAGAATAGTTTATATAAAATAGGAAAATCTGGAAACCTAAAATTACCAAAGTCATTTTTGAGCATTTTTTTAAAAATTTCTATTAAATTTATATATTTATTCATTTTACATCCCAATATCAGCCCCCAATATTAGCCCTCCTCATCCTCCCAGTACCCTCTCTCATGGATCCTCCCTCATTCCTCTCTCCCCTGCACCTTTGATTTTGTTTTGTTTTGTTTTGTTTTTTGTTTTTGTTTTTCGGCTTTCTTTCTTTCCTTCTTTTCTTTTCTCTTTTCTTTTCTTTTCTTTTCTTTTCTTTTCTTTTCTTTTCGGAGAGAGGCTGCAAGGTGGAGGGCACGTAAAAAAGGGACAGGAAGATGAGCAGGATTCAGTTGCATGATGTGAATTTCACAAAGAACCAATAAAAAGTAAAACAAACAAATCCAAACACTATAGAAAAAGGATGGTAAAAAAAATCTGCTATATCAAACTTAGAAATTCTTTTCTTTGCAAAAATTCTCCCTCCCACACATATAAAAATAAAGCCCATAACCTTTTTATTCAGTATGCTTCGATCCAAAGTTAAGAAAGTAAATTTCAACTCTAAAGCTAGTTGAACTATTTATTAATCATACTGTGTTATATGGGATATATAACAAATTGTGAGATGTAACTCCTCAGCACTCTTAAAAAATTGAGATGTTTGCATGGCAAAGAGCGGCTAAGGGGGCAGTTAGAGCAGTGGGCTTTAGAGTTAGGTTAGAGAGCTGCCTTAGTGTCTCTGGACTGTTGTGACAAACCACTAGAGCCTCCAGGATCAGGGGCTGACAGAGGCTGTATCTGGTGTGGGCCTGGTGTTCTGATTTATGGATGCTTGGCCATCTTTTCTTGTGTCCTCTGTGATTGAAAGGGTGCAAGGAATCACTCTGAGGTCTTTTAGAAGGGAACCAGTCACTTTTTTTTTAAACAAGGGCTTTGTCCTTGTAACTTAAAATCACCTCCCAGCTCCTAGAGGGCCTGTGAAGTAGTGACTTAAAAATTTGAGTTGGGATTGAGGCACATAAAAGCATTCAGTTTAGGACTGGGTAGAGTGTTGCACAAGTCTGAAGACTGCCCCTTCATCTCTAAATTCAGGGTGGGCCTGCTTGTATTTCTAGCAAGATGGCTAGCTAGACTCATTGAGTCACTGTGCTGTGGGTTCCAGTGAGAGACCTTACCTCAGTATATAGAGTGGAGTGAAGTCAAGGAAGACAGTGATGTCAGCCTCTGGCCTCCACACACACACACACACACACACACTCTCTCACACACACACACACAGAGTCATGGAAATAGAAACCTCATTTTTGTTACTGCCAGAGGGAAGAGAAGTCTAGGTCCCCCTCCCCCCACCCCCAGTGCTGAGGATTGAACTCAGCAGCTCATACATATGAGATGTCAGCCACTGATCTCTGTCTCCTGCCCCATCCCGACTTGTTGCCTGGCTGCTCAGTGTCTCAGGTCTGGCCTGCACTGCTGAGAAGTCCTCCTCCTCAGTGACTTCTGTTTTGCTGTTTCCAAATGTGTATATGCTCTGGTGTTCCTGAGGCAATAGGTAGATCAGCAGTTAGGGACTGTCACTTTCAGGTTTCGCCCACGAAATGCAGTGGGTAGGTGGGAAGGAAGTGAAGAGCTTGACGCTCTGGTTTTCTCCTTAGGTCCCTGCTGGGGCCAGCCTGCTGCTAGAGAGTCAGTGGCATCCTCACAGCTTTTGCTATAGATGAATCAACTTTTTAAAGTTATGAAATAGAATTGATAGAATGTATTATTAGCTGGTAATTTAACGCTGAGAAAAACTTTGAAATATCCATGAATAAAGCTGTGTTAAGTTTTTAAAATTTGTCTCTACAAACCTTAAAATTATTGCATTAAGATTCATATATTAAAAGTGGAAAAGTTAATGGCATTAGACAATAATTTTAAGAATTTTTATAAATAAAGTTTGCATTTACTATAAAAATAGAGAAGTATCTAACCTCGTGAGGATTGCTTTATTGTATCATTTTGTTTCAGTGAGTCTAGGTTTCCCTCAACTATGTGTACAACTTTGTTAAAGTATGCATGTATGGAGTTAGGTATATTACTCAGGCTTTTACCCTTCCTGTGAAAAACTCTAAAGCAGACATACTCTAAAGCTTGTTTACAAGACATTTTTTTAACAGGATGTTATATGATAATTTTTTCATAAAAGGTTTGACAGTTTTTAGAGTAGAACTAAAGAAAGTTTTATGATTTGCTTTGGACAAAATATTTTCTTTGGTTGCTTTCTTCTTAAAAACAAACAAATTTTACTTTTAGGAGTGAAGATTCTGTACAGGTAATTCCTTATTTGAATATCAATTTCTTGTCCTATATGATGATGGTTAACATTTTTTCCTGGTATGCAATATATTTGTCTTCTTTAGCAAAATGAGTACTATTCCTGATTTTTCTTTCTTTTCTTTTAAAAAATTATTATTATTATTATTATTATTATTATTATTATTATTATTATTATTATTATTATTAAATTTTGAAACAGGGTTTCACAATGTAGCCCTGGCTTTCCTGAACTCTGTAGACCAGGCTGACTTTGAACTAAAGAGATCTGCCTGCCTCTGCCTTCCAAGTGCTGGTATCATGGGTAACCACCTGGGATCTATATAAGTTTAAGGCCAGTTTGCTCTACATTGGGAGTTCCAGGCCAGCCAGAGCTATGTGCATAGTAAGATCTTATCTCAAACAAACAACAAACAAAATGTATTCTTAGAAAATGCTTAAGTATAAGATGTGCTATGGTCTGATGTATGTTTGTGCTTATCTGCATGCTGTGTGAACATGAGCATGTGGAAGCCAGTGGGGCCATCAAGTGCCTTTCCTAATCGGTTTACACCTGGCCTTTGTTTGTTTTTTTAAAAGAGTAACAGTTTAATAATTCTTCTGGAATTTATAGTATCTTTTGAGCAAATACATATATGGCCTCAATTCCTCCTGTATCTAGCCTCTCCATTTTCATGTTACTCCATCTTATTTTTGAGCATACTTACTTATTTAATCTGGAGCGTGCCAGTCTGGCTAGACTGTGTAGCCAGCAGGTCCCAGGCATCCTCCCAGTTCTCCAGCTCTGGCTCAGGGAGGGCAGGTGTAGGCTGCGCATGCTTGGCTTGTGTACATGCCAATGCTTACACCATGGTCCTCCTACTTGCATGGCAAGCACTTTATAGACTGATCCGTCTCCCCAGCCCCTAAACCGAAACTTTTATTTAAAATTAGTAATTCTAGCTTCAAACTAAGATGGACATTTCTTTTTTTATCCATGTTCACATGTGATCAGAGAACTTCTCTTTCACTTTGTTGAGGCAGTTATCTTAGTTCTCCTTGCTGGACTGCA
>NW_022196909.1:6438045-6442654 GCF_008632895.1 Mastomys coucha
TTTGTTGAGGCAGTTATCTTAGTTCTCCTTGCTGGACTGCACACTGCACACTGCAGACTACCTTACACCTTGTTGAGGCAGTTATCTTAGCTCTTCTTGCTGGACTGCACACTGCACACTGCAGACTAGCTTACACTTTGTTGAGGCAGTTATCTTAGTTCTCCTTGCTGGACTGCACACTGCACACTGCAGACTACCTTACACTTTGTTGAGGCAGTCTATCTATTTTAGTTCTCCTTGCTGGACTGACTGCACACTGCACACTGCAGACTAGCTGGCCATGAGCTTTGGATGACTTGGCTGTCCCCACTGATCATCTCAGCACAGAAGTGAGACACGGGGGTCAATCACACATGCTTGTTTGTTTGTGTGTACACTTACAGGCACAGCATGTGTGTGGAGGTTAGAGGTCAGACACATGTAGGTGTGAATTTTTTCTCCCCACTATGTTCAGTTTCTTCCCACTGAGTTCAATTCTCAGGAATTGAACTCCGATTGTCAGGCTTGGAGGTAGTTGCCTCTTCTTGACTTTTGAAATATGACATTAAAATGGTGGGGCAAATAATACTAGCATATATTCTTTTGTTTTCATTTTACGGTAGGAAAGAACTTGGATTTCGGATTTAAATAGGTTTTGGGTTGTACAGACTCTAGTACACTTCCTGCGTGTCTTGAGCAAGCTAATAGCAGTGGAGGCCTATTCTACCTGTTGTTAGGTAGCTTTAGAGATGAGGGCCTTTTGTTTGTTTGTATTTTTTTAAAGAATTATTTATTTTATGTATGTAAGTACACTGTAGCTGTCTTCAGACACACCAGAAGAAGGCATCAGATCCCATTACAGATGGATTTGAGCCACCATGTGGGTACTGGGAATTGAACTCAGGACCTCTGGAAGAACAGTCAGTGCTCTTAACTGCTGAGCCATCTCTCCAGCCCCTGTTTTGTTTTGTTTTGTTTTTTGAGACAGGGTCTTTTTGTATAGATTTGGCTGGCCTGGAATTCAAATAGACCAAGGCTGATCTTGAACTCCTAGAAACCCATGTGCCTCTGCTTCTGTAGTGCTGGGATTAACGCTGTACACTTCTATGCTGAGCCCTTTTTCTTTTACTTTTGTTGAGCTTTAGTTTTACATAAATAAAGGGGTAATTTTTAGGTCACAATTCAAAGTATAGCCCATTGTGGCAGGAAAAGAAACGTGCTGGGGCGTAAAGCAGTATGCGCTTCTTGTCTCTCTCAAGTTGAATTGCTAAATCTTGTGTCTTTAACAGAGGTCTGATAAATACTTCTTATTTTATTTATGCTGTTTGTTTTGAAGTAGGTAGGTTCTAGCTATGTAGCTTGCATGGAATTTGTCCCTCAGTTGGCTGTAACTTGATGCAGTCTGCCTGCTTCTGTCTCTCAAGTGCCTGGGTTACAGATGTGTACCACCATGCCTCCAACATAAGCACTCCTTTCAGAAGTTCAGAACTCTTTTTATGACAGCTTGTACAGCAAAATTCATATGCATATAAAAGTCTGAGTTTTGAAATGTGAAATACCGTTTTCCTTAGAAAACGTTGAAATAAGAGATACTTGGGTCACCAGCCTGTTCCACCAAAACCTACTAGTCACATAGGTGACTGTCAGGCTGTCTAGAGCCGCAGTGCTGACGGACAGCCTGGTACTGGTTTCTTTGGGTTTCAGTGTATCACCCACTTAGCTATAAGACCTTGCTTGTTGATTCTGGTGCTTGATGGGCCCAGTGCCTCCCTAGCACATGTTGAGCGTATGCTGCCACTCAGCTTCAGCTCTAGAAGGAAGTGGATGGGGGATTAAAGTCTTGGACAAGGCCTCACTGTATAGCTGAGAGAGGCTTAAATTTTCCATCCTTCTGCCTTTGTCTCCCAAATGTTGGCATTGAATTAAAGTCTTACAACTTTAGGTCACATCTTGTGTCTTCATATTTACTGATAGTGGCAGTCAGGCTCTTCAGGTTTTTTGGGTGCTTGGGGTCTATAAAAACTAGAATCGAGACTGGGAACAATTAGACAAAGTGCCAGGGTTATGTTGCAACCAAGAAGAAGAAATCGAAGCCATCCTTCCTAAATAGTGTGAGTGAGTAAGGAGCCAGTTCTTTGGCTATAAGAAGAGGAGAGGATTAGAAAGCTCAGGGTAGAGTAGGGGACATGGCTCCAGTCAGCGGCTAGATTAAGTGTTTAGACCAGTGGACAAGGTGGTCAAAACAGGGAAACACCCATAGTTGGGGTGTTGACACAGAAATGCACATGCTAGCAGAAACCTTAGTGTGATTAAGAGGAAGGCATTTCCTCCAGCACCAGTGACTGGTCATGAAGACAGTCTCCCTCACTGTTTCTGTTTGTGTTCTGGTGATAAAAGGTGCTTACATAAACCGCAGTTAGAACAATGCACAGTCAGGATGAGACGGAGTTTTAGCAGATACCAACAGGAATTAGACTGCACTTGGAAAGCATGCAGCATGAGTGTTAATTTTATAAGCCTCTTGGCTTACTGAGCAGGTCTGCTCATCTACAAGTTTGACTCTATTGTTTTTCTTGGAGGAATGTTTTAATTGATTAGAAATTCTACACCTTGTAGATTGTATTGATACATAATTTTTTGAGGGGGTGGGTGATCTACTTTCTGGTAGGTTTGCCAAGCCATTTTATATGTCTTATATTAAGAAACAAACCATAGACATAAGCCCATATTCCCTTGTGGTTTCAGTCTTGAGATGTTTCCAGCATGGGTTCATTTGAGTGTTTTCTTGTTGAGCTTTTAAAAATTATCCCCGTTCCCACCCCATCTGTTTTGTTTGTGTTGGACATTGAACTCAGGCTGTTTGCAGTGCAAGATAGGCATGTGAGCAGCCGCTGAACGCTGCACTCAGCCCAGGGTTCTTAGAAGTCGGGGTTCTTAAACGTAATGATCCTATCACGTTATCAAATTAAATATATTTTAATACTTTACGGCATTCTTATTTGTCCTTGTCAATTTTTGTGTTTTTATGTCTTTGTTATGTTGAGTGCTGCCTATTTATTATATTTCTGGGAGTCTTAGGTCTCTTTTGTTCTCAGTACATTGAGAGGGGCATGGAGGAGGCTGATCAGATTCATTAGAAATGCTGGGCCCTTTTCCAGCATTACTTACTTTGAGGACTTCTTTGAATTTTGTTGTCTAAAACAATAAGCACAGTTAACTTGAGATGACTTTAAAAGTGTTTCTGTATCCATTTCTTTTGACATATCACATCCTAATGTGCTGTAGTCTCAGTGAACAAAAGGCAGCATGCTAGAAGTAGGTTTTCAGTGTTTGGACAGGTTCAGTTGGTAATAGCTAAAATAAACATTTAAAAATATATAGTGAAAGTTTCCTTCCTTATCCATGTCACCAGATGAACTCTAAGTTGGTATCTTAAGTCTCTACTATCATTTTAAAATTGCTGTATTCCTGATGGCTGATCTTTGAAAAGTTTTGTGTAGAACATTCTCTGCAAATCATTTATGAAAAGGATAATCCAGATTTTCAAAGTCAAGTCCCATGATGTGAAAGATCCATTGGTTTTATTACACTTGAGCTTGCAGTAAGAGGTGCTCTCCTGGTATGGAACTAATATGTTGGTGTACATGAGAGTGCCTCTCTTTACCCCAAGTCTACGATTCGAGTAAAAGGAAGGCCAGGGCTGTCAAACATTCCCAGTGCAGTCCTGGTCCAACTGAGGGCCAGGGCTGTCAAACATTCCCAGTGCAGTCCTGGTCCGACTGAGGGCGAGCATGGCGTTGGGAAGCCTTTGCCGAGTTTTTATTATTTCTTCTTCTTTTTTTTTAAATTATTATTTATTTATTTATTTATTATATGTAAGTACACTGTAGCTGTCTCCAGATGCACTAGAAGAGGGCGTGAGGCTTCATTACGGATGGTTGTAAGCCACCATGTGGTTGCTGGGATTTGAACTCAGGTCCTTTGCAAGAAGAGTCAGTGCCCTTAACCACTGAGCCATCTCTTCAGCCCCCTTATTATTTCTTCTGTAGCAACTACAGTGCATGTTCTCAAAGGTCCGCAGGGCCACATTCTACTGTATTCATAGATCCGTGCCTTGCCCAGCCATCATCAGAGATGACGCCTCCTGCAGTAAATGGGAACAAACACAGAGACCATAGCTGAACAGTGTGCAGAATGGGAGACCTTGGAACACTATACTCATGAGATGTCTTCATCATCCCTTCCCCTTGTGGCTCAGGGGATCCTTCAGAGCAGGCACAAAGTGTAAGAGGCAGAGGGGATGGAGAACACCAAACAAGCAGGGCCTTCTAAACCAGAACGACTGAAGCACTCACGAGCTCACAGAGACTGGCTGCGTGCACGGGGCCTTCTAAACCAGAATGACTGAAGCACTCACGAGCTCACAGAGACTGGCTGCGTGCACGGGGCCTTCTAAACCAGAACGACTGAAGCGCTCACGCTCACAGAGACTGGCTGCGTGCACAGGGCCTTCTAAACCAGAACGACTGAAGCACTCACAAGCTCACAGAGACTGGCTGCGTGCACGGGGCCTTCTAAACCAGAGCGACTGAAGCACTCACGAGCTCACAGAGACTGGCTGCGTGCACGG
>NW_022196909.1:6443529-6460581 GCF_008632895.1 Mastomys coucha
CCAGAACGACTGAAGCACTCACGCTCACAGAGACTGGCTGCGTGCACGGGGCCTTCTAAACCAGAACGGCTGAAGCACTCACGAGCTCACAGACTGGCTGCGTGCACGGGGCCTTCTAAACCAGAGCGACTGAAGCACTCACGAGCGCACAGAGACTGGCTGCGTGCACGGGGCCTTCTAAACCAGAGCGACTGAAGCACTCACGAGCTCACAGACTGGCTGCGTGCACCTGCACAGGGCCTGCACAGGTCTGGGTCTGATGGGATCCCAGTGCTGGGAGAGGAAGTGGACCCCGCCCCTAGCCCTAACCCAGAAGTTATCTCCAATGAAAACCGCTCACAAGTGAAGAACAGTTTCTTCAAAGGAATCTTCACTGGGTATTCACTCTTTAAAGGTCAGGCCCATAAACTGAACTCGATGGAATTTTTTAAGTTGTGATCCTGACTTCCCCCCAATCTGTCTGGGCATTTTTCTCTTACTCTATAGGCATTTTGTTTATATATTATGGTTTCAGATTTTATATTTTCTAGGGGATTTTTCTGTACCAATGTGTATACCTCTATGTCTATATGTATTTCTTATGCTTTTTCTTTGTGGGGAGGATCTGGTAGGAGTTGGGAGAGGGGGAACCATAATCAGAATATATTTATGAAAAAATATTTTCAATAAAAAAGAAAGAAAAATAGAAGCATTCATATTCAATAAGAAATCATAATGAGGAAAATATTAAACTCACAATAGGGATTTTTAAAAACATATGACATCAGTAATAATAAGTGGTTTCAATGGAATAAAATACTGGAACTGTTTATCGCACTAATAAATTGTAAATTATATACTATCACTAAGTAAAATAATTTGCTTATCTAGCAATGATGCAGGTCTGTTACTCTGGATTAAAAGACTTTAAAATACTAAAATATTAATTATATATATAAGTATATGTATGTGTGTTTTTGTTAGTGTTATGATAAAACAATTTATGTAATACATAATATTAATTTATAAGTGTTACACTCTGTAGCTGACTGTGAAAAAAAAAACCCTCATTTTGCCCCAGGTTCTTACTGAATATAAATGTTTGTGAAAGCTTATCTGTATGTTGCTAATAGTTTTAGCCTGTATTTGTTTTCTGAATTTCAGCTTTTTTCTCTCGTTGCTTATGCACTTGTTCTTATATTTTTTCTTTACACTTATTTATTTTTTTAAAACTTTTATTGCATTATGATGAGAAAAATTACACAATTTCAATTTATCTGAATTTGTTAACATTTAAAAACATATTTTAAGTAAATAGAATTAAATCACATTCTTGTTTCCTTTTTGTACCCCAACTCCTCCCAGAGACCCCCTCTTCAATACCTACAATATCTTTTTTGTCATATTCCTTAAAATTTATACAATAACAATAAAAATAAGTATTATAAAAGTTGTTTGATATAAAACAATCAATTTAACAGTCTTATGTAGATGCTCGTCTATAGCAATAGTGAAAATACATTTTTCTCAATATAAATTCTAAATAACTCCAAACATATTAACTGTATATTTCAAAATAATACATCACTACTAGTATTTTCTTAAATGAACATAAATATATAAAGTCTTTTTGTTTGTTTTGTATTTAGTAGAGTTTAAAATCTTGGCTCTTCCTGTGGTACAAGTCCAAAATAAGAACAATTTTTAGACATTGGATTTCATTGTAATAAGGCTGTACTTCAATGACCCTCACATCACCAAAGGATTTTACCTCCATCATAGCTAAGCTGAGAGTTGACAGTTCTGCTGCACCAAGAAATGAACTGTAGGCACGACTTTTGGATACAGACTTTCTGCTATGGTCAAAGCTATTTGACTTGAGTGAGTGACTTTATTCTCAGCCCACAGAGAACAGATTACATTCATTTACAAAATGGTGTGTATATTAAGATGTTCTATCCATAAAGTCATTCACCAACTGTTTCAGTGAACAATGGTTCTGCTTGGAGGGTGGCACAGACATTAGGTGAGGGTAAGAATCTGGTTCATTAGCTGTGATAATTTGGAAAAGCATTCATCTCAGAGAAGGAGTAACTTAGAAAGTCCTTTTCTTCAAACTTGATACAAAAGTTACAAATGCCAAGCAAAGCATTCAGTCTTACTCTTTGTTGTTCTCTTACAAGCCACCTCCCTAGTTAATTGTCTATTTCTCCCTTGGGTATATAAATACTTTTGAAATATATAAGCTGTTCTGAAAACCATAGTATAGTATAAAAACATAAAGTAAACAATACTACTAATAGGCTGAGATAGGAGAAGCAAGATTTCAAGACCCTTATGTTGTACACAGCCAGACACCGTCACAAACAAACAAGCTGAAAGTGTATATAGATTGTACACTATTGGACCTATTTCTTCAATTACCAAATTAGAGAGACCATTGGATGACAATCAACAAATTTCTAATTCCTCATATTATTTGATTTCAATCGATTGGGATATGTTGGTAATATTAATTTTCATATTAAGATATTAAGAAAAAGTAATCGTCACTTCCTGTTGTTTTATTGTAAGAGGTGGAATTAGGTTTGTGTGGATTTGTTGAAAGATTACCTTCTTGCTTCTAGGGTGTAGTTTTGCTCCTTATGTTGATGTTTCCCATCTATTATCCTTTGTAGGGCTGGATTTGTGGAAAGATATTGTGTAAATGTTGTTTTGTCATGGAATATCTTGTTTTCTCCATCTAGGGTAATTGAGAGTTTTGCTGGGTATAGTAGCTTGGGCTGGCATTTGTGTTCTTGTAGGGTCTGTATGATATCTGCTCAGGATCTTCTGGTGAGAAGTCTGGTGTAATTCTGATAGGCCTGCCTTTATATGCCACTTGACCTTTTTCCCTTACTTCTTTTAAAATTCTTTCTTTATTTAGTGCATTTGGTGTTTTTATTATTATGTGATGGGAGGAATTTCTTTTCTGGTTCAGTCTATTTGGAGTTCTGTAGGCTTCTTGTATGTTCATGGGCATCTCTTTCTTTAGGTTAGGGAAGTTTTCTTCTATAGTCTTGTTGAAGATATTTACTGGCCCATTACACTGGGAGTCTTCATTCTCTTCTATATCTATTATCCTTAGGTTTGGTCTTCTCATTGTGTCCGGGATTTCCTGGACGTTTTGGGTTAGGAGCTTTTTGCTTTTTGCATTTTCTTTGACTGTGTGTCAATGTTTTCTATGATATCTTCTGTCCCTGAGATTCTCTCTTCTATCTCTTGTATTCTGTTGGTGATATTTGCATCTATGACTCCTGATTTCTTTCCTAGGTTTTGTATCTCCAGGGTCGTCTCTCTTCCTGATTTCTTTATTGTTTCTATTTCCATTTTTAGATTCTGGATGGTTTTACTCATTTCCTTCACCTGTTTGTGTTTTCCTGTAATTCTTTAAGGGATTTTTATGTTTCCTCTTGAAGAGCTTCTAGCTGTTTACCTGTGTTCTCCTGTATTTCTTTGAGGGTGCTATTTATGTCTTTCTTAAGGTCCTGTATCATCATGATGAGAAGTGTGATGATGTGTTCAGGACTTGCTATGGAGAATTGGGAGAATTGGGTTCTGATGATGCTAAGTAACCTTGGTTTGTGTTGTTTATTTTCTTATGCCTGCCCCCCACTCCCCCTGCCATCTGGTTATCTCTACTGCTACCTGCCCTTGCTAAATCTGACTGGAGTCAGTCCTTCCTGTGATCCTGGTTGTGTCAGAACTCCTCAGAATCAAGCTATCTCTGGGATCCTGTGATTCTGGGATCCTGTGACCCTGGGCTTGTCAGAGCACCTGGGAGTGGAGCTTCCTCTGGGTATTTTGGGAATGACTGAGGAGTTTGTGCTCAAGGTCTGCTCAGGACACTAGCCCAGAGAGACCTGATGGAACCCGAGCCACTGGGCTGGCGGAGTTCCTGTGTGCCTGGTCCCACTGGTCCCAGTTACTCCTGGTGTTCGGACAGATCTTGGGTCCTCCTTACCTCTGATCCTGGGCATGTCAGAGCATCTGGAAGTGGAGCTTCTTGTGGGTGTTATGGGACTGGCCGCGGAGCTTGTGCAAAAGGTCTGCTCTTTACATTTACTTTTAAAAAATGTTTTCCCAAGAGATCTGTCCATGTCTATAGAGATTTATGATCCTACAAAGACTGGCAGTACTTGTTTTGTGCACTCTCATGGTATCCTGATCCTCTCATCTGTTCTCTTGTGTTTAGTGTTTTCATAGAGGACATAGGTAGGTCATCTGTTATATAGTTAATTGCTCAATTGTTATGCTTAGTTATTTTGAAGGATTATTACTCACTTTTTCTCTGAAGGAAAGGTGAATGCTCCTGAGTAGGCTGTATAGGGTTGAAGTTCCTGGGTGTTGGGAGGGCTTTGGGGTCCTATAGTAGTATTTTCATTAATTGTTACTTTTTTTTTTTTTTGGGGTATAGTTTTTCCTTGCTTTCATAGAAGTATTTAAGAGATTGTCTGATGTAGTCACTCTTGAAATTTGGAATCTATATAGAACATTGCTTAGAACAAAGTGAGTTAATTGTTGAATGATTGTTGCCGTCTATTTAAGCATTATTAGTAACATTATAAGGCTGTGAGATTTGTTCTCCAATGGACTATGTCCATTACTGGACACCTGAGACTTGGAGCTGACTTGTTGAAGTGGAAGGATGTGTCAAGGACCTGATTCATTAGTTACTAGTTACAGTGAAACAGTTGATATAATATTCATTGAGGGTAACTGAGAATGTTCTGGACATAGTATAAAAAGAATACATGTGTGTTGGTTAGTTTTATGTCAGTTTACACAAGCTAGAATCATTTGGGAAAAGGGAACCTCGATTGAGAAATTATCTCCATAAGATTTGCCTATAGGTGGGTGGATAGTGCATTTTCTTCGATAATGATTGGTGTGGGAGGGCCCAGCTCCTGGGTTGGATGGCACTCCTGGATACATGGGTCATATAAGAAAGCAGGCCTAGCAGTCCAGTAAGCTTTTTTATGGCATCTGCTTTAGTTCTTCCTTGGAGTTCCTGCCCTGTCCTGTGATGATGGAATGTTACTTGAGAGCTGTAGGGGGAAATAAATCCTTTCTTCCCCAAGTTGCTTTTGTTCATGGGCTTTATCAGGGCATCAGAAACTAAGACAGTGTGATACAAAAAGAAGATACAATATGCAGGGCCGGTCTGTACCTTTGGATATCTGGGAGGCCAAGGCTGGAAGATAGGAAGCGCAGAACCCCCTGGGTTACAGACTAGTTAAGGGCCATCCTGGGCTACTTAGTGAGATCCAGTCTAAAAAGAAGAGGGCTGGCACCAAAGCCGGGTGATAGAATATGTGTCTAGTATTTCTTCAAACCCTTGGCCTGTATGAATGTAGAAAGCAAACAAACATACATAATACTTACAAACCCCTTTGTGTGTAAAATGTGACTAAAGCTGTCTCGGTGGTTAAGAGTCTGGCAGCTCTTACAGAGAGCCTGGGTGCAGTTCTCAGCCCACATGGTAGCTCACAACTCTCTGTAACTCGTGTCAAGGAGATCTGATGACCTTTTCTGACCTCTGGGCACATTACTTACATCTATGCAGCCAAAACACACATACGCATACAATAAAAAAAAGTTAAGAAAATTTAATAATTGATTTACCAATCTGCTTGTGCATATGTGTGCATGCACGTTGGAGCCCACAACATGCCACTGACTCTCTTTCCCGTCTGCTCTCCATCTTGCTTCTTGAGATAGGGTCCTTTGGGCACATCTTTGACTAGACTGGATGGCTGACAAGCCCCAAGGAGCCTCTTAGCCCAGCCTCCTAGCACTGGATTACGGGCATGTTATTGCTGTCCCTGGCTTTTTATGTGGTTGTTGAACATGGACCTCAGAGTCCCTTTATAAGTCAAGCAGTAGCAGGGCAGTGTTGGTGCACGTCTTTAATCCCAGCACTTGGGAGGCAGAGGCAGGCAGATTTCTGAGTTTGAGGTCAGCCTGGTCTACAGAGTGAGTTCCAGGACAGCCAGGGCTACACAGAGAAACCCTGTCTTGAAAAACCAAAAGCCAAAACAAAACAAAAAAATTGATTTTTCTCTCTTCATCATGTGTGTCTTGGGGATCAAATTCAGGTTCTCAGGCTTGATAGCAAGCTTATAAAACACTGAGCTGTCTCCTTAGCTCAAGTTCAAAATATTTACACTCAGGAATATATTGTTGACCTGCAATATTAATACTGATCTCAAAGGATGATGTAAAATATGCCAGTGCATAATAATTGTCCTTTCCAGCTTGATCTTTTAGGAAAGGTAGTCCAATTAACTTATTGAGAATACTGTGTGGACTTTACAGGGCTTGTTGGTTTGTTTGTTTTGAGATCTGTATTGTAGTCTGACAAGATGACTTACTTAGCAGGTAGTCATGCTTACCACCAATCCTGATAACATGAGTTGAATCTCCAGAGTTTATATGGTGGAAGAAGAAAACTGACTCTGGAGGTCTGTCATACTGTATCATCCATGTGCCCTCCAAGCTGTATCATCCATGTGCCCTCCACACGAATAAACAAACAAACAAACAAATAAATAAATAAATAAATGGAAAAAGAGAAAGCCCTCCTGAATATAACACATAACCTTCTTTTGAGAAAGATGTATGTATATATGTTTGTATGTATATATGTATGAATGAATGTATGTATGTATGTATGAGTACACCATTGCTGCCTTTAGACACACCAGAAGAGGGCATCAGATCCCATTACAGATGGTTGTGAGCCACTATGTGGTTGCTGGGAATTGAACTCAGGACCTCTAAGCTCTTAATTGTTGAGCCATCTCTCCAACCTAACATGTAACTCTTAAAATCCTTATGGTAAATATTCTTTGAACAATAGCAAAATTACTACAGTGAACGGCCTTTTTCCTCCTAAACGGAGGCATAGTTCATTTTGGAGGTGTCTAGTTTTTCTCAAGGGATAATAAATTTGCTTGCTATAAACAAATACATGTCCCTCATAACATAAATAAAATAGAAGCCTTAGCTATTAGTTCAAAACAGTTTTCTTTTTCTCTTCTGATTTTTGAGACAGGGTTTCTCTGTGTAACCCTAGCTGTCCTGGAACTCGTCCTATAGACCAGGCTGGCCTCAAACTCACAGAGATCTGCCTGCCTCTGCCTCCTGAGTGCTGGGATTAAAGGCGTGCACCATCACCACCAGGCTTTCAAAACATTTTTCTGAATTTCCCATTATGCTGCCTGTCTTAAGGTTTCTATTGCTGCCATAAAGCACAGCAAGAACAACTTAGGAAGCAAAGGGTTCATTTTGCTTCTCCGTCCATACTGTCCATAATGAAGGCAGGCAGGGCAGGAACCTGGAGGCAAGTGCTGATGGAGAGGCCCTGAGCCTGCTGCTTGCTTTCCATGGCTTGCTTAGATCCTTTTTCTTACAGCACCCAGTGCCAGCCCAGGGGTGACTCTGTCTGCAGTGAACTGGCCCTCTCACATCAGTCCTCAGGCAAGAAAATGCACCACAGGCTTGCCAGCCAGTCTGGCGGAGACACTTTCTCAGTTGAGGTTCCCTTTTCTCGAATGACTGTCTTTAGTCAAGTTTGACTGGGAACTCACCTCCATTCTGCTGTGAGGATGCTCCTCCCAGCCTCCAGGGCATTTAAATTACATCTGGAGTTTTCAGACCCGGCTCCTTCAGACCTGCCCCTCCCCTTCTCTTTGCGTGGGTGTTGTCCCTTTCCTCTCTTTCTGCTGAGACGGAGGCTCCTTGCACTGTCAGGCATGGGGCTTCAGCCCTTTGTCTCTGGGCAGAAGGATCTGATAGTATCTGCTTATTACTTGAGGCATTTGGCACTAATTTATCTTTGCCTATGCACTCCTGCTATCTTAGAAAGCATCTCTTAATACTGAGTTTCTTTCTTTTCTTTTTTTCTATTTTTTTTAAAGATTTATTTATTTACTATATATAAGTACACTGTAGCTGTGTTCAGACGCACCAGAAGAGGGCATCAGATCTCATTACGGGTGGTTGTGAGCCACCATGTGGTTGCTGGGATTTGAACTCATGACCTTTGGAAGAACAGTCGGTACTCTTCCCCGCTGAACCATTTCACCAGCTCCAATACTGAGTTTCTTAAGTAAAGAAAGCTTAAGTAAAGGAAATACATGAAGTGGTATTGCTGCATGATCCTAACGTGGTTATCTTGACTGCCTTGTGAAGTACCAGGACTCTCTTTTTCCCAGTCAGATGGAGTCACGCACTGTTCTTTGAAGCTACTGACATTTAAAAAAGATACTGAAATTGGTTCCCATAGCAATGCCCTACCCATTTCTTTTGGCAAACACTGCATCTTTTTACAAGCTAGATGGAGAAAGAGAAGTGTTTTCTGAGTTTATTTATAAAACTAAGCCAACAGGATGAAGTTGTTTAGTCTTTATCTCTCAAGAGATAAAGGATTGTTGGATTAAGCTAAAATTATTGAGATTTTTTTACATTTGAATATAAAGTTAGACTCTAGTGTTTTTTCTACTCCCTCTTTCCCTTTCTTCTTCTTTTTTGTTTTTTGAGACATGAGAATAAGTTTCACTATGTAGTCCTAGCTGTCCTAGAACTCACTCAATAGACCAGGCTGGCCTCAAACTCAGAAATTCACCTGCCTCTGTTTCCCAAGTGCTGGGATTAAAGTATGTGTCACTACTGCTTGGCTGTGTGTTTTATTATGTAAAAGTTAATTTTTTAAAAAGATTTTATTCATTTATTTATTTGATATGTATGATGAGTACACTGTAGCTGTCTTCAGACACACCAGAAGAGGGCACCAGATCCCATTACAGATGGTTGCGAGCCAGCACGTGGTTGCTGAGAATTGAACTCAGGACCTCTGGAAGAGCACTCAGTGCTCTTAACCTCTGAGTCATCTCTCTAGCCCAAAAAGTTATTTTTTTTTTAAGAATTAAAAAAAATTGATTCTGTTTTATTTCATGTATATGAGTGTTTTACCTGTATGTATGTATGTATGTATGTATGTATGTATGTGTACCACCTGTGTGCCAGATGCCCACAGATACCAGAATAGGGCATTGAAGCCCCTGGAACTGGAGTTAGGGACAGTTGTGAGCCACAGTTGGGTGCTGGCATGCCAGCGCTTAACTGCTGAGCCATCTCTTTAGCTGTACAAGTTGTTTTTTAAGTGAGTGAAGGAATAGTGAGGCTAGAACTTGATCCTTGTTAGCTGGTGTGCTGAGTACTGGACGTGTGTAATCAACATTGCCTGTCTCATAAGTAGACATGAAAAGTTTAAATAAATGAAAAACTAGAGATTAAACATAAAACCAGGTCTGCCCTGAAATTATACATGTACCATTGTTTGGTCAGAGCAGACTACATTTAGGAATGTGTTACATTTATGAATACAGAGGCAGTGAGAGAAAGGAGAGGCTGTGGATTTGAAGAACAGCAGTGGTACGTGGGAGGGCTTGGAGGGAGGAGAGGTAAGGGGGAAGGTTGTGATTACTGCAGTCTCAACAACAGTAACAACAGAATCCTAAAGTCAGCTTCGTGACTCGTGCATACTCTCAGGACTCCAAAGGTGGAGGTGGGAGGCTCAGCACAATACAGGCACAATGACCCAGCAGTCAGCTAACCCCCCACTCGGAGTCCTAACACAGACGGAATTTAAATCATGAGACGTTCTACTTCAGGTGTGTCTCACCTGTCCACAGACATGACCATGGCACCTTGGTAGTGATCTCCCAGCTTCTTCAGGCTGCGTGGGATTTTGTGCAGTTCTCTGAGGCTGAGTAGGGAAGGAGGCCTGCTATGAGCACAGTGTGTCTTACAGGTGAAGCTGCTTCTCACTATCTTTAGCAGTACTCAAATTCATCTCAGTATTTGATTTATTTTCCTGAGACGTATCAGTAACATTATTATTTTATTTTTTTTCGTTTTTCGAGACAGGGTTTCTCTGTGTAGCCCTAGCTGTCCTGGAATTTACTCTGTAGACCAGGCTGGCCTTGAACTCAGAAATCCGCCTGCCTCTGCCTCCCAAGTGCTGGGATTAAAGGTGTGCACCACCACCGCCCAGCTCAATAACATTATTAACCTGATACTTTTTTCTCTTCAGATTTGTACTCTAAACTTGACCTAATGTTTTGTTAACTCAAATTTTTGAGGTTTCCAGCAAACCTAATTCCATATTCCCCAGGTTGGTTCTTTTTCCCTGTTGTGTAAAATTTCAAAGCAGCAGATTCAAATAAATCCTTTGAAACAGGCATAAATTATATTTTTAGGAAATTAGTATATAATATCCTTTAGCAATTGGTTCATTTAGCAAATTCCGCATACTGAATGTATAACAGAGAAAGGCACAGACAGTAATAATTGTGTCCTGATGGGCCTTACCTAGAGGAACCGGTTAAGATCCTATCTCCTCAGCCAGCGTTCCTCATCTGTATTTCTGACTAGCACCCTCCTGAAACTGTATAACTTAGAATTCTGACTGATAGTGTTTTGTCTTCTATGTATGTGTTAGGTTTAAACATTTACTTCGGCACAGAAACAATTTTACCTCCTACTTTTGAAGTCAGTGAAGAGGAACTCTTTCATGGTCAAGGTTTATCCTACTTAGATTCCATGTCTTAATTTTTATTTCAAAATACTTTCAACTTCAGCTTAATTTTTAATTAAATGCTTTTGAAGGAAGGTCTCAGTATGTTGTCCAGGCTTGCTTCAGGCTCTCAGTGTATAGCCCAGCGTGCTCTTGAATTTGTATTCCTGTCTCAGTCTCGTACGGGCTGGGATTACAGATGCGCACCATCAAGCCTGGCAGCTTCTTTTTTTGCTCTATTGCCTTTGTCTCAATCCTTAGTATTTTTTTTTTTTTTTTTTTTTTTTTTTTGTTTTTTTTTTTGGCCTAACCTTTAGCAACAATGTTCCGTTCTTGCCTCTCTGCCAGCTTGTCCTAAATATAGCCATGGATTAATCTCACACTGCAGACACAATTGGGTTCCTCTTTAGCGGCAGAGTCTCATGCACATATATTCAGAACGCTGCAGTAGACACACATTGGTTTTCCTCAGCATCCTTGACTTAAGTCCCTATGCTCATTGTGTTCTTATCTCCCCTTTCACAATAGACACTTGTTTTGTTGATATGAAATTCTTCTTTTTCCCCTCTTTATTTCCAGATCCTGGAGTGTGTAAAGAGGAAGCTTAAAGGTTGTTAACAGTAGTGCACTTGGGTATTAAGTTGTGAAGGGATGAACCCATGATAAGTTGTAAAGGGATGAACCCATGATAAGTTGTGAAGGGATGAACCCATGATTGCTAATATTGGGAAGAAGGAGCCTCAACTGAAGACTTGTCTCCATCAGATCTTTATTGCTAGTTTATCTAGGAGAGCTTGGTCCACTGCAGGACGTACCATTCACTGCTAGGTGGGCATGCATCATGTTAAAAAGGTAGCTGAATATAAACCTGGTTGGCACCCTGGTGAGCTGTACTTCTTCATGATCTTTCCTGTAGCTGTTGTCTAAACTCCTTCCCTGGCTTCACTTAGATTGTGACCTAGAAATGTTAGCCAAGTAAACCATTTCCCCCAAGCTGTTTTTGGTCAGAATATTAATTACAATAAGAAAAAGCAAACTGAAGTTGTTAAGAGTATTGCTAAGGAGGCTGTGTTGATAGAGTTTAGCTTATGTTTAATCCCATTTTTTTCAGTTTTGATTCTTAGTCTAATGTTGACTATACTAAACCCAGACCCTTTTAGGGTATTAACCCCTTAACTCAGGTAGCTTTATTCCAGTTAGTGTTGCTACTTTGCATCCATTCAAAAACTCTAAAAGAACACGGTGGGCATAGTCTCTCTCAACTTTGTGATGCCTGAGGTCTCAGTCAGGAAAACTGACAGTGTGAGATCATTCCCATGGCAAGGGAGTTGGAAGACCAAGGCTTCTTTAACAATATGCCTGCTGCCTGGCCAGAACTGGAAACTAGAACTAAAAATTTGAAAAAAAAATTAGGGGTAAGTAGGTGGCAGATAAGGTTAAGATAGGGTCACATTTAGCCCAGGCTGGCCTCAAACTCACTATGTAGCCAAGGATGCCCTTGATTTCTGAATTTCCTGTTTCCCCATCTGGAGTTGGCTGAGAGTACAGACACATGCCATTTTGTCCAGTTTATTAAAAGTGTCTCTCCTCCCTCTTCTTCCACTTCTCTCTCTCCTTTTTCTTCTTTTGTCAGTCTCACTGTGTAGCCCTGTCTGACTTGGAATTCACTGTGTAAACCAGGCTGGCCTCAAGTTTACAGACATCTGCCTGTCTCTGCCTCCCAAATGCTTGGTTTAAAGAAAGACCTATGTCATCGGGTAAAAAAAATAGTTTCTTACCTACTATATTTCCTCCCTTAGGGACTGGAAGGATGGCTGGTTCAGCAGCTAAGAGCACTGCCTACTCCTGTAGAGGACCTGGGTTCGATTCCCAGTCCCACATGGCAGCTCACGACTAGCTCCAGTGCAGACCTACTTCTTGCCTCCAAGTACACCCAGGCATGCATGTGGTGCACTAAGACAGGCATTCGGACAGAATACCCAGAAACAGTCCACCACCGCCCCCTGCCCTGCCCCCTTAGTTACCTGCATGCTGTTTTTTTTCCTGTTTTAAGTGTAGGCTAGCATAGAGTACAAGGGACACTTAGTTATGTCACTCGTCCATTGCTGTTGCTTGGGAAGACTGTATAGAATAGTTGGACGCTTGTTAAGAGTCAGTGGAGGTAGGCAGGCATAGTGGCATACACTTGTAACCCCAGCTCTCTGAAGACAGAGGCAGGTGAACTTTGTGAGTTCAAGGATAGCCTGGAGTTCCAGGACAGCCAGGGTACATAGTACTATCTTTAAAAAAAAAAAAAATCAGTGAAAGTTTGATTTTTTTTTTTTTTTTTTTTAGTGTTTAGCTTAAGTTTGAAAACATCATCCCCATGCAGATATTTTAACAAACAAGAAAAGGATAGAAAAGTAAACAAAAAAGTATTGTTATGTATTATATGTATTGATCTTACACTAAGATTGAATGTTCAGGGGCACAAAAGCCATATTATTTCTTTCTTGGTAAGATTTTTTTTTTAATGGAAACAGGAAGCCAACAAACCTGAAGAAACCTGTGTATGTGCCCAGACACAAAACATGTCACACAGTGTGTTAGTTAACGCTCGTTAATAAGAAGGACCTGTATGCAAAGACAATGCCTCTCATGTAGCTTTGTATTTAGCTCAGCATGGAAGTCTTACAGACCTTGGAAGCAGTGGACATGGCATGGGATATGGGAAGTGCTGGTGTGGCTAGGCAGCCTCCTTCTGAGCACATCGTGGTAAAGGAACGGGCAGCACTCACACTGCGGTCCTCCCAGCAAGTAACAGGCAGCACTCACACTGCGGTCCTCCCAGCATGTAACAGGCAGCACTCACACTGCGGTCCTCCCAGCATGTAACAGGCAGCACTCACACTGCGGTCCTCCCAGCACGTAACAGGCAGCACTCACACTACGGTCCTCCCAGCACGTAACAGGCAGCACTCACACTGCGGTCCTCCCAGCACGTAACAGGGGATTCCAAGATGTTTATGAACCAGTTTGTTTACTGACGCTACCAGAGAATCCTTGTTTCTGAGCCCACATTGGAAATTAGGAGTACCTCTGAGCCACAAAAGCGTGGAATGGCTTTCACAGGAGCGGCACAACTCTTGTGGTTCTGCTGCTTTGGGGAGGAAGGTGGGGAAGTTACAGTAGACTCTAGTCAGGCCTGGAATCC
Source organism: Mastomys coucha (assembly GCF_008632895.1). NCBI lineage: Eukaryota > Metazoa > Chordata > Mammalia > Rodentia > Muridae > Mastomys > Mastomys coucha. The sequence goes on from NW_022196909.1 coordinate 6,457,323, forward strand.
ATCCGCCTTGTCCAGACCCCCAGAGGAGCAGGCGTGGAATGTTTTCTGTCATGCCCATTGAGCCTTGACTAATAAATTGAGAATACAGCCATGGTGAGTTAATTTGCTATCACTAACTCTGAGTCAGGACTTTGAGAACACATATGATGATAGTGTGCTCTATGAGATGTTAAGCATTGCCACAGGCAAAGCCATGCTGCTTACTCTTCTGGCTCTCCCCAGGACACACAGCAGCAAGCGTTCAGCTGAAATAACGTTCTCTTGAGCTTTGCTTGTTTTGTTTTATTTTTTATTACTCTCTTGGTATATACTCCCTTTCCTGATGTGAGCATCTTCTCCATGTTGGAAGCATTCAGTCTGTTTGCTCTATACTTAATTTTGTGCTCCTGTAGCCTGTGGCTTATATTTCCTACCTTTTCTGATTTCTATAGAATTCATCAAATTTCTTATTACTTCTTCCTCCTCAATTACTGGTTCAAAAATGTTTTCTAATTTTGTATTACTCTTGCCTTTTTGTTTGTTTTGTTTTTTTCCAGAGAGAGTTTCTCTGTATAGCCCTGGCTGTCCTGGAACTTGCTTTGTAGACTAGGCTGGCCTCACACTCATGGAGCTCCAGCTGCCTCTGCCTCCCGAGTACTGGGATTAAAAAAGGTGTGTACCACCATCGCCCAGCTTACTCTTGTATTTTTATGTGGCTGCCTCCTCTAAGCTCACTCAGTGACCTTTGCCTAGTGTTTATGTGGCTGCCCCCTCTAAGTTCACTCAGTGATTTTTTTTTTTTTTTTTTCCTGAGGCAGGGTTTCTCTGTATAGCCTTGGCTGTCCTGGAACTCAACTCTGTAGACCAGGCTGGCTTTGAACTCAGAAATCTGCCTGCCTCTGCCTCCCAAGTGCTGGGATTAAAGGTGTGCACCACTACCACCCGGCTTTGTTTTTAAAAAAAGATTTATTTTATTTTATTTATTTTATGTGTATGAGTACACTGTAGCTGTACAGATGGCCATGAGCCATCATGTGTGTGGCTGCTGGGAATTGAACTCTGGACCTCTGCCGGCCCCGCTTGCTCTGGTATAATTCACTGTAGCTGTCTTCAGGCACACCACAAGAGGACATCAGATCTTATTATGGGTGGTTGTGAGCCACCATGTGGTTGCTGGGATCTGAACTCAGGACCTTCGGAAGAGCAGTCAGTGCTCTTACCCGCTGAGCCATCTCGCCAGCTCCTCATCCAGTGTTCTTTGCCTAGTGCTTTATTTTTATTGTTTCAGGTCAACATTGGCTTTACTGAACTTTCTTCTTTATATTGTTTTTCATTACAGTCAAGACTTACTTAGATTTTTTTAGACTTACATAATTTTTCTTCTTTGTATACTCTTTACTCCTTGTTTAGTTATATTTTAGTGTCAATAAAGACTCTGAATGGTAGTATTTTTAATCTTTTAGTGAAAATGTTTTTATTTTGTATCCACTTGCTGGACCTGTGGTTTACAGTGTAGCTTCAGCCGTGTTGTGAGGGTTGTGACTTAAGGACTACCTGGGCAGTTCTCAAGTTGTGATGCCTTTTCTCAAAAGAGAAAAACAGACAAGTATGTCAGCAGGCCAGGGCCTGTCTCAGTGGTACAGCCCTGTAGAATACTGAGTATTATGGCTCTGTAGCTGGGTTGCCTGGGTATAGAGTGGAAGCATGCAGCCATCTAGCTAGGACTCTAGGCCTGCTAGGAATGCATCTGTCTACTTCATCCTTTTTGACTTGATTTGATTTCTCCCTTCGATCATGAAGTTTGGCATCTAATCCCATTTGTGTGCTATTCTAAAATTGTCTTAGATTAAATAACGTATAAACCACAGAAATTTATTTCTCATAGTTCTGGAATCTGGGATGTTAAAGATCAGGGTACCGGGGCTGGAGAAGAGCAGTTAAGAGCACTGCTCTCCCAGAGGTCCTGAGTTCAATTCCCACACATACACATACACACACATATTATACACACAGACATACAGCCTTTTCTCTTCATGGTTGTGTGTGGTAGAAGGGCAGACAAGCCTCCTTGGGGCTCTGTTTCCATTCATGAGGGTCTACCCTCTTCAAGGTCCTAGGGCTGCATTGCAGTTAAATTTCAGCATGAGACTTAAGAGGTGCAAACATCCAGACCATGCATGGTACCTGTGAACCAACCTTCCTCTTTGTCCTTTCAGATCTGCTGAAGTATATTTCATGGAAAGAATGAAGGAAATGAAGTAGTCTTTCAATTAAAATTCTCTCTTATATTGCTGTCTCTGTAAAATGTCAACCTTGCTTTAAAGAAGTGAGAAAATAGTTTTGTCTGAGCCATATGTAAGTGATCATGTCCTAAAGAAAAACCAGTACATATTATGCCCTGTACGTGTTATACCCTGGAAAAGCTTGGCACGATTTTGACATTGAAGTTCGAAAAAGTGTTTGAACTTATAGGTGGTCCTCTGTGTTAGTTCTTTTTTCATGACAGTAATAAACTACCTGAGGTTGGTCAACTTTATAAAGAGATTTATTTTGGTCTCAGTGATGGGTCAGAACATCTAAATCAGGTTGTTGATAAACCAGGTCACCTGTCCTCTGGTGAGGGGTTAATTGTAGATGATGTCAAGGTTCCGGTGGGAATAAGCTATCACATTGCCAATTGGAATCCAGAGAGTGACGAAGGGCTGGGTTCTCAGATGTGCTAACTCAGGACATCACAAGAACTATTAAAATCCTTTCACTGGCATGCTTGCTCCCTTGACCTAACAATTTTTTATTCATACCTTTGTTGCCTCAGTAAGGGCCAACCGTAACTCCAGCACAGTGGGCCATTGGGTACACACCATGTCTACCCCATACTGTCCACTGTGCTTGGCTTCTGTAAGTAGAATGGACTTTTAGAGTGTTTGTTGTCAACCGTTTACTTCAGTCTATCTTGTGCTGGGACTGGGGTTGTGTGCCACTTGCTTTGGATATAATATTTGTTTTAGGATGGATGGTAGTGATCTGTAATGATGTGGCTGGTGAATGCTGGTTATATTCCTCATGGTGTTCTAGAAGTCATTGAATGTGTTACTTAATACCATGAAAATTTTCATCTGCTGATTTTTACTTCAGTTAAAAAAAAAGGTGAGATGTTGCTTAGTATTTGTAGTCTTAAGAGTAGATCTTGTGAGTAGTGCTTCTTCTGCAAAACAGGCTCCATGGAGTACTAGGACTGAGGAGCACTCACAGGCTCCATGGAGTACTAGGACTGAGGAAT
>NW_022196909.1:6469230-6517271 GCF_008632895.1 Mastomys coucha
ACTAGGACTGAGGAGCACTCACAGGCTCCATGGAGTACTAGGACTGAGGAGCACTCACAGGCTCTATGGAGTACTAGGACTGAGGAACGCTCACAGGCTCCATGGAGTACTAGGACTGAGGAGTACTCTCAGGCTCCATGGAGTGCTAGGACTGAGGAGCACTCACAGGCTCCATGGAGTGCTAGGACTGAGGAGCACTCACAGGCTCCATGGAGTACTAGGACTGAGGAGCACTCACAGGCTCCATGGAGTACTAGGACTGAGGAGCACTCACAGGCTCCATGGAGTACTAGGACTGAGGAGCATTCACAGGCTCCATGGAGTGCTAGGACTGAGGAGCACTCACAGGCTCCATGGAGTACTAGGACTGAGGAGCACTCACAGGCTCTATGAAGTACTAGGACTGAGGAACGCTCACAGGCTCTATGGAGTACTAGGACTGAGGAGCACTCTCAGGCTCCATGGAGTGCTAGGACTGAGGAGCACTCACAGGCTCCATGGAGTACTAGGACTGAGGACTACTCACAGGCTCCATGGAGTGCTAGGACCGAGGATCGCTCACAGGCTCCATGGAGTGCTAGGACTGAGGAATGTTCACAGGCTCCATGGAGTACTAGGACTGAGGAATGCTCACAGGCTCCATGGAGTACTAGGACCGAGGAGCGCTCACAGGCTCCATGGAGTACTAGGACTGAGAACCGCTCACAGGCTGTTTGGGAGAAAAGAGGAGTCTACTATAAAGTGTATTTAGGTAAGATTTATTACTGACTGTTGGGGTTCATAATGCACTTAGTTCATTAGGAGCCCTGAGATGTATACAGTCAGGAAACTTGTTGAATTCAGCACTTCCTAAACTTAGGCCAATAATTGCTGCTTACTGTCATTCTAAGAACTGTACACTGTAAATAATTCTGTGTTGTACTTTTCCATGAGTTCCAGTGCCCTAGGCTCATTTACACTAGCATCAGTGCAAACAGACCAGTGAAGACCTATGCTAGATGCTGTCATGGCTGTGGTGCCACTGGGTGTTGAGAAGACTGCAACTCTGCCTTAGTCTTAGAGGGCCACAATCACTTATGTGGCCATTCTCATTACCATGGTATTATATATCCTGTAATTAGCTAGGATGTTGACAGTATGATTAATAAGTAAGCTTTAATTCTTCTTTATAGAAAATAGCAGATACTCAGTGTTTGTCCATTATTAATGTATCAATATTTACACATTAATATTGTTATATTTCGTATATTCCCCAAATGCCTGTGGTGTAGTTATCATTTCTCACTAGGTTTATTTAAATGTAGGATTTTGGCTTTTCATATACTTGAATTTATTTCTTACTTTATTTTACATCATATGTGTAAGACAAGTAAGCATTCTCCTTTTGTTGTGGATTGCTAACATTTGTAAGTGATTAGATGAGTTGTGGTATCCCTCCATCATTTATGCAGTAGTTGAAAGTAATGAGGAGAAGGAGCCCATCATGGTGTGGACTAGAACCTCTTGATCATTTTAGCAGTAATCTGCTTCGAATATTTCTGTTTCCAAGAGTGTTCTCACATTGAAATCCTAACCCTAAAGTTATCGTGCAACGGGCGTCTTCGTGAGAGCCACCAGCGATTCCTTACCTCTTACATCTAAGAGGTTACAGTGAGAGGGAAGTTGGTTATCACAGTTGTAGGATCTCCAGAATACCCAGCCCTCAGACCTGTGAGATAAACGTGTTTGTAGGTCTGCCAGTCTGTGGTAATTTGTTACAGATTGTAGCTCACATGGACTTAGACAGGAGTTATTTCATTTCCACCTAGACTGGCTGTCTTTTGGCTGATGCCCCAGGGCCATTGCTGAGTTATTTGAGTGTGGTTGGCTCCTGAGCTGGACAAGTGAGTCAGGCCTGACCATTGACAGGCATGGTGGTTTCAGCGCTTTCCCATGGGCATTGCTGACAAGCTGGAGCAGATCTCTCGTAGGCTCCTCTAGGCAGTTAGTCAAAGTATGTCGGCAAGACTCACATAATAAACTCCTTGAGATGGCCTCAAGACTAGGTTGTTTAAAAGTTACTGCTTTTGTATTATTTGTGCTTCCTCTGGTGTTCTTCTCAAGTGGTGATTAGAGTGCCAACCTTTTTTCTTGATGACAAATTTCTGAAGTGAAGCACATAGTCACCTATGGAGAACTGTGACGCCTAATGAGATCTGTGCATGTATCCCAAGCACACGGATGACAAGCTCACATGATGTTTCCTTTCGGACACCGTTTGTGGTAAGGTTCCATGATGTATCTGTATCTGTACCTGACTTACGTAGAAATTTCAAGAAACTGATAGCTCCTTAGTAAGTTTTCTGCCATGATTGTGAACTGGATTCAGAATTGTGATTGAAGAAGCCTGATCTACATAGCGAGTTCTAGGACATTCAGGGCTGTAGAGAAACCCATCTCAAAACAACAACATCACACAACAAACAAACTTGTTATAAGATATTTAATAACTAACTCTATTAGTTCTTAATATGACCTGGCTAACACCCCAATTATTGAGGTATAATCAGCTTTAGCACAATTACTGGGCAGTTACCCTCAAACTATTTTCTTCCACTAGACAGGCTTTTTCTCAGCTGTGATCCCCAAGTTACTTGTTGTTTGAGTCTCACCAGAGTTGTTTCTGCTCCGTCAGTCTGTCCTCTGGATGCACTTCTCTCCCTGGTCCGTCCCATCTAATGGAGACCTCCTGCTCTCTTTTTTTCTCCTTTCCTCTCTCCAGTGGTCTCTATGTGGGGCTCCAACCCAGTGACTGAAGCCCCACCTACCTCTGTTCTCCCCTGTAATTGACTGCCAGCCACCTTTATTTAAGCAGTCAGAGAAGATGGGTGAGCAAAGTTTACACAAGATGTTTGGTGTATGTGAGAATGTGCTTGTCAGGATTGCTTCTAGATCTTGGGGGCTAGTATTTATCATTTGAATATATAGCAACACCATACCAACCCCCAACCAACCAACCATCACCACCACTACCACCACCACCATCAACAACAACAATGGAGGGAAAACAAAACCAAAGGAAATCCCCCAAAGCCCACATTGTGGATTGGATAGATTCCCTGCATTTTAGCCTATGCTTCTTCATTCTCTAATTACATCAAGGTTGTTACTTATTTTCTTCTATAGATAATTGGAAAAACCACTTTGCTTTTCCCCCTTAGAAATTGGATTGCTGAAACTGAAGGTCCTGGGTAGTGTCTAGGTTCCTTTTACATAATGAATCTGTGAGTTTTCTATTTCTCACTTTATATGCATTGCTTCTTGCACAAGGCAAAACTTTTCTTCTTACTTCTTTCTTAAACAGATTTTTAAATAGAAGAGTGGAGAGCCAGTTGAACTATCGAGTTGTTAATTTGACTATTTTAAGTATCTGTCAAATTTAACAACTTTAACCTAAGAAACTTATGATTAGTGTGTGTATGGTATGTGTTTGTGTGATGCACATCTGCTGTAAGACTCAGATGAGACTTAGCTACTGGGAACACACACACACACACACACACACATACACACACACACCAGTGAGCAGCAGGAGCTGGGGATCAATGCAAAAGCAAGAGGAATTTATTGTTCCAGAGTGCTGGGGATGTCCTGCATCTGAAGGAGAGGCGACCCTGGGCAGCCTGTTTGGCGAGTTTTTATACAGTTTCCAGGGGCGGAATAGAGCATCAGCAACTAGGCACAATGTGATTGGCAGAACAGTGTGACTTTAAACTGATTGGTCCTTAGGGAATGAGGTAGCAAGTGCTTCCCTTGCTACCAACGGTTGGTCCCCCCTGTGGTCTTTCTGAGGAATGTAAAGAGCCCCTCCCTTCTGGAGAGGAGGAGTGGAATTTTCCAAAGATCTGGAGCTGATCTCTTCATTGCTGGTCAAAGCATAGTTTTGTGGGGTCAGTTCTTTCCTTCTACCTTAAAATGGGTTCTGGGTGATTAGCTCAGGTCAGCAGACTTGTGGGCCACAAGTGCTTTATCCACCAACCATCTTGGCCCAGCTTCTTGGGTCTAAGATGGCGACTCACCCTGTACCATCTTAGCTATAGATGGTAGGATGTGAATTTTAGGATTTCTGCTTGCTCTGGTCAGCCCTGCTTGCCCCAGTCAACTCCGCCCAAAGATTTATTTATTATTGTATATAAGTACACTATAGCTGACTTTAGACACACCAGAAGAGAGCATCAGATCCCATTACAGATGGCTGTGAGCCTTCATGGGGTTGCTGGGAATTGAACTCAGGACCTCTGGAAGAGCAGTCAGTGCTCTTAACCACTGAGCCATCTCTCCAGCCAGAATGTGAAAATTTTATATTACCCTTTCAGAATGAGAGATCACATTGATAGTGTTATCATGTTGCCAGAACACATTAAAGTGAAACTTTCTTAGAAGATTGGTTGGAAACCATGCCTTTAAGAACTCTTACAAATAGATGAGGTAGATGTTGGGGTTGGAGGCAACAGGAGTGGTGATGCCAGTAGGTAATGTTCCCTCTGTCTTCTGTCCTGAGGGAAGCAGCTCTCAGAATCAGATCCTGTATGCTGCAGATAGAGGTCAGTAGAGTCATGGCGGAGGGAGGTCCTCAGGCGGAGTAGGTGGATGGACAGCCTTTGTCCTCTCCAAGAACACAATAGTGACTACATGACCTAGCACAGTCTAAACCATAGGTTCTCAACCTGTGGGTCGCAACCCCTTTCACAGGGCTGCCTAAGACCATCAGAAAACAGGTATCTTTACATTATGTAGCAAAATTACAGTTATTAAGTAGCAACAAAAATAGTTTTATAGTTGGGGGTTACTACAGCATGAGAACTGTATTAAAGGGTAACAGTGTTAGGAAGGTTGAAAATCACTGGTCTAAACCAACTGTCTGCAGGAACTCACTGCGGTGAGGGAAATATATGGTGTTGACCAGTAATGAAGCCTTGAGTTTACTTTTAGCTCTCAGTGGAGCTAGGAACTAAATAATTACCTACCACTTGAAAACAGGGCCTTTTTTCCTGTATATTTTTATATTAAAGAGTTAGGCAAATGTACAAATGTATGTATTATAATACACATGATATTAAATGTATATAATAATCAGAGCAAAAGGATTGTGCTATTTAAAACAATCTTATGCTCAGACAGTGTAATGATGGGGAAGCCATTAATACTGCTTATTAAAGTGGATGGTTATTGAGCAAAAGTTTATGTTATATGTTACATAAAACAGACTGGTTACAATTCTGGGAGTAGTGAAAAATGTTTTGTGTATATTGATAGGTGGCATCAGAAGACTTCCTTTAGATTGGGGTGTAGCTCAGTGGTAGAGCTGTTTAGCATGTGCAAGGCACCCAGGTCTAGGGTGTATGGCGAGGAGATGGAGAAAAAGGACATTACTTTACCACTGTGTTGTTAGCTGTGTGACTTCGGATGAGGCACTTCACCGTTTAGCCTCCTCAGTTTTTCTACCGTAAAAGAGACATTTAAGAATAGTGCCATTTTACCCCGAAGACAGCATGGGAGTTAACCTCCGGCTTCTACATGGACCATCCTCCATCCCTCCAATGCTTCATTTTTGGCAGGAACTGCCATGGTTTTTGTTTGTTTTCTGTAATTCACCAAAGTGGTAAAGAAAGTGACCAAGAGGAGGAAAGGAACCTGCATTGATCTTCAGCTCTCCTAGAAACCACAAAATTGTTGACAGCTCTAAAAACATGAGACCTGCCTGGCTTTGCCTCTGGAATATTGGAATTAAAGGTGTATACTACCACACCTAGAGTTAGAATTATATTTAAAAAAAAATTAAAACTTTTAATTGAGTCTTCATGAAGTCCCTCCATATCTACCTGTTGCCCTTGTAATCTCCCCCTGTCCCCAAAGAAAACAAAACAAAAAATAAATAAAGATTAAAAACAAAAATCTCACTGTAGAAGCTGTGGTGTGTCACAGTGTGTCACACAGTATACTCTTTTGTCCAAACAGCTTCACTTGCAAAAATTCATTGCAGAGAGTCATTCGTTTGGTTCAAGGCCTCTGGCTTCTGCTACATCATCAATCCTCATCCTGTTGTTGCCTGAGTCATGGAGATCCTGCAGCTTCGTTCCTGCAGGACCAGTCCCTTCAGATGCTCCAGCCGTGCATAGATGGGGTGGATGTTGGGGTGGGCCAACTCAAAGTCCTGGATCTGGGTGGTAATTGAGTTGGTCGACCTGCCAGCTCTCCCACACCCATGTCACCAGGGCCTGCTACCCCCTGCTGCCCAGGGGTGTTGCCACAGCTGAGAAGCAGGCAGGCCTTCTCAGCTTAGCCTTTGGATATCATTGTGACCCAGACCCCAGGTAGCAGCCCAGACCTCAGACATCTGCATGGCCTTTGTTAGTAATGCCTGGAAGCAAGCAGACCTCTTAGAATTCTTAATCGTATTTACATAAGGAGGCATCTTGCTTGTTTCATACCAGGGCAGAGTTCTTAGAGTTATTTGGAATGCCCTTTTCTTATTGTTGAGGCAATCTTATACAGCTTAGGCCATTCTCCAAATTGTGTGTAGCTGAGGTTGGCTTTGAACTTTTAACACTCTGCTGAATAGCAGTCCTGTTTTCTAATGGCCTATTCCTGTGATTCAGATTCAGTAGTTCTAGTAGGTATCTGGATTACTGTACTGGAGAAGCTGCTAAAGTTGTAAGCCGGGGCACAGCGAGACCACTGACCAGGACCATTCTGTGGGAGGAGGAGGATGGTTTATTTGGGATGTCTAACTGGTGGGGAAAGCCTTGTCAGTTTATGGGCACAGGCAGTGGTAGGAGGGCTGTGTATGTGGCATCCGCCTGGAGTGAGCATGGTGCTGTTTGAGTTAGTCAGGGACTAGATGCACTGTGTCTAAGATGGTTGACCATCGTGGGTGGATGATGGAAGCAATGGCTTTTCCTGACAGATTTCTGAGGAAGGTCAGTTCACCAGCAGCTTCCAGCCTGAGCTGAGCTAGACTGTCATTTAGAGCATTGTCAGTAGCACTGCCACTTCCAGGCCCCACTTTGGACCAACAGAAGCCTCCTTAGAGGGTTGCTTTGGGTGCGTAGTTAAAATTGTGTATTTCTGAAATGTGGCAGTGGCCTTTGGATTTCACTTTGTTTGCTTTTGGCCCCTGATACTTTGTCAAATTTGGTTTCAGACTCTAGAGTTGGGCAGATCTCCATGAGTTCGAGGCTAGCCTAGTCTATAGAGTGAGTTCCAGCACAGCCAGTGCTGCACAGAGAAACCCTGTCAAACACCTTACCCCATCCCAACTCCCTTTCCCACAAAGAGAGCTGCACAGACTGCAGCAGACACAAAGCCGCCAGAAGAATGCTGGGATCAGGTCAGGGAGCTGCAGAGCCAGTGATGTGCAGGTTAAGAGAAACTGCTGACCCAGGATCGTTATTCTGCTTGATAATAGCTCTAAAAAATGCTTAGCTTTATTAGGTATTATAGATTTAAGGTGCTCTGAACCATGAATATTTGTGTGAGGTTGTTTGGGTTTTGTTTTTACTGGTATAATCTTACCAAGTTACTATCTTCAGAATTGAAGTGGTAAAGGTTGCACTTGGTTAGCGCACCCTCCTAAAGGTCTGGTGATGCTGGCTCAGCTCTGTCTTTACTGCTGACCCTCCACAGTATCTGTTCCAACTACAAGGGACATCATTTTTTGTTGTTGTTGTTGTTGTTGTTGTTGTTGTTGTGTGTGTGTGTGTGTGTGCGTGCGTGTGTGCACCTTTAGAAATACGTGCAGAGAAGCAGCTGGGAGGAATGCCGTGGGTCACTAGCTATATTGACTTGCTCATTTGCTAGAAGGTCTTTTTGTCAGTTATGTGATACTTAATACTTTAGAGTTCATTTTGTTAAAAACTAGAATTTTTAATTACATGTTAATTTGGGCTACAATGAGCAAATAATTAGGAAAGAGTCTGTGAAATCTGAGTAAACACTAGTTTTCCTATATCTATTTTCTGTTTCTGTATTTTAAAAATGTTGTTGTTTCTCCTGTTGTAACAAAGCCAAATGATGCAGAGCTTCTCTGAACCCTTAGTGACCCCGCTAGCCACGGCCTGCTGGCTTCTGCTCATTGCCTGTTGAAGGCAACTTGGCTTGGGATGCATCCTGGCTCTATCTCTCCTTCAGTTTAGTTTTAAAAGTATTTCCATTCCCACACGTGATTGGCTCCCCTGCTGCACCAGCTTTGAGACACACGTGATACTGACTGTGGCATTTGAATTTTCAGTAGTGAAAACTCTTCTTTTTTGGTTTCTAAATCCCTTCAATAGGATCTGATCCATCTACTGGGAATTCCTCTTAGTGTGTAGGGTCCTCTGCTCTCATTCTGCTCAGAAGGGTCCTGTGCGAAGAAACCACCTATGTTTTTCTCTAGAATTCTAGACATTGGCTTTGTATCCTCTTTCTCTTGCATCTCTTTAAAAAAATACTTTATTATTTATTTTCCTAAAGCGTTCTCTATTTAATCTCCTCCTGTCACATGGCACCTCTTCTCTGCAGTGTGAGTCCCAGGTTCCTTGCCTCCAGTCAAGCCCTGTCTCTGAGCTCCAGATCCCAACATTCATCTCTAATACCTGATACTAAAGTCAGCCATTCCCCCATTTAGATTGGTAATGTTGTCTCTTATCTCTAAACCATACCCACCAGGCCTGTTTATTTCCTGGCCATCCTGGATCAGTTGTCTTCGAATCAGTGACTAGATCCTATTACTATGTTGCTGCCCTCTCTTCCTTCCTATTACTGTCATGCCCACTCCCACCCATACTGACCTTGCTTCTAGAATAAGGGTTGCAAATAGTTTACCCACTGACTGACATTTGCCGTGAAGACTTAAAACAGGTATTTGTTGCCTTTTCCCTCGTTGGGCGTCTGAAGTCAAGATGGGTCACCAGCAGCTCTACTGGAGTCACCCACGGAAGTTCAGCCAGGGTTCTCCCTCTTGCCATGTCTGCTCAAACCGCCACAGTCTGATCTGCAAATACTGACTGAACATGTGCCGTCAGTGCTCTGTCAGTACGAGAAGGACATAGGCTTCTTTGAGTTGGACTAAGCGACCTGAATTGGTTATTTGACTGTCTACCACTGGAACGGATCATGCTAGTCTTTGTGCACAAAGAATAAAAATGTGAAGACCTTTAAAAAAAAAAAAACAAAAAAACCCAGGTATTTGTTGATACACTGACTACATATATTAAATGGAAGGACTATGTAGAGTACATATACATATAAAAACAATGGGATATATAATATATATATGTGTGTGTGTGTATACACATATATATGTATATGTATATATATGAATAATAAACATAAGAAGGAGATTGTTTCCTAAATTACAAATGTATGGGGTAGAAGGGGATTGAGGAAGTAAAAAATCAAGAAAGGGGGGGTCGCGCCAAGGACGATAGGTTCTCACGCTCTTGGACACTGCAGAGCTGAGAATGGTGTAGGGGCCCACGGGGCTGGCTCTAGCCCTGGGCCGGGCCAAAGGGAAGCGGGAAGGAGGAGAGAGCTCTGGCTGGTTCCTGCTCTGAGGAAAGTCTCTGTTGCCGGTGGTGAGAAGAGGTAGTCCTTGATGAATGAAACCTTACTCCACTTTCTCTGGGTGGGCCTGGGGTTAAATACCTTTTGCAGGGAGGAGTGTCGGGAAGGAGAGCTTTAATTGGCTAAGCCCTCCAAGCCTTTCGGTACCTCATTAACATGGAGATCTGTTCTGAGGCTGTGTGATCTGTAGTCATGTCCTTTACCTTTGGCGGGGCTTGGGGCGTTACCCTACTGTGACTTCTGGCCACAGAATTATGGAGAGCTGAGGCCTGGTGGGAGCCTTCCATCCCTTGCAGGAACACCCGCTCTGTCTCCAGGGTTTAAACCTAGCTCAACCAGAAAACGGGCTGCCTTTCACAGTCCCACACAGTATTAAAAGACTTAAAGTTTAAATATTTAACTTTCTACATTTACTCAATTGTTGTGTGTTGAATAGGCTCGGAAGCACTGTGGCTAGTGTGTGTAGAGGTCGGAAGGCAGGCAGCCTTCAGGGATCCTTCTCTTCCCGCCCACGCCCCCCACTGTGTGGGCCCCCTGGATTGAACTCAGGTCATCAGGCTTAGGCAAGAAGCACTTGACCTCCTGAGCCATCTCAGCAGCCCATAATATGGAAATTTTCCCTATTTATTTATTTATTTATTTATTTATTTATTTATTATATGTAAGTACACTGTAGCTGTCTTCAGACACACCAGAAGAGGGCATCAGATCTCATTATAGATGGTTGTGAGCTACCATATGGTTGCTGGGATTTGAACTCATGACCTGGAAGAACAGCACAATGCTCTTAACTGCTGAGCCATCTCTCCAGCCCATAATATGGAAATTTTAAACCTTTGTTTTTCTTTTCCTTCAGCAAGAAAGTAGCTAATGTAAATAAGTGGCTTCCAACTGCCTTTTCAAAGTTTTCATAACACTTAAAAAAAAATTCCAGAGAAATTATATACACCTAGTTTTACTTTTGAAGTTACTGTTATTTCTTCGTGATTGTTCCATGTCAACAGAACACATGTATCTTATCTCAGTAGTTTTAATGGCTCTGTGCTGTGCTACGTTTAACTAGTTTAACTTCTTTTAATGAAGCATTTCTTTACTATTTTCTCACTGATGTCATTTATACAATTTAAGCTTTAAAAAACTTCCCTGCTCTGAATAAAACACATCTCTTTGGCTTCAATTTGCATTTAAAATAGAAGTAGATATAGTATTCCATAATTTTTTTTTTACTATTTTAAGTTATATTTACTTTTGTGAAATACCTGTTTATATTGTCTGTCTCTTATATATTTTTTTAAAAGATTTATTTATTTATTACATATGAGTACACTGTAGCTGTCTTCAGACACCCCCGAAGAGGGCGTCAGATCTCATTATGGGTGGTTGTGAGCCACCATGTGGTTGCTGGGATTTGAACTCAGGACCTGCCGAAGAGAAGTCAGTGTTCTTCTCCGCTGAGCCATCTCACCAGCCCCCTTATATTTTTTTGAGTTGATTTTTATAAGCTATATAACAGGAAGCATGACTCCTTGCTGTCTTAGATTGGATGGTGTTTACAAGCTTGCTGTTGACTGAGTCCAGTAATATTTGAAACACACACACATACACACACCATACAAACTTGGAATAGATTTTGTATATCAAAGCTCAGAAATCAAAAAAACTTGCTTTATAGTGTGTCCATGTACACTGCTAACAATGAGATTATTGTAAATTTTTGTCTCTTCATCTCTTGTCCACACTCTTAGTCCCCCTCTCTGACCCTGTCTTAAAGACCTCCGGTGTCAGTGTTCCAAGGGCTTAAGGCCGTTCATCCGTACTTGCCTGATTTTCATCATTATAATTTAATAATCTCCAGCCTTTTAAGTCTAATTGTTGCTTAGTGTATTTCCGTAAAAACTCACATCTGCTAGTTTAATTCATTTTAAACATTGAAGTTGGGCTGACTATACAGCTCGGTGGCTGACTGTCTGACTTTGAACAGGCATTGAATATTTTCAATACCACACAAAAATGTAATAAACATCACACTGTTAGTGAGAACATATTTTTTTTTTTTTTTGGTTTTTCGAGACAGGGTTTCTCTGTGTAGCCCTGGCTATCCTGGAACTCACTCTGTAGACCAGGCTGGCTTCGAACTCAGAAATCCGCCTGCCTCTGCTTCCCAAGTGCTGGGATTAAAGGCGTGCGCCACCACTGCCCGGCGGACATAATTTTTTTTTAACATTCGTTGATTAGAAATAGTAGATGCATAGTAAAAAGACATAAATTAAAATTAGTTACTTCATTGTATAAGACAGCCCTCTGTTTTCTCATAGTGCATACGTAGGTTGATTAGCGGCTAGGATGAAGGAGTTTCGTGTGACAGTCAGTGCGGTAGATGTTTCCTGGATTGTGTTCAGTGTCTTCCCAGTTACCTCTGTTAAAGTTTCTGTGAGGAACTGTAGAATGAAGGATGCACGATGGATTGATTGAGTCTAATTCACTGTGTTCAAACCTCCTCTTGAAGTGTAGCGAGCCAAACAGCATCTAATCAGGTCTGTTGGTAGTTCAGTAGTTGTTAGTTACTAATGCAAACTCGTAGCTATAATTTATAAACAAGAGTGTAATTTCTTACAGGATTTGGAGTGGTCACACCATTTAGATTTAGAAAATGGTAGACGGAGAGGAGGAGGGAGGCAGAGAGAGGAATGAATTAGAATGCTCTTGAGAATTAGGTTTTACCACGCAGATTCCATTGTATCTGTTTCATTTTCCATATTCTAACTTTATGTATTCACAGTCCTGTTGATTTATAAAAAAGTTTTCAAATTCTCATATGTAATGTATTACATGGAAACTTACCTAAATAAACATACACATATCACAATAAGGGAGATGTGAATTTATTTCTTTTAGACTTTACAACATAGATACTGCTCTTAGAGCAAATATGTGCAGAACTTGAAGTCTGAGAGAAAAGAAAGCAGTTTGTTTGGTAGAAAGAGAAGCAGCGTTCATGTAGGCACTGTATCATGGTTGACTCTTCCAGAGGGTTCAGGCACCTGGGAGGCAGCACTGAGCCATTTTCCATCATGGCCCGTGTCTTTAATGAGTGCTTCTTACTGCACTGATCGGTTAGCTTTTTAAAGAATGGGCATAGAGTTTGTATATGCAATCACTGTATAGTCATTTATTTGTTATGGGAGCTTGTGTAAGTAGATTATTCTACAGGATTCAGAGTTAAAGGGCTTACTTTGTGTCATACTGCTAGTAAATCAGAACTCACTTGTTTTTGGTTTTGTTTTGCTTGCATTATATGTAATGTTGTATTATAACAAGTAGCAGTGGGGAACATTGACCTTTGGAGCTTATGACTGGTACCTGAGCATGGATACTAGAGAGAGTGGAAGTGTGTCTATGTGTATGTGTAGCAGAACCTGGATCTGTAGTTGAGCTACTGTGCTTGTTAAACCTCCTTTCATAGTTTGAGTGCCTCCTGCTGGAAGGTTCTAATGTAGCCAATATGCTTTTGAAATGCTAGCTTTGAAAAGGCCTGTTAAAGGTGTGAGGGTGTCTAGTTTCACTATCAATTACTAACAATTACTTTAGGATCACTCCCCAGGGAAATTAGGCAGTTCTCCTAATTTTCTATAAAATTCACTGCTTCATTATTATGTTGTTTTAAATTTTGATATACTCAGTACTTTCTAAAATAAAGTCATTGGAATGTTTTACCCAAGAGAAAGTCTGATGTCCCTATGACTCATATTATTATTTAAAATAATCAAACAAGAATAGAAAGTTGAATTTATTTTGGGAAAAGTAAGTTATTTGAGTATAAGAATTTTAGAGTCCTTTAAAAAAAAAAAGAGTCTGGAACCCAAGGGACCACACGAAAGGCAATGTGGGTTAAAAATAGAAATGGGGAGCGTTATAGGCAGCACACGGAGTGTGGGTGAAAATAGAAATGCATGTTGGAATCTAGCTTGGTAAAGAATCCTGGGCTTCAGCAAAGATCTTAGATAGTACTTTAGAGGAAAATGGTTAGAGCTCTAACGTAGATCTTGTATGTGTTTAGGACAATGAAAAGTAGATACATTTTATAATTACATGTTTGGAAGAACATGTAATTGAACACCTTGACAAGGTTGCATTGCAGTCAGGTTACCACACCGAGTATCTAGCTTGGAAGTTAGCATTTGGTGTGTGTCATAGCCTACTTAACTGCTGCTTAAATGAATCTAAAGCATATTTGTGGTTGTATGGTATCATGTGGAGCAAATATTTATAGAACAGAAGACTAAAGTCCATTGACAAATAGGATTTTGGCAAGAAGTAGGCCATGGCTCCCTCCTTTCATTGTATCCTTTCTAGATCACCATACACACTGTGACAAGTGGAGTTTCAGAGAGGAAGGGCTGTCTTTAGGATGGGTGATGTTTCTTAAAATACCAATAATGTTCATTGTAAAAATTTTCAGAAAGAAAAGTGATTGTCATCTCACACAGTGAGACAGGTACTAGTGATATTTTGCTATACGATTTATTTTGTAAATAAATTATTTTTTATAGATTTTAGAATATTATATCAACATTGTAACAATACATATCATTAAAAATGTGTAGTTGGACTGGAGCTATTGCTCTGTGGTTATTCCAGAGGAGTTCCATTGGATTCCAAGCCCCCATACCAGTTTTCAGAACTGCCTGTAACTCCAGCTTCAGGAGATCCGATGACTCTTGTAGTCGTGTCCACATAATCCCTAAAAATTTTAAATTTTTAAAATTAAAAAAAAAACCCTTTAGTATATATATCTGAAGCTATAATGTGTAGATATACTGTAACTATCCGTTTTGCTATTATTGAACACTGAGGTTGTTCATGGCTGTTTTATTTGTTCTGTAAACAATGATAGAAGGCTTACTTGCTTGTTTTGTTGCAAAGTGAGGGTAATGAATATACTTTTTGTGTAATGTTTATCTAGGACCTAACGTTTCGTTTGTAAACTAGTCTTAAACATACATCTGAGAGCTGATGAGATGACTCAGGTGATAAAGTACACATCTCTCAAGCATGAAGCCCTGAAAAAGCCCAGGTTCAGGTGAATGCCTCTGTAATCTTAGTATTGGAGAAGTAGAGACAGACAGACGCTTTTTTGGAGCTTGCTGGCTGGCCAGCCTAACCAAGTCGGTGAGCTTTCAGTAAGAGACCTTTCCCCAGAAATGAAAGTGGCGGCAGTTGAGGAAGACACCATATATAGTGGACTCTGATTTCCGCCTGCATGTCCACTTTTCTAGTGGAATATATCTTAATTTTAAAAAAATCATTCAAAATACTTTCTGATAGAGGATAGTTTGTGAAAAAAAATCAAAATTTTACAAGGCTATTTATTATTTTCAGGCATAAGAATCACACTGGCTTAATAGATTTAAGTCATTCAACAACTATTATTGAGTGCTTAATTATGTCATAGGTGCCATTTTGAGCCCTGGGACTATATAACAGCAAAAAGCTTTGCTATTAATAGAAAATGACAATGAACAACTTAAAAAGCGGTGTCAATTTAAGTAAGTACCTCTCTCTGTACAGTGACTGTTAAAAGAATGATATCTTTGGAAATTTGGGAAATGAAGGAACTAGGATGGGTGTGCATACACATTAGGAACATTGAAATGAATGTGCAAATTGTGCACAGCCAACTTCTATGACCTCGGGAGGGAAGTCAGAGATGCTGGACAGCACAGAGCCCGCCTGACAGTAGATAAGACTTTTTCTGCGTTGTGGTCCCTTACCTGCAGTGTGGATTTATGGACCAGTTTCCCCGGCACTGGGAACAGGTAGCCAAGAGGGTATTCTCCTGGCAGTGCATTTTATTCCACTGATGTAGAAATGTTCTCCTTCAAATTCCTAAATTAAGAAGCATTAGTTTGAAATTGTAGATGAGGAATAAAGAGCTGTGGTATGTTTGGAAGAATATATAGCAGTATAATTTTACCTTAAAAAAAAAACAATTTACACCTGTCTATCCTTACATTTGAAGGCAAAGACAATCTTTAATTTAGTTGTGAAAATCATAGTACTGACTGGAAAACAAAGTGGAGAAGAGCTGATTACAATTTCCATAGTAGGGCCAGGGAGGACTTCTTGAGGAAGTAATGGCAGAGAATAGAGTAGATCAGGCTCTTCCTCTACTTCCCGAAGGCCAGGGAGCACTTCTTCAGGGAGTGATGGCAGAGGATAGAGTAGATCAGGCTCTTCCTCTACTTCCCGACTGCCTTTGCCTGTTTCTGAAGATCAGGTGGAGTTGAAGACAGGGAAAGTCAACAGTTCCACCTCTGGTGTAGCCATTAGACACTGAAGTAGAGGTGCTGCATTTGGGGGAGAGGTGTGAGCAGGAGGCAAATGCCTATATAGATATTTGCATACGTCTTATTTAAATTCCATAAAGTAAATGAGATGCCAAAACAAAGAACCTGCAAACTCCTTCAGTGAGCTTGGGATTGTGCCATTTCTGGGGACACAGAGGGAAATTACAATTTGCTTTTGTCCAAGAAGGTCCATGGTTGACCGGGAGGCAAATGCAGACAGTTACTAGGATAAACTATGCTAACATAAACATACACCTGTGCAAACTGAGGCATGCTGAGTCTGACGTCATTCTGCCTCTTACTCCATCACGTTCTTAGCAGCATCCACGAAACATGCACAGAAACCTGTCCAAGTGTGGTAACTTTAATAGTGACTGACTCCATTTAATTCCTAGAATTGTGTGTGGGGGGCACTTTGTTTGATCCTGTCATTGGCTAGGAGCACGTGACTAATGTAGCATCTAAAGCAAAGAGCAGTCCTGCTTGAGCCAGTAGCATTGGAGGCCGACACAGTTAGCCGAGTATCTACTGTTTCTCCCTCCTCACCCAAGGGGGAAGCCAGCCCCCTGCCAGGCCTGCCAGCCTTCCCTGATCCTAAAATAAAGTTGTACCATACAGTTTTTATTAGAATTAAATGGGAGTTAAACATTTTTATATAATTATTGTGCACATTAAGTATTCAATAAACAGGTAACAAAAAGGAAAAATATCAACAAATGTATAATGAACTTTACATTACAAGACATGAAAGCTGCTTACCAAAATGTTGTGGTTCGTACTTGTTTTTTTGTTTTGTTTTTTAAATTTTATTTTCTAACCTTTTTTTATGTGTATGGGTGTTTTGCCTGCATATATGTCAGAGTACCAGATGCATGCAGTGCCTGGGAGGGCCAGAGGACAGCAGCAGAGCTCTCTGGAACTGGAACTGGAGTTTCAGAGCTGCCATGGGACACTGAGAATTGAACCCAGACCCTCTGGAAGAGCAGCCAGTGCTATTAAGTGTTGACTTGCGAGTTTGAGGCAGGAGGATCACAAGTACAAAGCCAGTCTGACTAATATAGTTAGGTCATGTGTGTGCAGGCACACGTGTGTTTTCTAGAGGCTGAAATATACATATGCTAGGCAAACACTTTAGTGCTGAGCTGTATTCCATACCTTTTTTGCTTTTTGTTTTGAGATGGGGTCCCACTAAATTGCCTAAGGCTTGAATTTACTTTCTAGTCCAAATAGGTCTTGAGCTTCCTGAGTAGGCCTATGATTATAGGCCTGTGTGAACATGGATGCTAAGCTCCTATCTTTAAAAACAAACAAACAGGGCTGGAGAGATGGCTCAGCGGTTAAGAGCGCTGATTGCCCTTCTGAAGGTTCTGAGTTCCAATCCCAGCAACCACATGGTGGCTCACAACCATCTGTAATGGAATCTGATGCCCTCTTCTGGTGTGTCTGAAGACAGCTACAGTGTTCTTACACATAATAAATAAATCTTTAAAAGAAACAAACAAAAACTGAAGTGTGTTTCTCTGTGCCTATTAAATCTGAATCCCAGTTGAGTAGTCTGGGACAGGCACATTTATAAGGCTTTTATAAATACTCATCCCATTGTGACTGTATCTTCTCAAGCTGCTGCCTAAGTGTACAGGTGATGAGTTTTCATTTGGCCTGTCCACTTCCTTGTCAGGGTAGAACCTGAAGCTTGTACCCTGGGAAGGGTATTCTTTTTCTGTGTGTACAGGACCGTTACATGAGTCAGCATTTGTCTATGTGACAGATATTTAAGATAATCAGATTACTACATGCAAAGGGTTATTGTGTCAGGGATTTCAGGCCATAGCTTTTTGGCCCTTTTGCCTGGAGCTTGTGATGGCACAGTACCTCATAGCCAGAGCATGTGGTAGCAGAGGCCTATTAATACTCATGCCTTTGGGTTGTAAGCTGAAGAGAAGAGAGAGAGAGAGAGGAGGGTCCAGAGGCCCAGTATGTCCCTCAAGGGCAGAACTCCAACAGCCCTCCTTCATTCCACAGAGCTGTATGTTGTAAAGATCCCACTACTTCCTGATTCCCACATGGAGTGGAGTCTCTGCTGTAGCATTTACACTCTGGGCAGTGTTCATGATCCAGCATTGTCAGCTCCAGGCCTTAGGAGTGTACTTGAGGAGCACCACTCCTGATAGCCGTGCTCTCTAGGGTGGGCAATGCAGTGTCTCCCCATTAGTGAACATTTCATTATCTAAAACGACACTCTTTTAAAACACGCGCGCGCGCGCGCGCGCGCGCGCACACACACACACACACACACACACACACACACACACACACACACACACACTGTAGAAAAGGACCAGAAAGGGACTGTTGGAGTATTCTTAGAGCTGGTTCCCTTCCGTGCTTGCTGCTTCCCTCAAAACCAGGCCCAGTGAGGCCTACCTGTCCTTCAGAGGCTAATCAGGACTGTGGTAAGACCTGTCTCAAAAGAATTCTGCTCGTGTAGTAATATGTCCTCCTTGCTAGTGGAGTAATATCCATTCTCATGTATCCCCCATCTCTCTCTCTCTCATATGCAGCTTTTGAGAGAACTGAAACACCCTAATGTGATCGCATTGCAGAAGGTGTTCCTTTCTCACAGCGACAGGAAGGTGTGGCTGCTGTTTGACTATGCAGAGCATGACCTTTGGGTAAGTTTGAACTCTCTCCACAGGATTGTTTTATATAGATAAGGGACAAGCATGCAAGCAGGATGCACTACTAATGCACCGAAAGGAAGCTGACTGGAACTCACAGTTTGGAGCAACTGTAGTAATGGTGGCTTGGAGGATGAGCACTAAATGGACGCTTATTGAAGTGATGGCCCTGAATATTTAGAAGGGAGAGGTTACTCTCTAACGACAGTGTGCTAGTGTGTGGTAAACACATTTAATCAAGTATGTACTTGTGAGGAGTTATGAAGTTCAAGTTGATCTCTTACCGTATTTTGGTATTTAAAACTGGGTCTACCAAGTAGAAGTATGCATATGGTTTTTAGAATGCCATATCAATACATAAAAAAGCCAATTCCTAACTAGAGCATTTTAAAGAGTTTTGTCTCTAAAACTAAAAAAAAAAAAAAAAAAAAAAAAAAAAAAAAAAAAAAAAAAAAACAAATAAACAAACTAACTAATCAAACCAAATTTGTCAGTTAAATTATGGATAAATTTGGTTCTGTATGTTGTAGTTTACCTTCTGTATAAAAGAAAAGATCTGAATAAGAATAACTTTGACAGGCTTATAAGGTCTTGAGTGAACTTTGAAAGTTCATGAGAGAACCAGTTACCATGAGTTGTCTCTGATCTCCATGCATGTGTGCACACAAATGAAAACATACACATTTACACACACGTACAAATGTGTATACATATACACAAAACACATAAATAAAATATAATAGTTTTTTTTAAAAAATGATTTTGTTCATCATTAGCACTTAGATGTAGAAATAGGAGAGTTGAGAATGTAGGTCATCCTTGGATATATATAATGAGTTTGAAGTTATCCTGAGGCCCGATCCCAAAACAAAACTGTGTTTTTCATTTTTCTTCTTCTTCTTCTTTTTTTTTTTCTTTTTTGAAGACAGGGTTTCTCTGTGTAGTCCTGGCTATCCTGGAACTCACACTGTAGACCAGGCTGGCTTCGAACTCAGAAATCCACCTGCCTCTGCCTCCCAAGTGCTGGGATTAAAGGCATGCACCACCACCGCCCAGCCCATTTTTCTTATCTCTCCTTTATTTCTACAAAGGTTTTTTGACAGTGTATGTAGCTCACTTTAAACAGGAGTGTAGAGGCTGATGCTGTAGCTCAGAGAGGTTCAGAGCCCTGGCTGTTCTTCATAGGACCCAGGTGGGATTTGAATGCAGGTATAGGCTGAGACTTAGACACGGCCTGTAGCATTTTTCTCCCTTGCATTACAGTATTCCATAACCCACATTCAACATGTGGCATAAAGTGAGAAAGTGTGGTGTGGTTACTACTTTCCTTGGTACTGCTCTTCGTACAATGCTAACCTCTAGGGGCACCTGGGCCTGAAGAGGAGTGCTTTTCCAGCAATGCATAGATCCTGCTGTTAGTGATGCTATCTAAACACACTGACTTTTTACATAACAGTTTGCCATTCTCTCTTCCTTCCACCCACGCAGAACATTACCAACACTGTTCTTAGGCATCTGAATATCCACCCTTCTTACCATTTAGAGGAGATTTACTGATAATTCTTAATGTTTTCAGTAGATCTGATTATAGACCCATATTAACATGGTCACATTCATCCCAAAATACATTTTTTTGGACAACCTTATTATTCAGAATTTTTTGTTTCATTAACTTTAAAAGGTAAGTGTAAAATACAAAGTGTTTATTTCAGTTTTGATTATGGTGGGGTTTTGGTAGAGATATGAGCAGACTATGTTATTATAGTATGTTTTAATTTTTAAATTTCAGCATATTATTAAGTTTCACCGTGCATCAAAAGCAAATAAAAAGCCCATGCAGTTACCAAGATCCATGGTTAAATCGCTACTGTACCAGATTCTTGATGGCATCCATTACCTCCATGCAAACTGGGTGCTCCACAGGGACCTGGTAAGCACTTTGGTTTAATTCATCAACACATCTTTTTCTTTCTCAAATGTAACAAAACCATTCATTTTGGTACAATTAGCTAAAGAAAAAATTTAAATACATGCAAAAGGAGAGATAAAAAGTCACTTATATCCTACAATCAAAAGACTGGGAGCTGACACAGTGGGGGCTCCTGTCTATAATTTCAGCACTTGAGAACTGAGGTAGGAGGATTGCCGTGAGTTCAAGGACAGCCTAGGCACAGTGAAGATGTCTTCCCCACTCCTTAGTCCTTCCCTCCGCTCCCTCCCTCTCCTCCCTCCCCTTCTCCCTCCCTCCTCTCCTTTACCCCCTACAAAGTGCAATAGTGCACACCTGTAACCCCAGTACTCAGACAGTGAGATCATTTACAGCCAGCCTGAGCTATACATGGCAAGACCCTGTCTCAATCAAAAAACAAACTAGATTATCTTTAAACATTTGGTCTCTGTTATTTCTTTAAATCAGTACATGGCTGTAAGCTGTTAGTGTGATTTTTAACATTAGTAGTGTATAATTTTAATGCTCAGTCAATATGTAAAGCTGGTGGACTTCACTTCAACTTGTTCTATATATAAGAGCACTGATAATAAAAGCTGAGTTCTAATTTCTCATCCCCTCAGGCTTAAATAATGACATTATCTCTGGTGAAACATACTTACTAGACAGATTAGTCACAATGCAAATGTTTGCTTTTATGTTTTAATTTGGTATATGTATAGTAAGCATTTACTAATAATCTACTTATATGCTAAGTACTCCCCTTGATTTGCAGGTTAGATTGTTATTTTTTATTTATTATAAACATAAGAGTATAGGACAGTGGTAATCCTTGTGTCTTTATCATTGCAGGTATTATCTCCCCCCACATAATTTGATAATACTTTATTTCTTTAAGTTTTTGTGAATTTTAGATCCAGAATTTCTGGATAGGGGTTAGTGTACGTAGATGGCGGCTCTGTCAGCTGAGAGATGATAGATAGGGTTAGTATAGGTAGATGGCAGCTCTGTCAGCTGAGAGACAATAGATAGGGTTAGTGTAGGTAGATGGCGGCTCTGTTAGCAGAGAGAGACTATAGATAGGGTTAGTGTATGTAGATGGCGGCTCTGTTAGCAGAGAGAGACTATAGATAGGGTTAGTGTAGGTAGATGGCGGCTCTGTCAGCTGAGGAGTTATTTGCTGCAGAAATAGTGAATGAGGAAGAGACTGTAGTGAGTATCCTGTGTCAGTCACACCTGGAATCTGCCTAGGCCACCTCCTGTTGTGGCATTGGCGTTGAATTGTGACCAAATGGTAGTGACCACAGATCAGTCATTCATTTAGCATTTTAAAGGATTATAAGAATCTTTTTTTTAATTTATTTTTTTATTATTAGATATTTTATTTATGTCATATGATTTCTCCTTTCCCAGTTTCCTCTCTAACAAACAAACAAACAAACAAACAAAAACAAGAACAAACCCCTGTTGTCTACCCCCTCTCCATGCTTGCCACCCCACCCTCTCCCACTTATTGCCCCTGGCATTCCCTTACACTGGGGCACAGAACCTTCACAGGGCTGAGGTCCTCTCCTCCCATTGATGATCGACTTTGCAGTCCTCTGCTATACACATGCTGCCAGAACAATCAGTCCCACCATGTATAGTCCTTGGTTGGTAGTTTAGTCCCTGGAAGCTCTGAGGGTGCTAGTTAGTTCATATTGTTGTTCGTCCAAAGGAGCTGCAAACCCTTCAGCTCCTTTTGTCCTTTCTCTAGCTCCTTCATTGGGGACCCTGTACTTTAAGTGTTCTAGCGGTCCAGTTGTGTATTTACCGAGAGTAAATTACCACATTTTAAATTGCTTCAGAGGCACTTGAGACTGCTCTGGAATGACCGACCACATGGATAGTGGCATTTAGATCTCTATCTTCAAGGTTTCAGTCACATTTGCATCATTAGTTAGTGAGAATCTTTTATTCAGGGTTGGTGTGAGTGTTTTCCTGAGTTACTGTTTTGTTCTGAGTGGAATCGTATTCTAACGGTCTGTTGACACTCATCAGTATGACTAGGAGTCCGTTTTTCTTGTTCATTTGCTGTCTGTCTTCACTGTCTTCTCTCACCAGCCTCCTCTTAGCATCCAGACTTTGGGCCTTTTTTGTAGTTTACATCTAGAGCATGGCATTGTCAAATTTATATTCTCTCTTCTCCTTACCTGTTTCTATCTCCTGTAACCCTTTCCTTGTTCAGGCCTTTATTCCATCTGTCTTTTACCATGGTACTGCTTCTACATGTGTCTGCTACATTAACTCCTTTATCAGTCTTTCCCTGGGGCTGGCAAAATGCCTCAGCAGGTAAGAGCACTGATTGCTC
The DNA here is from genome assembly GCF_008632895.1 of Mastomys coucha. Taxonomy (NCBI): domain Eukaryota; kingdom Metazoa; phylum Chordata; class Mammalia; order Rodentia; family Muridae; genus Mastomys; species Mastomys coucha. Next base: position 6,492,139 of record NW_022196909.1, read on the forward strand.
TACCAAAGGTCCTGAGTTCAAATTCCAGCAACCACATGGTGGCTCACAACCACCCGTAATGAGATCTGACGCCCTCTTCTGGTGCATCTGAAGACAGCTACAATGTACTTATGTATAATAATAAATAAATCTTAAAAAAATAAGAAACCAAAACAGTGTTTCTCTTTCCAGTCCATATAGACCTAATGACTGGTCCTGAGCGTCTCAGGACCTCAGCATAGGTAAAGTTTTCAGGATCTTGCTGACTTGAGACACTCCCCTGGCCCCGCCCCTTTTTGCTTGCCTTCTGCTATTGGCTATTCCTACATTGTCCTGAGATTTCTTGCCTTAATGGCTTGCATTTCCTTGTCTTATTCTTGTCCCTGTCTGTGCATACTCAGATGTACTTGTCTTTCAAGGTTCCACAGCAATATTTAAAACTTAGAGCTGGAGATGGTTAAGCAGTTAAGCACTGGCTGCTTTTGCCAAGTGCCTAGGTTTGATGCCAAGCACCACATGGCAGCTCCCAACTGTGGGTAGCTCCAGCTCCAGGGGATTTGATGCCGTCTTCTGGCCTCCACGGGCACCAAGCATGCATGGGGTGCACAGACAAACATGCAGAAAAAAGGATGAATAAATATAATAAAATGAAATGAACATGAATAAATATTAAAAAATAAAATAAATTTTTAAAAATTAAAGTTTTTCTCATAATCCATCTCAAGTTTGAGATGAAATAATTTTGTTATATATTCTTATTATATTTCACGTTCTTTTATGATATTTGTTTATATCATATAGATGTCTTAGATCAGTGGTTATAAACCTGTGGGTTGCAACCCCTTTGGGGGTTGAACAGCCTTTTACAGGAGTTGCGTAAGACCATCAGAAAACATACTTACATTATAATTCATAACAATAGCAAAATTATAGTTATAAAGTAGCTACAAAAATGATTTTATGGTTGGGGTCACCACAACATGACGAACTTTATTAAAGGGGTGCAGCATTAGGAAGATTGAGAACCACTGTCTTAGATCATCTCCCAGATTGTAACTTTTTTGAGAAGGCAGGGTTTTGATCCTTGTTGCATACAGTAAATACTGTAGAAATAGCAGAATTTGAAACACTGTCCTCCACGAACTTTTAGTGTGTGTGTGTGTGTGTTGTGCGTGTGTAAGGCAAAGAGAAATGGGAATGATACAGATGCGCCTGCATCAGAGGCCCTCCAAGGATGTGGGCACTAAGAGGAGCAGCATGACTTACCTGTGCACCAACAGATTTAACCCAGGGAGTAGGAAGCTAAGTCCTCCAAGCTGCAGGCTCAGTGCTGCTGTGTGTGGCGTGGGGAGAGAGAGGCTTCAGGGAAGAAGGACGTGACCTGGACTTTGACACAGATTTAAAACTTAGTGACAGAAGGGATGCTGGTTATAAAAAATTCAAATGAGAAATTGTAAGGTGAAAAGGCACTTGTATTATCTCAGAAACGACATGGATTCTACCTGGCTCAAATAGGAATAAATGGTGTAGTGTAAAGAAAAACAAAAATATTTGGGTTGCGGCTGGGTCTGGAGTTTATTTTATAGGGTTGCTTTGTTTTACGGTCCTGAAACTTTGTGGTCAAAAGAATGGATTCCTCACTGATTACAAAATGCTTTTTTGTCCATAGGGTGAGTATAGGGTTTAAATATATTATGAAATAGGTTCTGACCTAACACAGTGCTTGTTTGTACTTTGTCCACATGATTACTGTAATTTTCCACCATTTGTATGTAATTCTAATGAAATTGGGTGCAGTCTCCCCAGTCCTTCCCTCTGGCCAAGAGCCTGGTATCTGGACCATACTGTCCTGCTTTGCCCAAGTGTTTTCAGGAATGGAATGTTTAAGCCATACATTTACATTGTCATCAGGAGAAATGTAAAGTATATAACATAGGAGTGTGGTTTTAAAGGAGATGGAGATATTTGAAACTGATTGTAGTGGGCTGAAGACCAGAGCTGTTGTATGAGACTCTGGGACACTTTCAACTGTTCATTTCCCATTGCTTTAGACCATTTGTGAGTCACAACTATGTCTTTGTACTCACTGTCTTTAGCTGATTATTTCATAGGAGAAACCTGGAAAACCATGCAAATATAGTATTAGAAAAAAATAAACTTGCAGCTTGATAATATATTGAGAGTAGCTAGATGTTAAGATTCTAAAAGTTCATATACAGAATCATTAATCCTCAAAATGATTTTTTTTAAATTGTAATTTTTTTCATGTCTGGAACAATATTTCAGGTATATGATTTAGATCCTAGAATGTTATACAAAAGCAGAGAATTTTAAAGCCACTAAAAAGATTATTTGAATTGAGGAATTGGCTTTAAAAGGAAAGGAGAAAGAGCTAAATGTATTTCTCTTGGCTGAGAAACAGTGAAGGAGAGGTATAAGTCTATAAATCTTTGGACGTGTAAATAGTTAGAGAGCAAGCTGTATTTTAGGTTTACAGCAGGCAGGACACAGTGAAGAGGAGGGCGAGGTGCAGGAGGACTCGATCATGTTCATGGGATTGCTGCTCTGGCCATGGAGGAACACCAGCATGGAGCTGGCAGCCTTTTTACAGTGCTGAGCTTCCTAGAGCAGAGTTCATACCTCATTGAGTCTGTCCTGCTGCTGTCTTACTGCATGCGCTTGTAAGGCAGGTGAGAAGTGTGTCTGTAGAGCACACGACGCTTCAGCTGTTCTTCACAGACAGAGGCGTGCTGGCTGAGTGGTGACACTGAGTAGGTCCACTGAGCCTCTGTTTCAGAGCATTGCTCCTGGGTCCGAGGCATGGCACGTGTGGCCTTCAGGTAGACTGTCTTTCTGCTCTCATATCCCAGGACCCAGCACCTGCTCAGCTCTTTTTTTACTAAGTGAAGATGGGAGTGAATGCTCAGGGCTATCCTGGCTCTTCTCGTGTAGATAAAATGTGCATACAGGTAAAAAGTAAATGAATCCTTTAAAATAAAATGTAGAGGATAGCACTTTCTAAGCTAGCCATTAGGCCTCCACTCCCTCCCCTGTACATGGAGGTCATGGAGTTTGTGCAGTTGGCTCCCTACCTTGTACTGAGCTTCTGACCTTTGCACAGTCTTTAGTAAGTCACCAACACTCCAGATGTGCCTCCCTTCCCAGCATTCCTTCAGCCTGACCCTCTTTCTAGTCTCTCTGCTAAAGCAGAGATGAGGTGTAAGTGATCATCCTTCCTGGTTTCTAAGGATTTAACCACTAGTCTGTGTTTCCTGTAGATTACATTTGAATACTACAAATATTTCACCAAGTGTTAATATTCAAAATATGAAAATTTTAAAAAGTTAACTGACATCAAAATTAGTAAGTGCTTTGAATAGGGTAGTTTTCATTCTTCCCTCTTAAGTGGGATATTACTGAGAGGCTCTGCAGGCAAGAGTGCTCTGCTAGTCAGATGACCTTCTATTGTCATTTGATTTATTAGTTCTACTTAAAGAGAGTTACTACAGAAGATAGGACTTGTCTGAATAGGACTTAACTGTTCTGCGATGTTAGTTTTAAATGTCACCATGCCACAGCAGGGCTCTGAGGCAGTGGGGTAGGGCTCTGAACTTAGTAAAGCAAGCTAGTGCAGCAGTAGGCAATGCTACAGCAAGCAGCCGTGTCCTTCCCGTCTCTCTATGCACGCCATGTGGCAGGCTGCTTGAGTCCCTGCATTGACTTCCCTAAGATGATGGCCTGGATTAGAAAGCCAGAAACCTTTTCTCTCCCTTTTGGCTTTAGTCAGGTTGTTGGTCACAAAACAGAAACAAAACCAGAGCACATACTGATAAATAAAAAACAAGAATGGCAGAGGTCCATCAGCAGAGGAAGTTTCTATAATTCATAATCCCATGAGGGATTAAGTTTGATACTATGACTGGGCCATTGGGTCTTGAGGTGGAGACAAGCGCAGATAGAGCAGTGCAGAGTAGGGAGATCTAAACGTGGTCAGGCCTTAAAGGAAGAAGAGGTCTCCTGGAGAGAGAGTAAGAAGAGTGTGTGGGGGTGACATCGGGGGCAGGCAGCATTAGCTAGCCATCCGGCCAGCCAGCTGGCCGTAGTTAGGGAGGAGATACTTGTGCTGGTGAGGTTTTTTGTCAGCTTGACACAAGGTAGAGTCATCTGAGAAGTGGGAGCCTCAATAGAGAAAACGCCTCCAAAAGATAGGGCTGTAGGCAAGCCTTTTGGGCACTTTTAAAATTAGTGATTGATGTGGAAGAGCCTGGCCCAGCCCACTGGTGCGGTGCTACACCTGGGCAGGTGACCCTGGGTGCTGTAAGAAAGCAAGCTGAGCAGGCTTTCACGCTCTATGTGGCCTCTGCTCCAGTTCCTACCTCCAGCTTCCTGCTTTTAGTTCCTGCTCAAACTTCCCTCCATGCCAGAGTATGATCTGAGCTAGAGTTACAAGATGAAATAAGCCCTTCCCACCCTGAGTTGTTTGTAGCTGCAGTGCTTTATCTAGGTAATAGAAACCCCAAGAAAGAAGGGGGTGGGGAGGAGCTAATCCAGATGGTATCCATGTGCACATTTGCATACACATAAAGACACATAAAAACAAAAATAAAAATTACAAAAAGAAAAAACAGACAAAAGCAAAGGCCACAGACAGGAGCAGGGGCCTCAGGCTTTGAAGGCTGCTTATATTAAGACTGAGCTAGCCATCAATCTTGATGGCAAAATTTACATAAAATGCTATGTCTGTTTTAACTGCAAGTTGATAAGTTATGATAAATGGTTACCCAGGTGGTCACCATCACTGGCAGTGTTCAGATCTCTTAGTGAGCACTCAGGGATCTCTCACGTAAGACTGACTCTTTGCTTTCTCCAGGTCATGAGTGATGGTTCTGTTGTCCTCTGAGCATACATTTGAGTAGACGCTTTGTAGAGGCAAGGGACTAGATAGTGTGCCTAGAGAGCCCCAGTGCCCGGACTAGATAGTGTGCCTAGAGAGTCCCAGTGCCCGGACTAGATAGTGTGCCTAGAGAGTCCCAGCGCCCCATCCTCCGAGTGCGAGCCTGGGGAGTGTCTTTGGGAGGTCTGCATTCTCAGGTGGGCCTGAGTGTTCAGGTAGACGAGAGATCTCAGTTTGCCTGTTCTCTGATACTCTTCCTTTCTATTTAGATGAGGCTTTGGATTGGGAGGGCTGTGGCTAACCCTGGAACAGGGACATTTTGTTTTTCTAAGTTAATTTTATTTGAATGAGTGTCATAGATGTAAACAGAAAACTTTTTTGTTGTTGCTTCTGTGGGGTGTATTTCTTAATGCTGAAGCTGAATGCCCAGGCAGTGTTACTACTGCTGCTGGTACCAGGGTGCACTCTAGTTTCTCCTCTGGACGTTGGAGTGCATTAGGTAGGTAGCCTTCCAGGAACATGCGTCTCTTTTGCACTGAGCTTTTTTTTTTACAATGCTGCTTTCTATTGGTTCTTGTTAGAGAAAAGAAAACCATATCTTGCTGTTCAGGCCTACAATCACTTCTAAATGGCAGACAAAGCAGTACATTGTTAAATATTGGCAGTGCTAGGTTGGCAGGCTTTGTTTAATGTGAGTACCAAAGTCGGATTAACATAACTGATATAGTACAGATAAGACCAGCCTGGTTTTAAGGCAAAATGAAACTAGTCATGAACTTAGAATTACAGGTTGTTTCTAATTTACACATAACATACATCAGCTGTAGACATGGAACTGAAATGAGAAGACTTTCTCGCTTAGATAGTAAATACATTTTAAAATAATGGCTAGCTGCTCCAGATAAAGAAGCCTTTTACCCTACAGTATGCCTAATATGGACTAAACACTGTTCTGAGCACTTGGGAATGTAAGAATCAATAAAACATAACCCTTCCCTCATTGGATTCATTGTGGGCAAATTTATACACAGGTAATCATAAAAATGCTTAAAAGAAACTATAGGGTAGGATTGTAGTTCACAGAGAACTCTTACCTAGCTAGCTAGCCATGAGCCACAAGGCTCTCATTCCTTACACTCAGGCTCTCCCACACACTCAGACACACCCAGACACACCCAGACACACCCAGACACACACACACACACACACCCACACACACACACACACACACACACACACACACACACACACACACCATTCAAGGACTAGCTCAGCATTCAATACTGAGAGCACAGAAGTAGAAGCTAAGCAGCTGGGCTGAGGGCCTTGGAACACTACCAGATAAGTTTGTATGGTGAAGGTAGTGGATCTGGGAGCATTTCAGGCCGAAGAAACGGCAGCAATAACGATGTAGACCAAGAAGCTGCCGACAGGTTGCTATCCCTGGCAAGAGAAGAGGCGGGAAAGCAAGGAAGACCAGCTATGGTGGATCCTAATTGTTCTCTTTAAAACATGTGGTTTCCTGGGCCCGTCAAGCTTTTAAGCAAGATGGCTCAGAGTTATGGAGCTGGTTTAAGGACTCATGGGCAGCAGCTCTATCAAGAAGTTGTAGTGAGCTGGTGAGAAAGCATGAAGCTCTGAGGCAAGCTGATGAGAATAAAGAGGAGGAAAGGCTGTAGTGAGCACTTAGTCCTTAAGAGGCTAAGGAGCGATGGCTAGATTCAAGGACAGGATCAAGGTCAGACTTCTGCTTTTGTTGACCAAGGAATACTAGGAAAAGACAGTTTTGTTAGAGAGAAGGAAAATTAATATTAGATGAATGGACTTGTGGTCCTTGTAAAGATGATCAATTTCTAAGTGTCTCTGTGTATACATGGGAGATTAGAGACCTAGTAGCCTTGATTTGGGAATTATTACTGTACATGTGATTTTTGGAACCCTGGAATAAAATCCAAATTTTTAAAAGATATTCAGAAATAATCTCAGTCTATGTTAGGGTGTTCATTCATTTCTTGATACTTCTATTAAAATTGGGATGTTCCCATCAAAGGACACTTTTACCTAACCCCATAGCTAGGTAGATTGTGAGTGCTCACCATTGGGAACTTGGTTGTTCATAGCCAACTAGTGCATGGCAGGGCTCTGTTCTCTAATGTCTAGAAAACTGAAATCACATTAGATTCTTGCATTTCTCACCTCTGACTTTGCCATCCCTCTTCCGCACTCGTTACCCTTTGGTTTTTGTTTGTTGGCTTGTTTGTTTGTTTTTAGGTAGCCTCAGCTCTCCTGGAATTCACAGAGCTATATTTACCTCTGCTTCCCAAGTGCTGACTTTAAGGGAGTACTCCACCATGTCCAGCAGTCTCCATTTATTGTTTTTGAGATTAGCTTGCCTTTTCCAGACTAGCCTTGAATTTGCTAAGTAACCAAGAAAGACTTGGAACCCTGCTTCCACTTCCCAAATGCTGGGATTACTGCGTTAATCACTGTATTTCTAAATGCTCAACTATCCAATTAATGAAGTTGTTTTAAGGTATAGATAATTATGATAGAGTAATGTCTGCAAATGACTACTTGTTTGTTGAAGAAAGGAAAGCGCAGCTTCCCGTTGGGCAGCTATCTGTTCTGCAGCACAGGATCTTATTTGTTCAGGGGAACAATGAAGAACAGTGTGCAAAATAAATGTCCTGGGACTTGACTTCTGAATCAAATGTGAGGGGAATTGTACCAGCCTGTATTGAAGTGAAAGCATAGATGTAGTCATTAATATCAGGCCAGCATTGTCCATTGTTACAGAAACTTCTCACCTGAACTCTGAGTGTCTGTCCCTACCGTTCAAGACTGGGTCACTTGTGGGTCTGCTGTTGAGACATACTGAGTGAGATTCCCAGATCTGCTGAAGTAGCGAATGCAAAGCAAACGGAGTAGAATGGTGTGGAGCGCTGTGGCTGTTCTATTTATGATACACCAATTAGCTGAAGGAAATTTAACCCTGTGAAATAATTGATCCTATAAAAGGAAAAGCAGGAGTACATGTAAAGTATCCTGTATGGATTTAAGAATTACTAAATTCTGTAGAAATATGAATGTTGAAGGTGTAGCCCTGTATAATCATGTTACTATTGCATGTTTTCATGGCTTGCTTTTAGAATAGGATTGAATTAAAACCCTGTAGCTTTGATTTTTGTCTGTTTGATTTTATTGCTGATAACTTGAGGCATCCAGCTTCTGCCATTTCTGCCGTTTCTATGGCAACTAAAGTGTGCGAGCCCAGCAGTATCACTTTCTTTCCCAGCTGGTATTTTGTGTTCACAGTAAGAAGAAGAGTTTTGGTGAAGCGTGGCCTGTGCTAATTGGGATGTAACTGGGTCACAACAATTTTGGTTTGCTTTTTTTGTCTGTTAAGGTTTGTGGTGATTGTGTTAGGTTTGGGCATTGAACATCTCAATTCCTTTAATTATTTCCTATTATTAATTTATTAATAATAGCATATAAATAAAAAATATGTTAATTATTAAAGTTAGTCTGTTGAAAATTAAACACTCGTAGACACAATCCAGTATGAAATCTTGAGAACTGGATAGAGTTGTTCTAAGCCTAGTTTCATAGCCCTCTATACCCTGATTATTTCTGTTTTTAAAAAGTGTGAGAAAATACTCTGAAAAGTTAAACATATTTTACCAGTGGCTGACCAAATTGACTTGTTCTGAGGGGGCAGCAGGTAGTCCCACTTTAAGGATGAAAAATGGGTAATTCTAGTTGTTGACCACAGGAGGCATTCCCCCCCCCCCAAATGCTGCTTCCTGGGAATGCTGCCCCCCTGGGAATGCTGCTTGAGCTCTGGGTTCCTTTCTTGGCTTAAACCAAGAGTTGGTAGGCTACTCCTGCTCCAAGCTAGCTGCTACCCCTGCTTTCATGTCAGCCAGCACATGGAGCCCTTACAAATGGCTTTTAGTGTCACAAGGACACCCTGGGGCCTCCTGCTCCTCCCTGCAGGCACATTCATGGTGGTGCCAGCATGGTCTTCAACATAACCTGACCACAAGAACTCCTAATGAGCTAAGTGGTACAAGCCTATTTCCTGTCCTTGCATTTTATTTATTTTATGAAGTTATTTGTTGTTCCCAGGTCACAGACTTTGATGTGCTTATATCTTAGAATTTCAAAGTGCTTTAAAATCTCAAACTTTAGGAATTATAAATATTATAGATGCAAAATGGCTTGCACAGTAGGATGACCTTCCACTGTGACCACCATGGCCTGTCAGAGGTCACCATTCTTCCTTCCATGGTGACCACCATGGCTGTCAGCGGTCACCGTTCTTCCTTCCACTGTGACCACCATGGCTGTCAGCGGTCACCATTCTTCGTACGTCTTCAGAGCTTCCTTTGAAGGCCTTTGCCTTCTTTACCCTAGCTTGTTTATTTAGTACATCTGGCTTCTGTAATTGAACAAAAAATATTTTTATTGGGCTATCAGTGACCTAATGATTCATTTTGGTCACATCCTCAGATTTCTTGTTTACATCTGATAGCCATGTGGAGAGGCTCTGTGCTCTGTAGATGCTCACCTTCTCTCTAACCTTTCTCCAGCTTCCTCTTCCTTGCCCACCTGCACCTCTTGTGGCAGCTCTCAGCTACTCTGGGATTACAGACTCAAGAATGTCTCCAGTTTTTGTCACTCAAAAAGCTTGGGCTAAAAAGTAGAACCACTTGAAACAGGAACAAGCACTTCCTCGGTTTCCTTTGTATCACGGCCATCCTCCTGCTCTGCCCTGTCCCCTCCGTGCTCCTTCATAACGGCCATCCTCCTGCTCTGCCCTGTCCCCACCGTGCTCCTTCATAACGGCCATCCTCCTGCTCTGTCCTGTCCCCTCCGTGCTCCTTCATAACGGCCATCCTCCTGCTCTGCCCTGTCCCCACCGTGCTCCTTCATAACGGCCATCCTCCTGCTCTGCCCTGTCCCCTCCGTGCTCCTTCATAACGGCCATCCTCCTGCTCTGCCCTGTCCCCACCGTGCTCCTTCATAACGGCCATCCTCCTGCTCTGTCCTGTCCCCTCCGTGCTCCTTCATAACGGCCATCCTCCTGCTCTGCCCCTGTCCCCTCCGTGTTCCTTCATAACGGCCATCCTCCTGCTCTGCCCTGTCCCCACCGTGCTCCTTCATAACGGCCATCCTCCTGCTCTGTCCTGTCCCCTCCGTGCTCCTTCATAACGGCCATCCTCCTGCTCTGCCCTGTCCCCACTGTGCTCCTTCATAACGGCCATCCTCCTGCTCTGCCCTGTCCCCACTGTGCTCCTTCAGATGCTGAATAGTTCACCAGGAACGGCTTTGCCGTGGATAAGCAAGCTGCTCTCTCTCGGCCTGGATGCCTTTCCCTGAGATGTCTAGGTGCCCGCTCCTCCTGCACTGCCTTCAGATCTATACCAAATGTTACTCCTCAAAGGGGCTTTCCCTGTAGAGTATAAATAAAATCCTGCTCAAGCCCGTGAAGACAATGCCTTTAACCCTGTTTCTTGTTTTCTTGGTTGTTCCATCATCTTAATATGCATATACAAAACTATTTGCAATACTTATATATGCTGGATCCATAAAAATACCTTGACCTAAGAACCTGCCACTTATCAAGTGGACAGTGCTTGCTTTGTTTTCTCCCCGTCCTAGAATCTTCCTCCTCCTAAGACTTAGCAGATGGCCTAGATTTTGAAACACTTACTCTCTTCAGTCTAAAAATAGGTTTAGCTCGCTCTACGTAACCTTAAATACTACATTTATCCCTGCTTGGGTTTGAGCTATATGAAATGGTGTCCTGTTACAAAAATCATTTAAGACTGTCTTTTTACATGCAATATAATGTTTCCAAGATTAACAATGCACTAATTTGTATTTTAGTAATTTTTTTAAAATGAAGAGCTGAGTTACAAACATTCTCTGTGTTTTGTTTTGTTTTGTTTTTCTCAAGACAGGGTTTCTCTGTGTAGCCCTGGCTGTCTTGGAACTCACTCTGTAGACCAGGCCTGCCTTGAACTCAGAGATCTGCCTACTTCTGCTTCCCAAATACTGGGATTAAAGGCGTGCGCCACCACTGCCTGGCTCAAACATTCTCTGGTATGATATAAAAGTAAAATTACATATTCCAAGTAATTCTCTTACTCACTTTTACAAGATTATACCCAATTATTTTCTAACTATGTTGTGCCAGTATACTCGCATAGACTGGATGGAGTTAGTGCAGCTGCACCTCTGTTATTCGCATAGACTGGATGGAGTTAGTACAGCTGCACCTCTGTTACTCACATAGACTGGATGGAGTTAGTACAGCTGCATCTCTGTTATTCGCATAGACTGGATGGAGTTAGTACAGCTGCACCTCTGTTACTCGCGTAGACTGGATGGAGTTAGTACAGCTGCATCTCTGTTATTCGCATAGACTGGATGGAGTTAGTACAGCTGCACCTCTGTTACTCGCATAGACTGGATGGAGTTAGTACAGCTGCACCTCTGTTACTCGCATAGACTGGATGGAGTTAGTGCAGCTGCACCTCTGTTACTCGCATAGACTGGATGGAGTTAGTGCAGCTGCACCTCTGTTACTCGCGTAGACTGGATGGAGTTAGTGCAGCTGCACCTCTGTTACTCGCATAGACTGGATGGAGTTAGTACAGCTGCATCTCTGTTATTCGCATAGACTGGATGGAGTTAGTACAGCTGCATCTCTGTTATTCACATAGACTGGATGGAGTTAGTGCAGCTGCACCTCTGTTACTCGCGTAGACTGGATGGAGTTAGTGCAGCTGCACCTCTGTTACTCGCGTAGACTGGATGGAGTTAGTGCAGCTGCATCTCTGTTATTCGCATAGACTGGATGGAGTTAGTGCAGCTGCACCTCTGTTACTCGCATAGACTGGATGGAGTTAGTGCAGCTGCACCTCTGTTACTCGCATAGACTGGATGGAGTTAGTGCAGCTGCACCTCTGTTACTCGCATAGACTGGATGGAGTTAGTACAGCTACATCTCTGTTACTCGCATAGACTGGATGGAGTTAGTGCAGCTGCACCTCTGTTACTCACATAGACTGGATGGAGTTAGTGCAGCTACATCTCTGTTACTCGCATAGACTGGATGGAGTTAGTACAGCTACATCTCTGTTACTCGCATAGACTGGATGGAGTTAGTGCAGCTGCATCTCTGTTACTCACATAGACTGGATGGAGTTAGTGCAGCTGCACCTCTGTTGCTAAGGGCTGTTTTGGGAACAAATCTACAAGAATGTAAAGCCATCTCAGTGCTCCTACTGACTCAAGTTGAATATCTTTCCATTTGGTTTTTTATTAAAATATACTTTTGCTATAGTTAAATGTCTAATTTTTTTTTCTGTTCTTCTATTTTGGCTTCTAGAAAGTCTGTCTTAAAAATAGTTATCCTGTTTGTGTTGCAGACTTAATTTTCTGTGGTTTTGATCATTGGAAATTTTTTTTTAAAGATTTATTTATTATTATATGTAAGTACACTGTAGCTGACTTCAGATGGACCAGAAGAGGGCATCAGATCTCATTACGGGTGATTGTGAGCCACCATGTGGTTGCTGGGATTTGAACTCAGGACCTTTGGAAGAGCAGTCAGTGCTCTTACCTGCTGAGCCATCTCGCCAGCCCGGAAACTTTCTTAATGTAGCAAAAATTATCGGTCTTATATGGTAAAAAAAAATTTAATGTCTTCATAAAGAAATTTGCTCAGGGATGGAGAGATAGCTCAGTGGTCAGCCATTGCTTCTCTTGCAAAGGACCTGAGTTTGGTTCCTAGTACCCACACTGGGTGGTTTGCAACCTCCTCCAACTCCAGCTCAAGCAGGTCTGACACCTCCTTCTTTCTGTGGACACTGTATTCCTGTGCACAGGCATACCCACATGTACACAGTTAAGAATAAAGTAAAAGGAAACCTACACTAAATGTCATGGTACCCCCCCTTTCCTGCACTCAGGAGGCTGAGGCAGGTGCATCCTGAATCTGAAACCAATTTGAGTTATGTGAGTTACAGGCCATCTAGGCTCTGTAGTAAATTCCTGTCTTATGAAAAGAAAGAAACATTATTTTTGTTTTTTTATTCAAACTTTTGGCTTTTGTTTATATTTTATTCTTCTTGAAATTGAAGTGCACACGTGTGTGTGTGTGTGTGTGTGTGTATGTGTGTGTGTTATGAGGTAAGAACTCATTTTTTTCCATCTTTGAGTAACCTGTTTCTTCATCATTTTTTAATAGTTTCTCCACTGACTTCAGGTTCTCAGTGCCGTGGCCCCCAAGGCTCTCATTCTAGCCCATTGTCATCTTACCTGAGCCACTGTTTTGCTTTAAGCCCAATTCCTATACTCACCTCCACCCTTCATCGTAGCCTCTCACAGATTTCTTGGCTGCTCTTAGATCTTTGTTTTTACGTATGCATTTAATGTTGCAGTGCTGGAGCTCAAGCCCAAGTCTTTAGCATGCTCTGCCGTTGAGCTGCACCCTCAGTCCTTGTTGTTGTTAGTGTAGTTTAGTTTGTTTTTTAAGAATCGTGCTGTGTCACCTGAGTGGCATGAGAATTGACTGATACGCAGTTTGTTTGGGTCTTTTACCAACCAGTGTCTGTACCCCCACCCCCTCCAGCTATCTCAAAGATTTCATACTTTCCTTCTGGTTTGTATTGCTGCCTGGATTTTAAAAATACTACATTGTGTTTTGTTTTGTTTTTCTCTTGTTTGTTTATTCTTTTGAGCTGCTGCTGATCTTAAGCATGTCAGGCGCACACTTCCTTACGAGGCTTTCTTTCTGACATAACACTCTAAGCCATAAACGTTCCTTAGAAGTGCTTTATTAGCTGCCTTCCACACATAGTTTAAGTTAGAAGTTATAAGTCATATTTTGGTCCTGGGCGTTTTTCATGTTTGTATAGTTTCTCTTTTTGCCTAGAATGCTTTAGAAATGTTTGTAAGTTTCTAAATATATGATATTTTGGCTTATATTTTCATAATTGACCTTAAAGTTTTGTGTGTGTGTGTGTGTGTGTGTGTGTGTGTGTGTGTGTGTGTATGTGTGTGTGTAGATACAGGTATGTGTGCTTGGACATATGCACTCTCATGATAAACTGGTGCATGTGCCCTCAGAGGCCAGAAGTGGGCATCAGGCTCTCTGGAGCTGATTGCTAGTTGGCGACGTTGGTTCTGGGAACTGAACACTCCCAGAACGGTGACAAGCACTCTGAAGTGCTGGCCATCTCTCCAGCCCCTTGTCAGGGTTATGTGTTGTGAGCATGTCTGTGTAGGGTTCCATGAGCCTGAAGCAGTTACTCTTGTCTGTTCTAGCCATCTTTACTAAAGTTACCTTCCTAAATACTGTCCTGATGCTCACCAAAAAGAGGTATTATTCCCTCTACAGTTTAATACTCTATTCTAAACCTCTCTCTGTTTTCCTATACTAGATTTAAGTTCCTTGGAATTGAAGTCATCATGTATTTCCTTTTGATTCCTAAAAGTCTTTATTTTGTTTATATGAGTACACTGTAGCTGTCTTTAGACACACTAGAAGAGGGCATCAGATCCTATTACAGATGGTTATGAGCATCCCACGTGGCTGCTGGGAATTGAACTCAGGACCTCTGGAAGAGAAGTCAATGTTCTTAACCACTGAGCCATCTCTCAAGCCCAAAAGTCTTTATTTTGTAATGGACCTGATTATCAATCAGTTGGTACTTAGCAGCCTTGAATTTTGAAGGTTTCCCCCTGAAGCTGTTTTACCCATTCTGCCTGGACCTTCTCCTTGGTTTAGTTATCACACTCCCCAGCTAATGACTCCGAGTCCAAATAAATCATCCTGTTCCCATTCTGTTGGTTAGTCTGGCTTGACCAGCTCATGTTACCATCTCCTGCTCTGTTGCCCCTTCCCAAGTCAAAACCTCTCATTAAAGACACAGTCGTTCCTGTCACATGAGGCCAGGGTCTCCGTGTGATCTTTGTCATGGATTTTGGTTTTGTTTTCTCCCAGTCACAGAGTCCTGTAAACTCACTTTTCTTAACTGCTCTGAGCCCCTCCAGTCCCTCCGTGCTCCCTTATCTCTTCACAGCAGTTCTGGTCTCTGCTTCCCGTCCTTACCACCTGCAGTGTAAGGATCAGACTGCTTCACTTGGCATTTAAGATTACTGGGCATGAGCCTTCTCCTCCAGTCAGACTCCTCATTGTCTCCTAGGCCACGCCTTGCACCTTCCTTCCCAGCTCTGTCTGTTAGCACTCAGGACCTCAGTAATGGACTGCCCCCACCCTCACCCCGTAGGCACCACCCTTAATAAAATACTAGTCACTTCAGGAGAACTGTTTGTGTATGTGCTCACTGTTTTCATAAAACAAACCTCAGCAGCATGGGGGGTTCTTGCGGGGAGTGGGAGACAACAAGACAGATTGTCTCAAAAGGAAGCTCACTGCCTGCCTGTCCATCTATCTATCTACTCTGAGTAAATGAATTACAATAAATTTTAAGTACATACATTTTCCCCGCCCCCAGGTTCTCAGAGGAGATGCGCTTACCCCCATCTGTTGCCTTAATCTGTCTCCACACATTTGCAGAGGAAGGTGGTGCCAGAGGCTTGCTGCTCTTGCTGCTCACCCACTCACCCGCTCACCCGCTCACCCGCTCACCTGCTTACCCGCTCATCCGCTTACTTTTTTAATAGAGCGCTCTGTTGGCCTTTGCTTTTATCGTCTTGCATTTTTAATTTGTATTTGGACTTTACTTTCTTTTCCGTTTTTTCTTCCTTTCTAAAATTCCATGTGTGTGTGTGTGTGTGTGTGTGTGTGTGTGTGTGTGTGTGTGTGCATATGTGTGTGCCTGTGTGTTCTTTTGTCTTTTGACACAGGGTTTTTCTGTATAGCTCTGGTTGTCCTGAAACTTACTCTGTATGTAGACCAGGCTGGCCTTGAACTCAGAGATCCTTTTGCCTCTGCCTCCTGAGTACTGGGAGTGTGCCACCACTGCTGGGCCATATTTGGAGTTGCTTACTTTTGCTTTTATTGTAATTGATGTGAATTCTAATGGAGTCTATTCATATCGGTGATGTTTTTGTAATACCGTCCAAAAATATTTAGCAAAGAATACTCATTTGGTTGACTTAAGTAAGACTAGTTAATTGTGATTTGAAATTTTCACATTAAAAATAAGTATATTTGAGTCGTGCAGGTTTTTAAGTTATGGGACAAATATAAATGATAACTTCAATTACTTTGTAATTACTTATATGGTACAGCTTTGAAAATAAGTATGTTTCCCTGGCAAAAATGTTTATATGAATTTAGTGCTAACTTCAAAATATCAAATGCTTTTAGCTGTAAAAAGTTAGTAATCTTTAATTAGTTTAGACTGAATGAAAATACATAAAAATATATTTTCATATGAAAAATTTCCATCTTGGAGCATGTCAAAAGGATAAATGTAGTAATTTGAATGCTCTATTTTTATTTCTAGAAACCAGCAAATATCCTAGTAATGGGAGAAGGTCCTGAAAGGGGGAGAGTCAAAATAGGTAGGTAATTATTCCTGAGAGAATGATGAAGAAACCGAGTGACTTCTAATATGTTTTCCCTTTTAATACCCTCA
Source organism: Mastomys coucha (assembly GCF_008632895.1). Lineage (NCBI taxonomy): Eukaryota > Metazoa > Chordata > Mammalia > Rodentia > Muridae > Mastomys > Mastomys coucha. The sequence continues at coordinate 6,508,633 of NW_022196909.1, forward strand.
TTAAGTTGCCAATTTTAAAATCACTTTCTCCATGTTTATAGAAAAGATGTTGGAAAATGTAGGTAGCCTATAAAGCCACCATTCTCCACAGTTCTTTCCTCAAAATAAGATCCTGTCATTGTAAACTGAGGCACCAGTTAACAAACCCCATAGACATTTGCTCACTTATAGAATGCCAAGTGCATCTTATGTCACTGCCACTCTCCAGCATGACACCCAGCTTACACCATTGTTTCTTTAGCTTGCCGATATTCTGTTCTCCAGTACATCGCCCTAACCCTGACTTAATGGCAGCACCCTCCTATCTGCAGTGTGCCTTTGCCTGTTGACATGAATGCTTGTAGCACCTGGCACTCATCTGGGCTCCTTTGCCTCAGGCGGGAGCGGTTCAGGGAAACGTCATTGCTGTGGAACAGGGGTGCTGAGGTGGTGCAGATGGTGCTGTCACTGGGACAGCATCCACCCCTCGCTGAGGCAGCCTGTCTGTCCATCCTGCTGCTTGCTTCCCACCTCTTCATCCTCTTCCAGGCCAGTTCCAGAAGCTGCTCTGAACCCCTGCCTGGAGGTGACGGAATTTGCCTTGTTTGAAAACTGTCTTGTCACTAAGTACTGATAGTTAAGTAGCTTTTTCCCCTTCCTGGTTCTTTCCCATTACTTGTTCTATTTTTATATTTTATCACTCACGTGTTTTCTTACAGGCATTTATTGAAGACATACATTTGCTTGGCAAAACTGAAAAGGGCTAGTCCCTCCCAAGGAAACAGTCATGCAGACGCTGGGCCATGCAGTGGGGTGGGTTCTTTATTACCTCAGCCACATAGCTGCCTTCTGAAGGTAGAGGCCACAGCAAAGGAAAGCAGATTTAAAGAGCTGGACCTTGCTCCCTCTTTGAAGCCATGACTGAGGTTCCTGTCCTGAGCCTTTTCCCTACAGGAGGCTGGTCATCGTCACTGATTTCCTCAGAGGAAGGGCTGGCGGACAGGTGCCTGCTAGTGTCCCCTTTTAGCTTCTGGGAACACACTGCTTTTCTTAAGCCCCTGCATTACTGCTTGTCATTTAGCCCTTCTCAAGCTTCCCCTCTTCTCTGAAACGCTCATGGTCTCCCTTTAGTTGTAAACTGAATCCTACCTCTGCAAACCAGGGCAAACACAGCTCTAAGTGAAGACAGTGGTTATTATGAGCCAAATGAGAGTCACTGTGACCTCTCGGTGTAAACTCAGGTTGCCTAATAGCTAGGTTGATTGTAGGAGCAGTTACAGCAAACTTTTGTAGTCATAGAACAAAAGAAAGCCTTCTATCAAGGCATTCCCAAATGCATGGGCGGAACCATCAGGTAGGCAGCCGCTTAGAGCCGAGCTGGGTGGGTATGTGATGAGGACTGGCAGGTGGACCGCTCTGCTGAAGGCTGGTGAAGTTCTGAGCTGTCAGTTGATGAAGGCTAGTGGTCTGTCAAATTAGTACATTTCAGAGATGTTACCCAGTGGTTAAAAGGATAGAAGATCAGACACAGAAGTGAGGAATAATATCCTGAGCTCAGTTGGCCCTAGACCTGCAAAATTCCAGTTTCCTACAAACACAAAGTTGTAATGAGTTGTCAGTCTTGTTGACCCTTTAGTATCGGTGTGACGTTTCTCTGAGAGCTTGAGCTCACAGCTCCCATTCTTGGCACACTGACACATTTGGATATGGAGAGGCTGGAGGTTGCTTTGTGTGCCTGGTGCTCAGAAGGCTCATGTCGTGCTTGTAGTGAGGTGAATCTGAGCAGCAATGCAGGGAGACAGTTTACAGGAAAGGGGAATTGTTAAAGACCATTAGGAAGAAGCCTCACATCGCATAACAGTGTTAGCTGACGGGATCTAGGTCGGGGTTTCCCTCCGTATCTGACATGTGTATTTACATGTGACGGATAATACAAACATTATATGTCAAGGTAAAATAATCAAGAACACAGTATGAACTAAAGAACTAAGGTAGCACATGAGAGTAACTTTTAACCAAATCCCCAAGTCAAAAAAATTCATATGCTTTCCCCGGTGCCTATCTGTAATCTTTATATCCTATGAAATATTTCTTTTTTTTTTTAAAGATTTATTTATTATACATAAGTACACTGTAGCTGTCCTCAGACACACCAGAAGTGGTCATCAGATCTCTTTATAGATGGTTGAGAGCCACCATGTGGTCGCTGGGATTTGAACTCAGTACCCTCAGAAGAGCAGTCAGTGCTCTTAACCGCTGAGCCATTTTTCCAGCCCCCCCATGAAATATTTCATTTGATATTTGGGATATATGAAATAATGTATTACTTTTTTTGTTTTTTGTTTTGTTTTTTGAGGAGTGGGGTTGTTTGTTTTGTTTTGTTTTGTTTTTTGAGACAGGGTTTCTCTGTGTAGTCCTGGCTGTCCTGGAGCTCACTCTGTAGACCAGGCTGGCCTTGAACTCAGAAATCCACCTGCTTCTGCCTCCCAAGTGTTGAGATTAAAGGCATGCGCCACCACTGCCTGGCTATTTAGTAATTTTTAAGGATATTTTTATTCATTGATAATTTTATATTAATTTATAAAATGTATTTTGGTTATCTTCACCCCAATTTCCACTCTACACAGACATTCTTTTAATCTAGCTCCCTCCTACCTTCATGTCCCTTTTAAAAACATGAACACTCAGAGGTCATTGAGTGCTGCCTATTTGCACAAAGGTATAGAAGGCTGTCTGTGTGACCCTGGATAACCTGCCAGTGGCCATGCCCCGACCCCCACTGGCAGCCATAGGCTTCCAGCAGTTTCGGAGCTAGAGATGGGGCCTTGTGAGCAGGTTTAATATAGGTACCCATTGCTGTGAGTTCTTGAGTCATGTGCAAGAGGCAGCATTTTACAACTCTTCCCTGTCCTCCAGCCATTGCATGTTTTCCACCCCCTTTTCTGCAATGTGCCCTGAATGTCAAGGAGCAATGATGTTTTTAATATCTTTGCTTGTACTATGGAACGTTCATTTAGTCAAGAAACATGATATTTATGGTATGGTCTCTTAGATGTAAGTTTTTTATTTTTGGGAGAATAATTTTGTGTTTAAATATGAATCCTTTTTAAAATATATGTTTTAAAAGTTAGTCTTATTAGATTTGTTCTAAACTTACTTTAGAAGCTCTGCTTGCAGAGAGGTCTCCTTTGATGCTAGCATTTGTGGTGTTGATACAGCACACATATAAGACTCGTGTTGTCTTTAAAAGACTGGTAGTTTTGTGTACTTTGAGTCAACTCTGAGCCATTGGGCAGAAGTACACTTGGCTGTTGTCCGGTGAATAGAAGTCTGAGTAAGTAACAACACAGTAAGATACAGTAACAACACAGTAAGACACAGTAACAACACAGTAAGACACAGTGAGTAACAACACAGTAAGACACAGTGAGTAACAACACAGTAAGACACAGTAAATAACAACACAGTAAGACACAGTAACAACACAGTAAGACACAGTAATAACACAGTAAGACACAGTAACAACACAGTATGACGCAGTAACAACACAGTAAAACAGTGAGTAACTACACAGTAAGACACAGTGAGTAACAACACAGTAAGACACAGTAAGTAACAACACAGTAAGACACAGTAACAACACAGTAAGACACAGTAAGTGACAACACAGTAAGACAAATGGGTTGGGCCCAGGTGATATTGTTTCCTTTTTTTTATTAGGAAGTTATGTGGTTTTAAGTGCTAATTTAGATTTAAAATTGAGGCATCCCTAAAATGGAGTTCCATTAGGAAAAATTAAAATAGGTCTCTGTCAATATAAAAATTAGATTTTTAAAAAGTTATACTCAAAAATGGGCGGTTGTTTTGTGAAAATATCTGAGTCATTTAAAACCTCAAGAGTTAAGTCAAGCAGATGGTTGGGTAAGCAGACACTCAGTGCACGATTAATGAAAGAGGCAATGCTGTTGCCTTTCTTTACTGTTTTACTAAAACAAAGATTAGCAGTTTATCCCTTAGGAAAATGAAATATCTTAGACAGTTTTTAAAATACCTAAATAGAAAGGGTTTCTAAAGTGTTTTAAAGGTGAGAGTTAGGAACGTTGTCAGAGGTTCAGTTCTGTAGTCAGTGTTGTGGCAGATGAGCTTGTGCTTGAATCCTTGGAAATTGGTCCAAGTTTGAGGTGAGAAATACAGATTGCAACATTATCCTCTAAAGTTCTCTAACACAAGACAAGAGATACTTTGAAATACCTAACTGGGTCCTTCCTATCCAGGCTGAAAGGAGTCTAAAACATTGTATCCAGTTGACAATCACCTATTTTTTGCTCTTGTTATTTAGTTTTTCTCCAGGTGTTCACTGCTGGAAAACTCTGTTAACAGTTATTTTATATGGAGATGAATAGGTTTTCCAAAAGGGATAAATCTTAGAACTTAAAAGAATTAATGGAAGCGTGTTTGGCTAAGAAAGCTAAAAGCTTTGATTAATGAATTTTATTTTAACAATTAATGTTTTAGTTGCATTTTAAAAAATTTCATCACCAATCCAAAGAATTAAGGGCATTGTGGAAATTTTTACAAATAGATATAAATTTTGTTCAGTAAAACAAGTTTCACAGACAACTGTCTAATTTAGCAAACATGTCCTAGTTCTTTATAATACTGAATAAATACTAATGACCAATTTTTTTAAAAAAATCTTATTTCTTATAGGTATGGGCATTTTGTCTGTATGAATGTATGTACATCATGTGCATGCTTGGTGCCTATAGAGACCAGGATAGGGTGTCATATACCCTGAAACTGGAGTCATAAATGATTGTGAGCCACCACTGGGGTACTGGGAGCTGAACCCATGTCCTCTGCAAGACCAATACTAACTACCAAGCCATCTCTACAGATCAGTGGTCACGTTTTAAATGACCTTTTTAGTAAAGGATTAAAATATCCTTAATCTTTAAGACAACTTTTTTATGAATATAAAAACTTATTATTGTAAGTAGAAAGTAGGTTTTAGTTTTATATTAGTGCTTTTGATTTTGAACTTAGAGAATCCTTTAAGTATGTGTTTTGAAGTACCTTTGACAAAATTTTTTAGCACTCGGGAAGCTGCTATGAATTCCAAGCTAGCCTGGACTATATATAGTAAGTCCAGACTAGCCTGGACTAGGATGAGACCCAGTCTCAAATTAAATAAAAAAAGGGTAAGTAAGTATAAAAATTTGAAATTAGACAGTTTTTGGTAAGATGAAATGCTTTCTGTCTAATAAACATGTTTTCTCATTGAGATAGCTTAAAGTCATGTTGTCTGCATGTGAAATTGTGCATGTTGAAAACAATATTAATTCAAAATCTAGTTTTCTTAGCAAAGACTCAGAAAGAAAGCTATCTTATTCTACCTGTTGACAACTTATGAAAACACATCTGGAAGAGTCCCAAATACACAAAGATCTACAGGCAACTAAGGTTGCTGAGAGTGGGTTGTCCATTACCCAATGGTCAGCCCTCAAAACATACATAGGAGGGACAGTATGCAGACTTAATAAGTGTTACATATATATTCTCTGTGTATCAGAGAGATCTATTTGCTTCTGCCTCCTGAGTGCTGGTATTAAAGCCCTGCATCACCACCGACCGCTTTTAACCCCATTTTGTCTCTATAGCTTTCAGAGTTCCTTTTGGCTCTTTTTTGTAAACTGCAGTGTTATCCTTTGTGGGGTGCTTTCACATTCAAATTGAATAGTTTTCCCATTCCATACATTTTGCTTTATTGCCTAGAACTTGTAGTTTAAAGGGCTGGGGAGGTGGCTCAGTGGGAGGGAGAGAGCGGGTTCCTGTGTTCAATTCCCAGCAGCCACATGATGGCTCAAGGCCATCTGTACAGCTACAGTATACTCACACACATAAAATAAATAAAATAAATCTTTTAAAAAAAAAAAAAGAAACAAAACAACAAAAGCACAGTTTAGGGACACTGAATGCTCCTAGTTGGGTGTGAGGGGTAGGGGTGTATAAAGCCGACTTTGAGTTTGGTAGGTTTGCCTGTTTTTCCAAATAATTGGTAATTGAATTACTATAATTATTAAACAGAAAATCAGGTGAATTCCAGGTGGCAGTTGCCTTAGACACTTCCTATTTTGAATCTCTGGTTCTCTTTGTTTTCGTGAAGTTAACTTTTCTTTGAAAACTGCATTCTTGTATGCTAGCTAGAGGGATTTGTGTTTTGGATCACATTTATGTGCCACTTGTAAAAAAAAATTCTTTGGGTTTCATACCAAAGTCAGTGCCTCCCAGTGTGCCTGGGCTTTACTCTGAATATTTACAAGAATGTGAGGGGACTAAGACACTGGGTGCCCACCCTTCATAATGGCGTTAATACAATTACTTCTCAGAATGGGGTGTGTTGTCTCATTCCCTGAGACTGGTGCTCATCTTGAAGAGCTCCTGATACCTCCATCTTGATCAGGAGAGGAGAGATGCTTCTCATGTTTGGTCTGTTTATGGTCAATGATCATAGAACTTGGGGAATTTCCAAACTGAAGGGGTTAGGTTCCAGTAAGCTAGAGAGGACACAGAGAAATTGCACACTCCCATTCTGGAGATGCTAGCAAACAAGTGCTCTGAATACAAGCCTCATCACCAAGTAATCTGGTGGGTGCTCTGCGATTAAGTAAGAGGGTATCTGATGATGATCTGCTGAGAATAATAGAAGACTGCCAGAGAAGCTGTCGCCTCACCAAAGGAGAGGCCCAGGCCTCTGAAAGAACTCGCCAACATTACCAAGAAACAGTGTAGGTGGTTGGACATATAGGGGACCTGTTGGTACCTGAGGTGATTCCTCTGATGGAAGTAGATCCTTCATGGGGCCTCGTGGTTTGGAACCAAAACTATTGGTGCAGAATAGATATTTCATCTCAAAGTGAGCAAAGTAGTTTATTCTGAGTGGACATGAGTAGCCATCACCAAGGAGCACACATTCAAGTTTCCTTGAACAACATTCCAAAGTGGAGGTGGTTGCATTTTATACTCCCAGAACAAATTATGAATCAGGGTATTTCCCAAATATGTTGGTAGGGTGCTATCAAAGTAGATAGAACTCTGCTATGGGTTTTAGATGTTACCTAATAACGTTCTTCACTTCTAGCTTGTGCATGATCCCAAAGGTTTTGCCTGATGTTTGAAAGGATGGTAGGTCAGACAGAGGTGCAGACAACAGATGGCTGTTAAGGGAACTAGAGAGCTAAGGTAATTTGGCTCTGTATCTGCAGCATTCCAACTCTGCAATCTCAAGGTTTACATCGGTGGGTTAGCCTTGTAGTGCCTTTAGAGTTTTGACTTTGGGTTAGCCTTGTAGTGCCTTTAAATGAGTTGTGACTTTTCTGCACCACTTAATTCATACCTCATCTTGTTTTCTTTAGCATTTGTGTCCCTGTGCCTCATGTTGCTGGCTCCCCAGCCCCCACTGCTTCTTTACTTCTAGGAAATGCTTACTGTTTACCCTTTGGTTTCACTCACTGTAATTTGTTATAATCCAGTCCATTCTTTGTCAAAACTGTCTCTGAAAAGACCTGTGCTTACGACCTCTGCCCTTGGCAGATCAGTGGCTTGTGTCAGTCACTGTTCTTAACTCTTAAGTGGTCTGGCCCTGAGGCTGTGTTCTGTCTTGGTCTGTGGTTCCTTCTGCACTGCTGCTGCTGCTGCTGTGTTTGCTCTCCTCAGTGTGCTCTTTGAGGACAACAGCACCTGTTTGGGATACAGCTTCCCTCTATAATTATTTCTTCAAGGGTTTGACCTCATATTTTAGATGTAATAAAAGTGAGTCTACAATTCAGATGTCTGTTCTCTCTCTTCATTTTTCAGCCCTCCTGGCAACCTGAACTCCATTGTCCCCAAGCTTCATCTAAGACTCTGTTGTTTTTTTGTCAGTCACTATGTTATCCTTAATCACCCAAGTTTAGTCAACATAGAACTCAGTTCTCTACTCAGGACAGCTACCTTATTGTTAAGAATTTTAAGATTATAGTTTGATAAAGATTGGGGATAAATAAAAGATAATGGTAAGAATAAGTGGAATTGATTCGGTGGCTTATAAACTGTGTTTTGATGCCATGTTCATGTGTATATGGTTCCAGGGGTTGAATATAAAACCTCATACACACCAGATGAGACTCCCCCACCATGCAATTTATCCAGCCCCAGAATTACTGTTTAAAGATAGGAAAGTGGGGACTGAAGGCATAGTTTGTGTCAGGGTGCTTGCATAGCATGCATGAGACCCTGGGTTCAATTCCCAGTGTTTAAAAAAAAGCAGATCCCTGTTTAAGGTTTTAGTGTAGTTCTAGTTGGGCTCAGAAGAGTACAGTTGAATGGAAAAGGATGTACATTGTGTCTTTTCTTCACCAGCATCCTCCAACACCCTCCAGTATGGCTTATGCCCACACTTCTAGGACTGCACCAGGACAGCCTGAGCTAAGAGTAAAAGTCTGTCTTAAGAAACCCAAAGTATTTAGCAGCATCTAACATCCCTCCTCCCTCCCTAACTCAGAAGACTTCAGCTTCAAAATCCAGTTCCAGTTCCACTTTACTCTGTCTGCTTCCTCTGTGACCACAGCATCCCTCTAGCTGTGACCTTAAAGGAGATGCAGACCCTCCTCTGTGGCCAC
>NW_022196909.1:6517281-6520490 GCF_008632895.1 Mastomys coucha
CTGTGACCTTAAAGGAGATGCAGACCCTCCTCTGTGGCCACAGCATCCCTCTAGCTGCGACCTTAAAGGAGATGCAGACCTTCCTGCCTTGGGACTCAGTGCTTCTTAGGAACCAGCAGAGCTGACTCCTGTGACACGGCTCCATCCTGCAGACTGCTGGGTGTGAGGCTTTGGCGCTGCTCCTCATCTAATGTGTGATGTTGCCTAGCTAGCATCCACACACTGTATTTTAGAAAACAGCCAAAGCTATGTTTATGCTTGGTCTGCATTACTGATGATTTGGAAAGGCACCTGTAAGTTCATTCAGTACAATGCAATTGTACTTATTTTTATTTATTTATTTATTTATTTTTGGCCTTAGCTTCATTTGACAGTGAATTAAACAAAATTAAGAGATGGAATCAGGTATGGCAGCACACACATTAGTCCCAGCACTTGGGAGGCAGAGGCCAGCCAGAGGTAATATGGTGAGGCCCTATCTCCAAAACTAACTAACTAACTAAATTTTAAAAATGTAATTAGGAGGTGGAGTATAATAAGAGAAACATAAGCTTCTGCTTTAATATAACATGTTTTCCAGTAGGCAGAACAGTATCCAATTGTATATTTCCATCATCATACTTTACCAACAGCAACAGTTAGTTTCTATCTTATATAAAATAGTGTTCTCAGTATTATATAATAATAAAAATAGATGTAATATTGGTAAAAATATTGACTGTTTTTATTATTACTAGAGAAATTTAGTTTTTTGTTTTTTGTTTTGTTTTGTTTTGTTTTTCGAGACAGGGTTTCTCTGAGTATCCCTGGCTGTCCTGGAAATCACTCTGTAGACCAGGCTGGCCTTGAGAGAAATTTAGTTTTTAAGGGGTAGACATTAGCACCAATTTCCTTGGTTAGCTTTTCTTTCTTTTCTTTTCTTTTTTTTTTTAAGCAGCTTCATGAAGCATTATAAATTATTCAGATTCTAAAGAAATAACATAGTCAGGGCTGGAGCGATGGCTCAGCGGTTAAGAGCACTGACTGCTTTTTTGAAGGTCCTGAGATCAAATCCCAGCAATCACATGGTGGCTCACAACCACCCATAATGAGATCTAACGCCCTCTTCTGGTGTGTCTAAAGTCAGCTACAGTGTACTTACGTATAATAATAAGTAAATGTAAATCTTTGGGTCAGAGCAAGTACGGACTGAGCAAGCAGGGTTGACCGGAGCCAGCAGAGGTCCTAAAAATTCAATTCCCAACAATCACATAAAGGCTCACAACCATATCTGTACAGTTATAGTGTACTCACATACATAAAATAAGTAAATAAATCTAAAAGAAAAAGAAACAATATAGTCAATTATAATTTAATGTATATTATAGCATACTTAGTTTCAGGTTAAATAGTCCATTACCTGCATTTGTACTTTTTATAGTACATTTGGGTCCTTTACACATTCAAAATATACTGTGTATATTGTATATTTTAAATTATAGAGATTTATCATTCTTGTGACTCTGCCTTTGTGGTTTGTAATTACTATGTGTATAACTTATTGGATGTCAATCAACGTTTAAGAATCTAGCTACTAGAGGGATGGCTGGTGCCCGACACACAAGCATGAAAGACCTGAATTCAGGCCCCCTGAACCCACATTGAAAGTTAGTCTCTTACCCTAGAGCTAGGAGTGCAGGGGTTTGAAAGAAGAGGATTCTGGAGCTTGTTGGCCAGCCAGCCAAGCCAGTGTAGAAGTATTGAGTTCAGGGAGAGACACTGCCTCAAAAAATAAGGTGATGAGTCTTGTGTGACTAATCTTTTTCAGGGGAAATTCTACACAGTCACCCTACTCACCCCAGATAGGGAGCTCATGGCAGAGCAAAGTATGGATGCTACCAGAGATCAACTTGATCTCTCATTGGTTACTTATCAGAATAGGTGGGAGGTTGCTTATAGGAGCAGATACATCACCAAAGCACACCTCAGCACAGGTGATAGCTCACAGAATCTGAACCGTGGAGCACACTGTGCAGCCTACAGGTAGCTCAGGAGGTTGAGTCCCCTTTCCAAGTGACTCGGTGTAAACTTCTTCCAGGCAGGTGGGCTTGTCTCTTCTTCCTCCAAGCAGCTGGTCTGGTCTCAGTCTCATTTTTGCCTCTTTGCCTGTCTGAGAGTGACCTCAGCAGTTGTTATGGTTTATCCTTGGGAGGGAGGGACCTAGTAAATCTGGTCAGTTTCAGGGACTTCCTGAAGAATTTTGAGTTCTTTCCCTTCCGGTTTAAGGAACTTTTCTGCTTGGGTAGATTGTTTCAACTATTGAGGGAATGGCTAGACAACATTATCTAGCTATATATAGGCTACAACAATGACTAGACATATAGGAAGACACCTAATGTCAACACCACTCTGCCTCCTCCCTCCCCCACACGCATACATACACGTGCACACCTTTAATCCTAGTACTCAGGAGGCAGAGGTAGGTGGTTCTCAGTGAGTTACAGGCCAGCCTGGTCTATAGAGTGAGCTCTAGGCACATTACACAGAGGAACTCTGTCTTAAAAAAACAAGAAACAAAACAAAAAAACAAAACTCAAAGCACAAAAAGAATATGACTGTTAAATCTAAACATGTTTTTTAAGTATGCTGCCTTACTGTTCTTGTGAACATAGACAAGTAACTCAGTTGTGCTTCAGCTTTAGGTCCTTCACCTCAGAAGTGAGACACAAAAATCTGTTGTGAAAATGAGGTGACATTGTGTATAAATGCCATTTATAAATTGTAAAAGGTCTTACAAATACAAAGTACTTCTTTATGAAATCATAAAAAAGATTTCTAGAACCTTATAGTGACACTCTAGTTTTATATACCCCTAATGCTTGTTAGTTAGCTTTCATTTACATCTTTGTTAAATAAATTACTAGAGCAACTATTTATTATGTTTTATACGTGTTCTCAGGATTGTGTACAATGTGCTGTTACAATCAACTTTCTAGGGGAAGGGTCCTAATATGGCATTTTCTGTTTGGATGCTCTTATTGCCCTCTCCTCCATAGCCGATTCTGTGCCCTCCAGTATGCTGTCCCTCAACACAGGTGGGAAGAGACACATGTAACTCAGACATCCTGAGTTTGTAGCAGCTGATTCCAGTGCATACTGAACTGAGTGATATGCAGTCAGTCTCAGGTGGTGCATAGTCTCAGATGGGTAGGTGCACACACAGACTCAGA
>NW_022196909.1:6521082-6524705 GCF_008632895.1 Mastomys coucha
GATGGGTAGGTGCACACACAGTCTCAGATGGGTAGGTGCACACACAGTCTCAGATGGGTAGGTGCACAGTGTGAACAAGGAGACTCAGTCCTAACTGCTCCCAGCAGCATGGGATCTGAGGTTCAGGCTCAGGTCGTACTTCTGATTCTGAACTTAAATCTTCACTGTCAGGAAGTCAGTACTTGTACACTTTAGTGGCTTGGTCAGTAAATAAAGTTGGCAGGGTAGACTCTGTCTTAGTACAGATAAACCAAGCGGTTCCTAACCAGCGCACAGTTTCAGAGAAGTTCACTTCTGAAAGATTAAAGGTAGTTACCAACTCCTACATGGCTCTGATCATATGGCAAACTAAGTTTTATATATTTGTTTTATTTTTCAGCTGACATGGGTTTTGCCAGATTGTTCAATTCTCCTTTAAAGCCACTCGCAGATTTGGATCCAGTAGTCGTGACATTTTGGTATCGGGCTCCAGAACTCTTACTCGGTGCCAGGCATTACACAAAGGCCATCGGTAAGGTTTGAGATGATGGATAAGCTCATGAATGTGAGATCGTTCATTATGAACCCAGTGCTATGGAAAGAACATGCATGTCTTCCTTCCTGTATGCTCGCATAGCGTGTTTATCTGAAGAATGGGAAAGCGTGTTAGAACTGTCTTTACAAAAAGGAATTCAGGGCAGGAGTGTTGTGCTGGAGAAAAGATTGTTTCCAAGTACCCTAAACCAGGACATGGTAGTACGTGCCATCCCTCCTGCTGCTATGGTCTGCAGAATGGCAGCTTGTCCAGTACAGCAGGAAATACAGTAGGTAGGATGGTTCTTCTCAGCAACTTGCCAGACCACCAAGAAGAAGAAAGAACTAGAGAAAGAAAAGCACTTATAAGCATGTTTATTAGGATGTAATGGCCTTCCTTACAACAGGCACTTTGGAGATTTTACTCTCTGAAGGCTGAGAAACCTCAGCTATAGGTAGAGAGCTAGCAGCCAAGAATCTTCCTCAGCTCTGGAAATTTCTATACATTGAAGAAAAAGAGTAGGCAAAGAAGGAATGGACAACGGCCACAAGAAGGACTGGGCTACTAGTGCCTTACTTGTGGGGACTTCCCTGCGTAGTCCTTTCCTCAGCAGTGATTCCAGTGGACCACTGGTCACCTTCCTGTTACACTAAGAGTGATTTGTCACTCAGGATCCACTGGAAACACATGCCTATACCTGCTGAACAAGCATCCGAAACTGCTGTCCCTCAAAGCACTTGGTGCTGTTCCTGTGCTCAGGAGGATGCCTTGGCCTTCTAGGTAACCCCTGGGTAAAGAACACACGCATATTAGAGTGCCTTGTTTACCAGGAGTTCTGATTTCTTCAAAATCTAGATACCCAAAGAACTTAGATTATATCATAGTGCTGAAATAGTATAAAACATTTGTGAATATTACTAAACATTTGCAAAACCTGAGTGTTGTCAGAATTGTGGGGATAAGTATGTTTGAGGAACATGAGTATGCCATTAGACTTAGTCTCATCAGGTCAGAGTCGGTGGAGGCCCTGCTGGCAGTGCCTAGAGTGTTTCCAGGACTGAGCTCAAAACCTGCACAGCTCTTTTGTATTCCAACTTAGTTGTATTCCAACTGCTTTTCTTGTTATCTAGGTCTTTTCCTTCCAACTATTGAGAACAGTTTCTTAGATAACCTCAGAAAGGCAGCAGAAGATAGGAGGGGAGAAGTCTGAGAGGGTATGGGGTGTGTGTGTGTGTGTGTGTGTGTGTGTGTGTGTGTAAAGATGGTATAAAATTCAGGGCATAGGGAGGAAGGCATTGCAGTATGTACCATGACCTTGTCATCCATAAACGCATTGGGCCACATTAACACCAAGTGCCTGGTGGAGGATGTGGAATCAGTAACAAACTTTATGCCTCTGGGCCTCATCCATAATTTGTACAATATATGAAAGAGAGAGTTCCCATTAAGTAAAAGGATATGTAGCCAACATTTTTTCTGCTAAGATTGTTTCCCATTGTAGCTTAGTTACTTTTCAATTTGCTGTGACAAAAACACCATGGCTGAGGCAACTTATCAAAGAAAGGATTTAATGTGGGCTCCTAGTTGCAGAGAGGCTCCTAGACTGCATGGCACGGGAGCGTTCCAGCAGACAAGAAGACACCGTGCTAGAGCACAAGGTGGAGGCAGAGAGAACTAACTGGGAATCGAGTGTGCATTTGAAACTTCAAAAAGTCCACTCCAGTGATACTCCTCCTTCAACAAGGCCACACCTCCTAATCCTTCCCAAACAGTTCTAACTGGGGGACTGGGGATTAAGTTTCAAATATGAGCCTATGGGGGTTATTTTCATTCAAAGTGCCACACCCACCAAAGTCAATGTTACACATACAGTAAGTCCATAGTAAGCCCAGCTTTTCACGTGCTTTCCCAAGCAGTTCTTTGTGCCCTACACACTGGGAAGCACTTTTTCAGAAGTACAGTTGTAGGAAAATAAATGTGGTTGGGTTTGTTATTATTTATTTCTTTATAATAAATGTAACTGGGTGTAAGTTAGTAATCAACTATTTTTCCTTGGGTAAGGAAAACTGAAATTAAATTTTATCCAGCTTGCAACTTATTTGCTTGCCCAGTTAGTGAGATTTAGCTCATGACATGAAAAGGTAATTACTTGCCAGGTGCCAAGCAGTGCTAGTGCTTGGAGGACACTGATGCAGGAAGGTGGTGCGTGAGCTCAAGGCCAGCCTGTGCTACTCGGTGAGATGGCAGCTCATCTCTAAAACAAAGTCATAATAACCAAAGTCCTAATTAGCCATTCACAGTAGAAGTTAGGAAATTATTAAGATAGGGAAAGCCTTTGGATTTCCATTATTAAGATGGAGATATCTTTGGGCTTAAAATATATTTATAACAATGTATATAAATGCATACATATTTACTCATTCTCACTTTTATCCATACCCAGTCATATCAGAAATGAGTATAAGTGATATAAGAACTAGATGGGAATACAAATTATAAAATAATGTTGGCAGGAAACAGTTTCTCGCTGCTTGCTTTTCTGAGGTTCTTTATGATAACAGTTTTGAGAGTAAGTCTACATTTTGCTTTTTGTCCTTTGAATAAAGGACCAATTGGGAATTGACATGAATATCAGTGTAGTAATAGTTCCTACTGAATATTAAAAGCAATAAGGAGGACAAAAGCTGATGGAGCCATTAGAGACAAGAGTGACAGACAGCATGGCATGCAAGACAAGGAAGGGTTAAAAAGTAGACACAGAGTGTTGGTATGTGGTGCTGTGGACATTGGTGATGATGGCATGTTAGTATATGGTGCTGTGGACATTGATGAGATGGCGTGTTAGTATATGGTGCTGTGGACATTGATGAGATGGCGTGTTAGTATGTGGTGCTGTGGACATTGGTGATGATGGCGTGTTAGTATATGGTGCTGTGGACATTGATGAGATGGTGTGTTAGTATATGGTGCTGTGGACATTGATGAGATGGCGTGTTAGTATGTGGTGCTGTGGACATTGGTGATGATGGTGTGCTAGTATATGGTGCTGTGGACATTGATGAGATGGCGTGTTAGTATATGGCACTATGGACATTGATGAGATGGCGTG
>NW_022196909.1:6525310-6537220 GCF_008632895.1 Mastomys coucha
CATTGGTGATGATGGCGTGTTAGTATATGGTTCTGTGGACATTGATGAGATGGCGTGTTAGTATATGGCACTATGGACATTGATGAGATGATACCTTGGCTGTGTCATCAAGGAAAATTAGATTGTGTTTATAGCCTGCTATGATGACAGGTGATGGTATGGCACACAGTGGCAGCTGAAAGCCATTCCCCATTATCCAGAGGCTGATGTCGGCGCAGGGAAGCACCTGAGTGGTCAGGGGAGAGACATTCCAATGTGGCTTTCTGTTGGCAGTGTGGTTTACAACAGGGCATACTGACGTTTGTTGTAGTTAATGAATATAATTAAACCACTTGCTTATTTAGTTTATCTTCAGGATGTGTTTGGCATTGTGCTATACTTTTTCCTCCTACATTTTGCTATATTCCTAGCAATATCACCTACTTTTATTCTTACTAAATAATATTTCTCAAAACAGACAAATATAAATGTGTATCTCAAAAGTTAACTCACTTAGGCATAGAGCCTATAATGTAAGTTCTTTCAGACTTCCACCTAGAAAGAATCGATTGTTTGTCAAGTTTATTTTTTTCCTAAGCCTGTCTCTACCAGGAAATTTATAAGTAAGCATTTATTTTATTTGGCGTCCAATCTGTTATATGATGATATAACCATCCCATGTTACATACGTTATTGATTTGTCATTAAGGTGTACGGGTGCAAGTGCATGCACATGTGCGCACACACACACCACACAGACGTGTGGAGGGCAGAGGAGTTAGTTTTCCTCTTATACCTTATGTGAGCTCCTGGGGTTAAATTCAAGTTCTAGATTTGCATGGCAAACACCTTTAGCCATCTTGTTGTCTCTGTGTAAGTCTTGTTTTTGTTTATTTAAAGAGGGGTCTCTTATATCTCAGTCTGGCTTTGAACTTTTGATATAACTGATTTATATCATCTGATTTATAACTTCTACTTCCCAAGTGCTAAGATTGCAGGTGTGTGATGTCATGGCCTGTGGTTTCGTGGTGCTGGAGTGAGCCTAAGACCTTCACTCCAGGCAAGCTCTTACCAAGGGAAGTACCTCCCAGCTTCTGTTGGCTTCCTTAACATGCTTATTATATTTTACATATTGCTTTACTGAGATGTATTTTTCTTTGTATGTTGCAGTTGTATCCAGGAGTTGTAACTAAGGAAATTGACACATTTGTGTAATCGGCTGTGTCTTCTTTCATAGACATCTGGGCTATCGGCTGCATCTTTGCTGAGCTCCTGACTTCAGAACCCATTTTTCACTGTCGTCAGGAGGACA
The DNA here is from genome assembly GCF_008632895.1 of Mastomys coucha. Classification (NCBI taxonomy): domain Eukaryota; kingdom Metazoa; phylum Chordata; class Mammalia; order Rodentia; family Muridae; genus Mastomys; species Mastomys coucha. The sequence goes on from NW_022196909.1 coordinate 6,526,602, forward strand.
TAAAAACAAGCAATCCTTTTCATCATGATCAGCTAGATCGAATATTTAGTGTCATGGGGTTTCCTGCAGGTAGTGTGTTGCCCTTTTCAAAATGCTATTTTGAATTACATTTCAAAAGTGTTTCTTTGTAAACGCATGCATAAAGTTTGATTTTTGTTTATTTTTAAATTAAAAAATTAGGAGACCTTTAATAAAATGATTTCTATTAAAAAAAAACAACTTTTTTTAATTTTTTTTTTTTTTTTTTAAGATAAAGACTGGGAAGATATTAGAAAAATGCCAGAGTACCCAACACTTCAGAAGGACTTCCGAAGAACAACGTAAGTGATTCCAGATTGTCTTAGCCCTTGAATGCTGGGAAACACAGAAACAAAACTCTGAGACCGAGTAGTTGATGAACAACAGAAGATAGTCTCTTCCACTTCCAGAGCCTGGGAGCCCTGGGTGCATGTGCCAGCAGGTGTCTGCTCTCGCTGCAAGCCCTGGGTGCATGTGCCAGCAGGTGTCTGCTCTCGCTGCAAGCAAGCTCTGGGTGCATGTGCCGGCAGGTGTCTGCTCTCGCTACAAGCCCTGGGTACATGTGCCAGCAGGTGTCTGCTCTCGCTGCAAGCAAGCCCTGGGTGCATGTGCCGGCAGGTGTCTGCTCTCGCTGCAAGCCCTGGGTGCATGTGCCAGCAGGTGTCTGCTCTCGCTGCAAGCCCTGGGTGCATGTGCCGGCAGGTGTCTGCTCTCGCTGCAAGCCCTGGGTGCTTGTGCTGGCAGGTGTCTGCTCTCGCTGCAAGCCCTGGGTGCATGTGCCGGCAGGTGTCTGCTCTCGCTGCTGTGCTGTCTCATGGTAGGAGGCACAGGCTGGGAACTCTGCAGACCCTCATCTGTTTAGACATCAGGACCATTTGTGGACACAGACCCTTCCTTTCATTACAAACTCCTGGAAGGCCTCCCTGTTGACACATGCCAGAGATTAGGTCTCAGCATGGATGTTGTAGTGAGTGATACAAATACTTAGACATGTTAATTACAGGTTGTAGCTTCCCTAGGAAAATTCACATTTTTTTTTTAAAAAAAGTATATAGATTTAAACCAGAGACTCAGATGTTAGTTGATGTGTTATGCCTGTGATTTAAAGAATATTTTCTAAATGATTTTAACATATATACCTAATTTACAGCTGTAATATTTAAAAACAGAGGCCAGGCCTAGTGGCACACACCTTTAATCCCAGCAGTCAGGAAACAAAGACAGGCAGATCTCTTGAGTTCCATGCTAGCCTGGTTTACAGAGCAAGTTCCAGGACCGCTAGGGATACACAGAGAGAAACTTTGTCCCAAACAGCCAACATATAATAAAAAGTTACAGTTTTAACATGATAGAGGCTTTAGTTCAATCCTACAGCCTTTGTTTTATTCCTGTCTGGGTAATGGTCAGTGACTGAGATGCTGTAGTGAGAAAGCAGGAAGGATGGTGGCAAGGAGGACCACGCGACGCGGTCCAGGGTCCGAGTAGAACAGACTCCTGCAGACATGCATGACGATACAGATGAAAGGGTATACAAAGGGCTTCATTAGTCAGGATTCGTTAAAGGAAGAGAGCTGACAGTGTGTGTGCAAGTGTACATGGATGGATGCGTGCGTGTTGGCGAATAGGGTGACATCTAGTTTGCTCAGCAATGGTTGTCTTATACTGGAGAGCTGGTAATGTTCAATCCGTGGATGTCCCAGCACAGCTGCCAGTCTCCAGTCTACATTGGCATTCAAAAAAGTTGGTTTTTATGGTGATGAAGAAACATCACAGCAACAAGGATAAGTAGACGTACCAGCAAGAGTGAGGCAAGCAGCTAAAAAGCAGTTCTCTTCCTTCGTGTCTTGCATCTGGAATGTCCACAGAGAGGTGCTGCTCGCAGTTAGGGTGGGTCTTCCTGCTTCAAATAATCCAATAAAAGAAAATCCTTCACATCCCTCAGCTCCGTGCTGGCTCACAGTTGTGTGTAACTCCAGTTCCCATGGATCCTACACCTTCTTCAGGCCTCCAACAGGCACTCCGTCAGCGTGGTACTCAGATACACATGCAGCCAAAACTCCCACACACAGAAAATAATTTAAAAAAATAAAAAGGAGAGGGAGACTGGAGAGATGGTTGAGCAGATGAAGGCACTCCCTGCTCTTGCAGGGGACCCAGGTTTAGTACGTACACAGCAGTTGACCACCTTCTGTAACTCTAGATCAGGATCTCCATCTTCTTGGCCTCTGCAGGCATTGTGTACATGTGGTACAGAACACCCACACACGTTAAAAACTAACAATGATAGGAAAAAAAGATTGCTCTCAGGAGTGCAGTCAAGTTGATGACCAAGATCACTTCAGAGTACCAGGAAAATTTCAGTCCAAGATGGCTGGTAGAAATGAGAGTGCAGCCCCATTCGTTTCTGGCTTCTCGTCCACACAGCCTTCAGTAGGAACCCTTACCTCTGCCTTTGGAATAACACACATCTCAGACTTTGGCCTGAGCTCCTTGCCACTGCACATTTTTCCTGGCAAACCACAGTTTTGATTGCCATATTCACTGTCAGTGAAGCTGATGAATCATTTCTAGTTTGTGCAGTTTACATCTTTACCCAGGCCAGGGAATGTGGCTCTGGTAGAAACAGTTGCAGCTCAAGATCAGAGACCTGAGTGTGGGAAGCTGGATGTGACTTCTTCTCCAGCTCCACATACATATTGTGGGGTTTTTTTGTTTTGGTTTGGTTTTTTGGTTTTTTGAGACAGGGTTTCTTTGTATAGCCCTGGCTGTCCTGGAACTCACTCGGTAGACCAGGCTGGCCTCGAGCTCAGAAATCCACCTGCCTCTGCCTCCCAAGTGCTGGGATTAAAGGCATGCGCCACCACCGCCCAGCCCACATGCATATTGTGTGATATGTGCAAATGGAAATGTGTGTGCACACAAAAATATATATCTTTTTTAAAGTGTAGTCAAATTTTGGCCTTGAAAATATTTTAGAATTGAGGGGTTTTTTAGATTCTAAAAATGCTTTGGATTTCAATTTTTGGGTTAGAGCTGTCTAACTCGTATATCTTACTCAGCCTTCCCTTGGATTTCAGACTCACTTATTAAACTGCCATGGACTCTCAGCCTGAAATAGGACCCCTGTCTGTCCTTTTGAGCCTGTGTGCTGTGTTTTCAGGTTCAAGGAAATGACTCCATGATTCTCCTAATTGTTCAAGCCTGAGACCCGTGATGCAGACAGACACATGACACAGACGTGAGACCTTGCTGTCTCACTCTTGTCATTTCACTTACCTTCCCTCGCTGGAGCCAAACGAGTAGCAGATCTACTTAGTTCTTCTAGAAATGCTTTGACTCAGTTTGTACCCATCAGCCTTGCCAAGTATAGTTAGAGCACCAGCAGGCTGTCATTATAGCCCTGCAGTGGCCTTTTTCTTGCGCCCTTGTCCCTGTTCTTCATTCCAGCTTTTCCCATGTTGCAGTGTTGGAAAAAGCAAATTTGAAGAAATTAGGCATGGTGGCATACCAGGTAAACCCAATGAGTTTGAGGCCAGTCTGGGCTATGAAATACTGAATACCAGGCTAGCCGTGCCTATATAAGCAAAATAAGTAAAGTAATAAGTCTCAGTAAATAAGTACAGCAAAATGAACACACTATTTTTGTCATGTCATAAGTTCTCATTGCTTTCCGTTCCATGGTTGTTGCCAAACCTTGACTTCTGTATCACCAGATTCTCTCTTGACCCCCCCACCCCCATTTCATGTTTCGTAGCCGAGACATTATAGATTTCAAGCACCCCACATACCTTTGGCTTTCTCTGACCTCTGGAATTTTACATACATGTTTTCCTAGTCATCGTACTGATTGTTGTGCGCTCTTTGTACTTAACTCTTTAGGCTCAGCTCCTTGACACTCCAGGGGTGGGTTACATCACTCCCTTTGTACCCTTGCATCCTGTGCTGCTGCTTTATGAGTCATCCATACACCACTACATTTCTCCCTGTGGCTTAGCACATACTGTATGCTCATTAATTTAAAACTAACTTCTTCTAATGTACTGCATAGCTGATGTACTATAGCTTAATGGAGTGCTAACCTAGCATATACAGGGTTCTGTTTCAGTCCCCAGCAAAGCAAAAAAGAAAAGAGCTTGGACCAGTGCCCACCCTTGCCCCTGTAACAAATGATTGAGACAGGGCCCAGCAGGTATGATGATTGTCCACTGACTTCTGCAGTGGGTCTGATAGAGCACAGAAAGGTCACTGAACGGGACCCTGCACAGTAACAGCTCATGGGGAAGTCTGAACACTTGAGAGGATGAGAGATGCAGTCCCAATTCAGCCTTCCACAGAGTGAGGCCTTCAAACAGATAAGTACAGTCTGGGCATAATGGTACACAACTTGAAGAAGACTAGGCTAGCCTAGTCTACAGAGTGGAGATTCAGGCCAGCCAGGGCTACATAATGAGATCCTGTGTCAAAAGACAAAAGAATGACAAAAAATGACAAAAGAAACAACAAAGAAAGGGCTAGAGAGATGGCTCAGTGGTTAAGAGCACTGACTGTTCTTCCAAAGGTCCTGAGTTCAAATCCCAGCAACCACATGGGTGGCTCACAACCACCTGTAATGAGATCGGATGCCCTCCTCTGGGGGTCTGAAGACAGCTATAGTGTACTTATATATAATAAATAAATTAATTAAAAAAAAAGAGAGCCGGGCAGTGTTGGCGCATGTCTTTAATCCCAGCACTTGAGAGGCAGAGGCAGATGGATTTCTGTGTTCAAGGCCAGCCTGGTCTACAGAGTGAGTTCCAGGACAGCCAGGGCTACACAGAGAAACCCTGTCTCAAAAATCTAAAAAAGAAAGAAAGAAAGAAAGAAAGAAAGAAACAACAGAGAAACCACTAAAGCAAATATATTGAAAACAGCTCAGCAGATTGCTATTTCGGATAAAGTAGTATCTCAAAAGTAAAAGAGCATTAACCTGCTTCACCATGTCAGAGAGAAAGAACTCCCAGAATACTTTGCACATGAATTGCTAAGAAGACGGGTGTTTCGCAATTATTCTAAGGTGTCAGTTCCAGGGAGCTCACTAGAAAGCAAGGTGAGGCTGAGGGAGTCATGCAGCTCACTGGACAGTGTTCAGATTTAATCCTCAGCGAGCCAGGAGAGAGGAAGAATGTACGTGAAAGAGATAGTTATGCTTATTTTTCAAAGCTAAATGTTCAAATAAATGCAATTTGATAAATACTTAGCAAGTTTATGTCACTTTGGAAACTCTTCAGATCCTAGAACAGGATAATTCAAAAGATAAACAGTTCATCTTAGTGTTCATACTAAGAAAAAAATCCTACAGTTGTAGTTGTACAATTAAATGCAGCAGGGCAGATTCAGGCTTTATATATAATAACAACCTAGCATCCTGTGTTAACTCAGGAAAAACAGTTGACTGGACAGAGATCTAAGGCTGATAGAGAAACTTGATTTCTCTGTAAACTGTCCAGCTTCTTCCTGTTACCAAACCCACTGCCTCCCTTGTCCATCCATCCGTTCTCTGATACGCACCTAAGTATTGTCCGGGGTACAGGAGAGCAGACACCTGTGCTTCTGTCCCTCTGTGAGAACGCGTGTTCTTGAGCTTGGTACAAGTGTAACTGAACTAATTGGGTGCTGTGACATATATCCTGTTGTCCCAGACACCTAAGATGCTGAAATGGGCAATTCAGCAAAGTCCCATCTCAAAACTAAACATGGTTGGAGAGGTGACTCAGCAGTCACAAGCACTTGCTGCTTTTGCAGAGGACCCCAGTTAGGTTCCCAGCACCCACATGGTGGCTCGAAGCCATCTATAACTTCAATTCCTAGAACTTAGAGATCTACCTACCTCTGTCTCCCGAGTGCTGGGCACCACCCCTCACCTCCCACCATATTTAAACACTCTTAAGAGACACCAATTCTGCTTCAAATATAAAGTATAAAAGACTGGAAAGGGAAATTATCACTAACAATGGGTTTTATTTTTATATTTTGAAGCCATTTACATTTAAATAATATTAACAATTGATGTACTGTTGTGTTTCTTCAGGGGGTGGATATTTGGTTGTTTATAGGTTTGGGTGTCGATGGGGTCTTTTTTGTTTGTTTGCTTGTTTTCCTGTTACAAAAGTGCTAAGAAGAATATTCTCCTGTGTCCTGATACTCATGTATCTCTTAACATTGGGCTTGGTGACAAAGGCCTGGGACCCTAGCTGCTCAGGAGGCTAAGATGGGAGAGTGGTTCAAGGCCAGTGTGCACAATTTAGTGAGACCTGTCTCAAAATAAAAAGGGAAAAAGGTAGGGAGATGATGTCCGGCTATAGAGTACTTGTGACCTGCATGAGCTACTCATGATCTCTGGTACTGCAAGAGGAGAAACTGCAAGCCATCTGGAGATGTGATCTGTGTCAGAGCAGAGCTCTGAAGGTGCTGCATAACCATATCTAAAGAGACTGCAGACTGAAACCCTGCTGTCAGGAGTGAGCAAGTGTCTGCACAGAGACAGAAAGAGGCTTGCCTGAAGAGCTCTCCTTTTGCAATGTGAATCACACGTGTTTCTCTCTCTCACCATGCGCTTGTGTCCTCCTACAGGTATGCCAACAGCAGCCTCATCAAGTACATGGAGAAACACAAGGTCAAGCCCGACAGCAAAGTGTTCCTCCTGGTAGGTGGCCGTCCCAGACTGAGGCCTCAGACGCACACACACATCTGCTCACACATCTGCTCACACATCTGCTCACTGTGGGATTGCCAGTGTTTCTTTTGAAAGGAAAGAAAGAATGAATGAATGAATGAATGAACGAACGAACGAACTGTTGGATACTTGAGAAAAGAAATCTTAATCCATTGAGGAATCTTCTTGACTACTAGTCTTAATTTACTAAATGATTTATATCAGAAAAAAGAAGGAATTTTAAGGGGCTTTATTGGTAATTTTATGACTATGTATATGTGTATATGTATGTGTATAGTGCTAGGTGTACAGTACAAGGTGAAGTGAGGGCTGGCTAGGTGGCTCAGTGGTCAGGGAAAATGCTGACAAGCCTTGACAACCTGGTGATCCACAGACCCTGGAACCCATAGAAGAGCAGACTGTATGAACCATGCACACGTGTGTGCACAGATGTGTAAGAGATGTATCTGTTGTTAATCATGTTAGCCATTTACACAAACGTCAGGTAGTTGGCATGTCAGCAATCTTTTCAAATGTCACATTTCTTATTTGTTGTTCCAGCTTCAGAAACTCCTCACCATGGATCCAACCAAGAGAATCACCTCAGAGCAGGCTCTGCAGGACCCTTACTTCCAGGAAGACCCCCTGCCAACGTTAGAGTACGTATCCATCCCCCTCCACGGTCTTTGCTCCAAGTCAAAGGTGCTGGGTGCTCTGAGAGCCAGAGAGGGAGCACTTGCCTGCAGGGAAAGTCTCCTCAGAGGAGCCATGCCAGTTTCACAGATGAAAGCCAGACAGAACAGGTGTGACTCAGATGCCATGCAGCAAGGTCAGAGATTGACCAAAGGGGAATGGAGCTTGATGCCTGGACCCCCCTCCCTTCTCCCCTTGCCAGGCATGCACTCAGGCCCTATATAGTAGAAATGTACTTGTTTTTCTGCAGGAGAAATTAATTTTCATGTTGAAGCAGACAGAAAGTCAGTTTAGATTGGTCCTAAAGAAGCAGTGTGGACAGAGCTCTCTATCTTACACATGTAAGTTTAGATTGGTCCTAAAGAGGCAGTGTGGACAGAGCTCTCTATCTTACACATGTAAGTTTAGATTGGTCCTAAAGAGGCAGTGTGGACAGAGCTCGCTAGCAGCAGTCAGCAGGAAGGGCAAATGGTGACTTGCTCCTTCCTCATTGCTTAGTAGAAGTTGGTTGGAAAGTGTCCAGCAAACACCAGCCACAGTAAGGAATAAGGTGTAAGTTAAGAAAGAGTAGCCGGGCAGTGGTGCCGCACACCTTTATCCCAGCACTTGGGAGGCAGAGGCAGGCAGATTTCTGAGTTCAAGGCCAGCCTGGGCTACAGAGTGAGTTCCAGGAGCTATACAGAGAAACCCTGTCTCAGGGGAAAAAAAAAAGAAAAAGAAGGAAAGAAACAGTGAACTTTTAAAGTAGGTGATGGAGTTACAGACTTCAGGTACTGATATGAATTTCTTTAAATGGTTTTAGTGTGTTTGCTGGCTGCCAGATTCCATACCCCAAAAGAGAATTCCTTAATGAAGATGAACCAGAAGAGAAAGGTGACAAGGTACAAGCTTCATGCAACACTGGCTTTCAGGAAGCAAGAGCAGCAGAAGCTAACTGGGTGTACACTTGAAGCGTGTACTGAGGTTCAAACTGAACTTCCTGTTTTGTTTTAGTAGCCCATTCTATTCCCAGTTCTTCCTCATTTTGTTCCTGCAGTGCCAGCCCCACCCTCTGTGCTTCTGCAGGATGCCCCCCCCAGTCCTTTATGTTAAAAGAATCTATTAGCCACTCCCCAGCATTCTTTTCTAGAGTTCTGACCGGAAGAAGGGCTTTTAGTTGCTTTAGGAGGGTGAGGTATTCCCCTGTGTATCTTATAGCAACCCCCCCACACACATACACCCATTGCTGCACAGTTTCAGTGAACCTCAGGGAGCATTATTATCCTGGGCTTGCTGTGTTATGCTTTGGGAATGATGTGTTTTGGTGTTTACCCATCTCAGTCATTCCAGTCACACGTGTGCAGCCAGGCTATGTACCCCAGGTGTGTCACCAGTCACATGTGCATCTAGGCTGTGTACCCCCAAGTGTGTCACCAGTCACCTGTGCAACCAGGCTATGTACCCCAGGTGTGCCACCAGTCACCTGTGCAACCAGGCTGTGTACCCCAGGTGTGTCACTGGTTACACATTTGCAACCAGGCTGTGTACCCCAGGTGTGCCACTGGTGAGTCACATGTGCACATCAAGCATTGACAGGAACTTCCCGTTTGGCTGGCTTCACAGTAAAATCTCCAATCTTTCTTCTCCTTAAAAGAACCAGCCGCAGCAGCAGAACCCACATCAGCAGCCTGCAGCACCCCCACAGCAGGCAGCAGCCCCCCCACAGGCTCCTCCACCACAGCAGAGCAGTGCCCAAACCAATGGAACTGCAGGGGGAGCCACTGCCGGGGCTGGGGGCACTGGAGCGGGGCTGCAGCACAGCCAGGACTCTGGACTGAATCAGGTGCCTCCAAACAAGAAGCCCCGGATCGGGCCTTCGGGTGCAAACTCAGGCGGGCCCGTTATGCCATCGGATTATCAGGTTCACCCCTGAATTTTCTCCTTTTTGATGTGAATATATTTTGTGAAATGGGAAATTGAGTTTTAACAAATCCTTTTAGAGTTAAATAGTTCTTAGCTCCAGGGTCTTATATAAAAATTAGATGTTACATTTCTAGCATTAAATGAAAGGATGATTTCTAGTCTTGTTTATCATAACACCCCAAGGAGAGAAAGGGGGAGGCCTGAGGCTCCCTAAAGAAATGTTATCCATAGTGACCACAGTAGGTAAGAAACACATGCCACAAGCAAGTGTCCTACTTGGACAAAATGAAGAATACTCAGGACAGAGCCATCCTGAGAAGATGTGCTCTCACTGGGAGGAGCTAGTAGCCACATAGACACAGGAAGCAGTGAGGCCAAGGTGCCTCACACGAGTGTAAGTCCTAGTGACGTGATAACACCAGATAATGCTCTCCGTGCTAAGACAGGAAATTGCATCTGTACCACCAGTTAAGGACACTAAGGATGCCTTTGTCTTTAGCCTTTCCTCCCATCTGATTCTAGGATTTACCAGGAATAAAATGCCTTTAGGTTTGGTTTATCGTAAACCCTATTTGTTTTCTTGTATTCAAGGCCGGGTTCCTTTCATCTGTTTTGTTATTCAGCACCACACTGACGTTGTGAGGACTCTGCCCTGGGTAGTAGTCTCCATGTGTGGGGTCGGGCTGCTTCAGCATAAGCTACTGTGGTTTACACTTCAGAAGAGGAGCATGGTGGCTTACCCCTGAAACCTCAGTACTGAAAGGCTCAGGCAAAGGGTTGTTGAGCCAGCATGGTCCACATAGTGAGTTCTAGGCCAACTTGGGGTACAAAGTGAGACCCTGCTTTCAAAACAGAAACACACACACACACACACACACACACAGAGGGGAGTTCGGGGGAAAGGGATGCAGATTTTCTTCCTGTTGAAAAAGAAAATGTCATTTTAAAAGTTGTTTTAGCACAGGGTCTTAACTGAAAGCTGTTCACACCTGATCTTTTGGGGCCAAGAGAGTAGGAAAATTATTTAATTTCTAGATGGGAAATAAGATTTATTAGAATGTTTTGTTTTAAATATTACCTGAAGTTGGACCTGAAGTATTAAGTCCTTAACTGCTAGCATGCCCTGTCAGCCTTGCTTGCTTACTTGCTTATTGGTAGGGCCCCAGTGTCCCTGGCTTCTGCCTCTGAAACCTCCAGCTGAAGGGCTGGTTTTCTAGTTATAACTTATGACTGAAAGTAAGAAGTCTCCGGGCAGTGGTGGCACATGCCTTTAATCCCAGCACTTGGGAGGCAGAGGCAGGCAGATTTCTAAGTT
>NW_022196909.1:6537324-6560954 GCF_008632895.1 Mastomys coucha
AGGCCAGCCTGGTCTACAGAGTGAGTTCCAGGATAGCCAGGGCTATACAGAGAAACCTTGTCTCGAAATAAAACAAAAATAAATAAATGAATGTATGAATGAATGAATGAAGTGAGAAGTTGCACGATATGGTTATATCTTACTGATTGCATTTTTTTTTCATTTACCAAATTGTTTGGTTGTCAGATGTCAGTCATGTAAAAGGTTAAATTACATCTTGGAAATTTCCTCTCTGCCTTTCTTCACTACTGTGGCTCTCCATCCCTACTGTGTAGCCAAAGTCAGTGCCAACCAGGGTAGTTACTGTCTGAGCCAGCTACAGTTCAGACAAGCAGAGCATAGCAGGAGTCTCATGAAAGTAGCTAACACCCTGTTCGCCTGTGCCTGGTACTGTGACCCTCTCTACAGTCACTAACTCCCTGCCCCGCTTTTCTGTTTTTTCCAGCACTCCAGTTCTCGCCTGAATTACCAAAGCAGCGTTCAGGGGTCCTCACAGTCCCAGAGTACGCTAGGCTACTCTTCCTCTCAGCAGAGTGCCCAGTACCACCCATCTCACCAGGCCCACCGGTACTGACCCACTCCCTCTGCTTGGCCTCAGAGAGCAGAGTGCCCAGTACCACCCATCTCACCAGGCCCACCGGTACTGACCCACTCGCTCCGCTTGGCCTCGGAGAGCAGAGCACGGAGCACAGACTCCAGCAGGGTGGTATTTACAAAGAACCCCAGAAGGAAGACTGACATCATGCAAAGCGCAGACGCCTAAGAGGAAGCCTTTGCATGCTAAGTGTTTTGAAGGACTAATAGCTCTTCTTCGTTGGCTTGAAGAAGATTCTTGTGAAGTGTCCCCAGCCCTCTTCCCCGCATGAATTCCTCTGTGACTTTCCTGATGAAGCATCTGATCTACCCCAGCACTTCTGCATCCTTCAGCAGTCTCTGAAGGAGTTTCTGGTGCACCTTTCTCACGCTGTAGCAATCATTATAATTTATCTTTTCTTAGGATTTCAATGTTCTAGGAACAGGGTTCCAGTGGTGTAGAGTTTTATACTTCATGAACCGATTTAGCAACACCAGTCAAATGCACCTTTAAAGCACTATTCACAGACTAACTGCTTTGCTCTTGGAAGTCTTAAAAAGAAACTGTTACTGTCCCAAAGTACTTTACTACTATGTTTTTATTTATCTCTTTCAGGGAAGGTCTAGTGAAAGACAAGTGTGGGGCAGAGGTGCCCACAGCCAAACACAGCTTAGATCATTGCAGCTTATGCTATGAAGAACTGAAGTACTTGGTGGTTTTTATATAATCATTCATGGGGAACTCAGTTCCCAGAATCATCATATTCTGAATTTTATAACTAAAATTATAATTTTAACTTCATGTAGAGGTTTCAAGAGCTTTGATGAAGTTCAGCCCTTTGGGGCTCACCTGGGAAGTCTGCAGAGCCTGTTTGCTGCACTCGGACCTCGCGAGGAGCCGTGCTTATCAGAGCACGCTTCTTCCACGGGAAGGAGAAGCTTTTGCCATATTGTCAGGGGCTTCTCTCGAGGGGCTGCTGGCTCTTCAGTCTCTTCACATCTGCTCAGCATGAGGAACTTTCTTCCGTAATCAAGGATACTCAAATAGAAGTCTGTTAATTCATCTGCAGTGTTTTCCATTTGTATGTACATTAAGCATAAAGTGACTATTTTTAAAGCATGTTAAACTTTTAGGTTTCATTCATGTTTGAAGTATGTATTATGTATGCATAACTTTGCTGTTACTGAGACGTAACGCCGTCAAGAATCTTTTTTTATTGCACTGAATGCTTTCTTTTGCCCCTAGGAAAAAACTTAATAATTGTGCCTAAGAACTATGGGCAGATAGTGTAAAGTAGATGGTAAATATTTGCATTTCCATGATCTACGAATTAGAGGGGAGTTCCTTTTTAGCTACTTTTGAGGAGCCCCCACCTCCAGAATCAAGAGGAAATGTAAAGGCTTCGAGCTCCCATTGGAGTGCGGGGGCAGGACATCTGTGTTCTGCTGCTCCTAGCAGCACCAGCCTTGTTTTCAATGTTTCTTGAGCTAGAAAAATAGCCAATTGTATATGCAAACTATATGCATTTTTAAAAAAAACTATTCTTGTGAACCTATCTACCTGGTTAGGATACTCTGGGGTCCATATACAAGTAAAATAAGATTTTTTAGAAGCCAGTATACATTTTGCACTATTGATGTGATACTGTAGCCAGCCAGGACCATACTGATTTCAGCATAATGATGCTTATAAATAGTAATAAAGGCTGTATAGTGACATGTGTACCAGGACCGAAAATGAAGTCATTGACACGTGACATGCTTCATTAGGAGGAATTTCTGACTCTCTCCTTAGATTTTTTTTATCCTGTATATTTTTTTAAAATAAGATTCAGCCTCGTGCATAATGTAGCTATCCATATAAAGTTCTGTCCTGTGCCCTGGAGCCTCTTCGTCTAGGACCATTGCTCCCTATCACAGGCTCAGTGCTCCGCTGGGCAGAAAAACAAAGAACAGGAGACGTTTCCTTGTTATAGCCAATCCAGTGATAATAAACTCCTGTGGGATGTCTGTGCCATGTGGTTGACTTATAAATGTCACATGATATGAAGGTCCTTTTGTTTACTTCTGAACCCTCTTGGATAAGTATGCTTCTGTATTTTATGGTAAGCAGTGTTATGGGGAAGCAGGTCTGTGTCTGACCATGGAGGAGAAAGCCAGTGATTAGCTGTCACAAAAGGCATCTATGCATATTTGAAATGTTCACAGCAGCCTTCAGCAGTTGGGTGGCCCTTGTGGACAGAGCATATTCTACTAAGTGGTGGTAGAGAATTACAATGAAAACAGAAGCTCTGCTCTTGCCCTTGAATGAGCTCAATTTAATAAAAGATATTAGCCCCTAGTCTAATACACACACACCACACACACACACACACACACACACACACACACACACACACACAACAGTTCTTTGTATACAAACTGGATACACAGTTTTGGCAGATGCACTTACGCATTCACAGGACTCAGACGGCACTTTGTCATTTGCTTCCCGTGTAGTGTCTTCCAGGACATATAGCCAGAAAACCCCACCATCTGCAAGCCAGGCTCCACATCGCCGCACTGACTCTGGCCCTCTGCTTTTCAGTTCCTCAGGGTTGGTGATGCATACACACCTGGGCCCACTGCTCTCAGAAATAATTTCTCTTCATTATTCCCTTCCTCTGTGAAGGAAGCAAAGCCTTTTGTATACATTAAGGCCATAGTCCATGGGGTGGGACCTCAAATGACCTGTGAAGCTTCTTATGGGTGGAACTCATCTTTGTGAGCCTCAAGCAATGGTATTTCTCTTTGAACATTCATTAGATACTGTTTTGTTCTCTAGGGACACAGGGAGACATCCTCTGAGTTAGGGGAGCCTCCGAGTCTAGGGAGGGTTGAAGGATTGAGTTGAAAGGATTCTGTTGTACCTGTTAAGTCACTTAGAGGTAGCTTTGTAGCAAGGGGTTTGGGGAAAGGATTCTTGTAGCAAGGAGTTTGGGGAAAGGATTCCCGCACCTAGGAGCAGAGTAGCTAAAAGTACCACGGCGTGAGTTGGTAATTTGAGGCTAAAACAATCCTTTTGATGAAGTAAACCATGAAGTGAGATGCAGAGATCAAGAGACAAGTCTGTTTTTATTCTGTGCTTTTGAAATTTAGGACTTGGAGCTCTGACATTATGCATTATGCACTCTGTAACGTAGCTCCATTATGGGAAGGTATAGCCTCATGCTCACACACACGCTCCCTGCCTGATGCCTGGTTGGTCTCTTGCCCCTAAGAGGATGCTCTGCTCTGCTGAAAGGGAAGAGAGAGAGGAGGACTTGCAGCTTGCTTTGCTTCTGAGTTAAGATGTAGCAGCAGCTATGCACTGCTTCCTAGGTGGCCAAGAGAGACACCGAATGGCCGGTGGGCTTATTGGAGGCTCCGAGGAGTCGAGGACAAGTAATCATTTTATACAGAGTGTAGCAGTTTAGGTCCCCATAATCATCAAGAGTAGTCATAACCATCCTAGCCCCAAAGGCCAGTGTTTGAGGGATTTAAGAAGTGTATGATACCTAGGGGTATTTACCCTTCAGGCTGTTTTCTGTAGGGAGTGATGACAATGTGTTACATGGGGAATACCTGATGCACTCTTACCACCTAAGTAGTGAGTAAATTAATACTTTTTTTTTTTTTAAAAAAAAAGCTTTGTCTGGGTAGACACTAAAAGCATTACGCAAAGCCAGGACTGAGATGTCCTTTTTAATAACAACTGAAAGTACTTTTTATATATGCTATACAGTATGTCCTTTCTAAACTAGTTTGTATTCCTGATAATTCCTATTTGTGACGTGTACCTGTCTATCTTTTTGGTCATTTTCTGCACGCGCCCCCTCAGTATGATTAGATATTGCCATGGCTCTCCTTGCTCTGCTGTGATGTGTGTACGCCAAGCCTGCTGCCCTCTCTGGGGATGCAGGGTGTGTGGCCTCGGCCTCTTCAGAACTGGGTGCTTCTGCACTGGAGTTATCCAGCCACCCTTCTCAAAGTGACTCTTCCAGCTTCGATAAGTTACATCACATTTATTTTATATTCTTGATTGAAATAAAATTTAATCGACTTTGTTTCTGTGTGGATTATTTTAGGAGTAGACACATAGTTTTTAATTTAAAAAAGTATGCACTTATGTGCACATGTGTATAGACAGAATATTGCATATGTAGAAAGCTGCAGTACAGAGGTCTGTCTTAGGGTTTTTGTTTCTATGACAAAATACCCAAGAGCAACTCAGGGAGGGAAATGTATATTTCATTGTACAGCTTGTCACACCTGGTGCCCTGGTTCCCAGAAAACTTGTTTGATTGGTTGGTTGGTTGGTTGGTTGGTTGGTTGAGCTCTGGCTGTCCTGGAACTCACTCTGTAGACCAGCAGTCAGTGCTCTTTAACTGCTTGCTGAGCCATCTCTCCAGCCCATGGGTTTTCTAATATTGGCTGTCAAACTCTCCAGCTCTTCGGGCTTCTCCTTAGTGCTAAGATCACAGAACCTTCACAGCATCATGTGTGGAATGTTTATTGTTTGAAAGCCTTAGCAAATTCTTGAGTAGTATTCCCACAGTCCCAGCTCTGAGACCTTTGTATTTAAATGAGTGACTCTGATATTAAGTGTCTAAAAACGAACATTTATTCCTTAGAAGCAGTGACATGCAGTGATGCTAAAGAGTGCCTAATGCTCTAACAGGGTCTCTGGGTCTCTCCGTGCGCTCCGTGCAGGTGTCAGTGTCTGGGCCGAGGCTCTGTGCATGCAAACAAGATTGCAAGATTGTTGGCAAGATTGCAAGACACTAGAAGAGGGCCTCACCCTCTGTCCACCAAGTTCTGGGCCTTGAAAGTTCTATGGAAGCCTTCCCATACACCCTACGTGCATTACACAGACCCCACAAAGCATTTTTAATAGTTTGTGATAGATGTCTAGTTTGATGCATGTGATTTAACATGTAATCATATGGATATGTCCTGTGTTTTTCTTTTGTTAGTTTGTTTTTTCACACACACGCACACACACACACACACACACACACACACACACACACACACACGGTAGACATGGTTGGAATAAGGAGATGGCTAAATGGATAAGACTGCTTGCTTGGGAGCAGGGCAGTGGTGGCACACACCTTTAATCCTAGCACTTGGGAGTCAGATGCAGGCAGATTTCTGAGTTCCAGGACAGCCAGGGCTATACAGAGAAACCCTGTCTGGGGGATGGGGGTGGGGGGAGCTTGCTTTGAAATCATGAGGATCTATGTTGAAATCCCAAGCACAGGTGTAAAAAGCCAGGCCTGGCTCCATATGCCTGTAACAGTCAGCACTGAGGGACAGAGAGGTACATGCCAGATACTTGCTGGCCAGCCACGAAATGCAATCAACGAGTTTCAGGTTCAGTGAGACAGTGTCTCAAGGCAATATGGAGAGAGCAATAGAGGGAATACCCAATGTGCTCAAGCCTCTGCATGCTCATGTGCATGCCCCATACGTACACTGTTAACGGGGTACCTGAAGAAAACTCCCAAGAGGCCCAAATAAGCCAATGGAATCTTTAGTAGCTGCTAGTCAGACTGTCCCAAGCAGATTAGTGGGAAGCAGCCTCAACCTCCAGTTAGTTTGAAATTCTAAGGGGGAAAAAATGTAATTGTGACATACAGAAAGGCAGCTCCGGAGAGATAGCCATCAAATGGTCAGGCACTTAATGTTTAGCTCAGGGTCACATTGTCCAGGAATTTCGGGCTGATTCAGAAACAAGTTTACCTTAGGAGTTTATAGCAGGTTCAAGGTAGTTTTAGCATTTTAGTATTTTTAGTATTTCTCAGGAATACGTTCATGGAATGGAATATAGTTCAGTAGCCCACAAGACCACATATGCTGCACACACAGAAGGTAGACTTGGGAAAAGTATGGTGTAGGCCAATAGTTTTAAGTCTGTCCCTGGCACACCCCTTTGTAATAATGAATTTACAGTAAGCATGTAAACATACTTTTGTTAAAAATCAGGGACTCTTCAATTGGGTTCACAGGAAACTGGGAGCAGGATCAAAACATGGACTGGGGGCCTTCCTTTTGAGTCGGTCTTGCTTTGGTGCAGACTCTTGTTTGGTAATCGTACTAGTGCCTGTCTACCTGACCTATCTCATACTCCTTGAGACCATAGGTACAAAGACAGGTCACTTAGCCTGTTTCATCCATCCTGCTATGAGGCCAAGAGCAGAGAGAGTGACCTCCCTATGGTTGGCTTTTTGCAGCCAAGGACACAGGAAGATCTTCAGCTGGTGTCCTAAACCTACAGGCCCTTTAGAGTCCAGAGTCAGCAGAGCCTTCTCCAGAGAGATTACCTTCCGATGAAGTCATCCCCGAGCAAGAGGCGTCATTCTCCCGGGAAATGACTGTTGCCTAAGCAGTTAGGACAGACCCAGGACTGAGCTACTGATCAGCTAGCTTACACCTTGACTGAGATGGCATGTCCCTTACCCTTGTGATGGCCGGGAGTTTATGTCGGTACCCACTAGCTATTTGTCTCTGATTCCAGTCCCTGGAAGTTAAGTTCCCAGTATCCCTGACTTAGTAAACTCCATCTAGAAATGTACGGCCGTGACTATCTACTTGTTATGATATTACTGATTGATGATTGATTGATTGATTGACTTGGCTTCTATAACCTGCTTGTGCAGATAGCCAAAGATTGTTTTGGGTTGCCTTAACTACTAACTTGGCAGAACGGAACAGTTTTTGCTTTCTTGTATAGATACTGAAGGTCTTTTGGAGGGGGCTCTGTTAAAATCCCTTCCCCACACTCCCCCTTCAGGACATACCTAAATTTGGGTTTGGCTTGAGGATTCTCATCCT
Organism: Mastomys coucha; assembly: GCF_008632895.1. Taxonomy (NCBI): domain Eukaryota; kingdom Metazoa; phylum Chordata; class Mammalia; order Rodentia; family Muridae; genus Mastomys; species Mastomys coucha. The sequence goes on from NW_022196909.1 coordinate 6,544,756, forward strand.
GGTAGCAGCTAATCAGTCCATCTTTTGAATATAATTGGATTGAGTCTGTGGTCTCTTCTAAAGCTTATGTAGTGACTGTATTCCGAAGATGGGCTTGAGGTCACTAAGTTTCTTTATCAGCTTCTAGTCCAAATGAGTCTGTGTATTTTTAATTTCCTTCCTTTGCCTTTCACCATTACTCATCTCTTCCACTCACCTGTTGGTACTCCTGGTCCTGGGCTCTTGAATTAAAATGTAGGTGGTGTTTCTAATGAGCAATGGGTAATGAGCAAGTCACTGGGCTCAACTTCAACCAAGGCCTGCTAGAGACAAGAATATTTATTTATTTATTTATTACTGTATTATCTTAAACACATCAGGTCCTGAGAATGTGAGGTGAAATGCCAAAATATGAGTTTACTTTCCATATGAAGTTGAGAATTTCTCTTTCCAAGTCTGCAAAAAATTATGTTGGAATTTTGATGGGAATTGCATTGAATCTGTAGATTGCTTTTGGTAAAATAGCCATTTTCACCATGTTAATCTTACTGATCCATGAGCATGGATCTCCTTATATCTTCTTCAGTTTCTTTTTTCGGGGACTTGAAGTTCTTGTCATATAGGTCTTTCACTTGCTTGGTTAGAGTTACATCAAGATATTTTATATTATTTGTGGCTATTGTGAAAGGTGTTGTTTCCCTAATTTCTTTCTCAGCCCATTTATCTTTTATATAAAGGAGGGCTACTGATTTCCTTGAGTTAATTTTGTATCAAGTCATTTTGCTGAAGGTATTTATCAGCTGTAGGATTCGGAGGCCACTTATATATACTATCATATCATCTGTGAATAGCAATACCTTGACTGATTTCTTTCCAGTTTGTATTCCCTTCGATCTCCTTTCATCTTATTGCTCTGACTAGAACTTCAAGTACTATATTGAATAGATAGGGAGAGGGTGGGGAGCCTTGTCTTGCCCCTGATTTTAGTGGAATTGCTCGAAATTTCTCTCCATTTAGTTTGATGTTACCTATTGCCTTTCTGTACATTGCCTTTCTTATGTTTAGGTGTGTGCCTTGTACCCCTGATCTCTCCAAGACGTTTAACATGAAAGGGTGTTGGATTTGTTAGGTTCACAGCGAAAGGATGTGCAACGGAATAGTCAAAGAATACAGTCAATCAAACCCTGGGGAAGGACCACTCATGGGGTAGGTCTCTGGGGGAGGACCACTCATGGGGTAGGTCTCTGGGGGAGGACCACTCATGAGGTAGGTCTCTGGGGGAGGACCACTCATGGGGTAGGTCTCTGGGGGAGGAACCACTCATGGGGTAGGTCTCTGGGGGAGGGACTACTCATGGGGTAGGTCTCTGTGGGAGGACCACTCATGGGATAGGTCTCTGGGGGAGGAACCACTCATGGGGTAGGTCTCTGGGGGAGGACCACTCATGGGGTAGGTCTCTGGGGGAGGAACCACTCATGGGGTAGGTCTCTGGTGGAGGACTACTCATGGGGTAGGTCTCTGGGGGAGGACCACTCATGGGGTAGGTCTCTGGGGGAGGACTACTCATGTGGTAGGTCTCTGGGGGAGGAACCACTCATGGGGTAGGTCTCTGATTTGTTTGACCCCATGCTTCTTTCTTCCTAGTCTGGGTTCTGCTGGTCATGAGGCTAAGAAGTGAGTACCCCATTTGCTTCTTTTCATTACTTTCTAATTTTAATGAGACGCCTTACATCTTGAGTTAGTCTTGCCATGGCTTTCTTGTGGAAGCATGTTGTCACAGTCTTTGATATATCTAATTTCTGGGTCTCTGCAGAACTCATGGGCATTTGTCTCCTCTCTGTTAAAATGGAAGGAAAACCACAATGAGAGCCGCTTCAGAGGCTACGGGCGTATGTTGTATGTGTGTGTGTGTGTGTGTGTATAGAGGTGTACCTGCTCACGTGCACATGCAGATGAGGGTCAGAGGACAGCTTTGTGTATCCTCCTGAGACCTATGTCCACCACCTGTGACACAGGGTTTCCCATTGGCCTGGAGCATAGTGAGTATTAGGCTAGGCCAGCTGGCCAGTGAGCTCTGGCCAGTGAGCTCCGGCCAGTGAGCTCTAGCCAGTGAGCTCTGGCCAGTGAGCTCCGGCCAGTGAGTTCTGACCAGTGAGCTCCAGCTGGCCTCCTGCTTCTTTCTGTCTTCCCCACACTGGGATTACAAGAGCTGGTCTCCACACCTAACGTTTCTAAATGAGTTGTAAAGGCTCAAGTGTGCGTCCTCATGCTTGCAGGCTGAGCCCTCTCCCCAGCCAGCCCCCTTTCCTGTAAACTAATTCTGGCTAATATGCAAGGAAATAGATTTCAGAGTGATGTTTTCACTCACGTGTCACTCATGGGTACCAGTCTACCTTGTGCTTGTTCACCTGCTACTGCTCCCCTCGCCTGTGCCTCTTCCCTCACGACATACATGTTCCATTTGCCTTGCTTCCTCTTCCCTTCCCTTCAGACCAGTTCTTCCTTTCTCATGGGCCCCTTTCTATTTTTTAAAAAAATATTTATTTATTTATTATATGTAGGTACACTATAGCTATCTTCAGACACACCAGAAGAGTGCATCAGATCTCATTATGCATGATTGTGAGCTACCATGTGGTTGCTGGGATTTGAACTCAGGACCTCTGGAAGAGCAGTCATTGCTCTTAACCGCTGAACCTCCTCTCCAGCCCGCCCCTCTCTACTTTTATGTCCTGTAAACACACATACATTCTCTCTCTCTCTCTCTCTCTCTCTCTCTCTCTTTCTCTCTCTCTCGTGCGCACGCGCACACACACACATTTAGATCTGCATTCTGTAGAAAAAAAAACCACAATGTTTGCTTTTCTAAAGCTGACTTACTTCACTTAACAGTACATCCATTTTCTTGTGAATGCCATCATTTCATTTTCTGTTACTATGGAACTGTCACCAATACATACTGATGCTGATGAAGAGCCGGCTTCAAGCTCACACAGTTACAGACACTTCAGCAAAGATGGCTGAGCACTCATACTCATTGTTAAAAGAAAGGAAGGAAGAAAGAAAGAAAAGAGAGAGAGAGGGAGGGAGGCAGGGAGGGAGGGAGGGAGAGAAGGAAGGAGGGAGGGAGGGAGGTAAGGAAGCCTTTTCCACACACAGTGCTGGGGAAACGGAATATCCACATGTAGAAAAATGAAACTAGATCCATATCTCTCACCCTACAGACAGACAGACAGACAGACAGACAGACAGACACACACACACACACACACCACCACCACCACCACCACCATCAGTTACAACAACAACAACAACAACAAAAAACGATTCAAAGTGGACAAAAAGATCTTAGACTGCCAGAAGAAAATGCAGGTGAAACACTGGCACTGGCCAAGTCTTGCTGAAGAGAACAGCAGAGCACAGGAAGTTATCCCTAGAACTGGATGATGGGATTGCGTGGAGGCGACGCAGGATACTGCCAGCAGAGCCCAGAACGCCTGAAGCGTTGGAGAAAATGCCTTCTTCCATTTGGCTCCTCTTTTTCACAATGTGTCTGCTCCATTTTTTTTTTTCCTGCTTCCCTCAGAATTGGGAAAGGAGCTGAACCCATATCGCCTGAATTATCAATTTCCAAGATCACAGAAAGCTTCTACCCTCCAAGTTTCTGAGTTTGGACTGATCCTCACCTCTCCCTATTCATTATCTGCCCCGTGTCTAAAACTTCACTGGAAAGAGTCATATTACGCCTGGAGTCCCTCTAAAACTGCCCGTGAGAAGTTTCTGCTAGAGGATAGAACTCCAAAGAGACAACTATTGAGAAAGGCGTCCAGGATGAGAACTAGATATTAACCAACCCTGGGTGGCTTGGCTCAGAACCCTCCAAGAACAACTCAATGACAAGCAATACCCAAAGGGAGAGCGAAGCCCACAGCTGGCATGGTCTCTCCCTAGCTGACCTTCGAGAGAACATGGTGAGCCTGCACTCTGAACCTGGCAAGGGGGGTGAACACAAGGTCACTCATTTCAGGCTCAGGATGCCCAGGAGCCTCTTGCCAGTCTCCACTCTTCTGATTTTGCCTCTTTCTGTCTGACCTTTCATGGCTGACCTATCCCTACATTTAGAGTGAGGTCAGAAGATTACCGGAGCCCAGATGTTTGAGGTCAGGTTAAGCAATCTATCAAGGACTTGTCCTTATTTAATAATAATAATAATAATAATAATAATAATAATAATAAAAGTGAGGTGTGGTGCACAAACCTGTAGTTTTAGTGCTTGAGGTGTGGAGGCAGGAGTTCAAGGCCATCTTTGGCTACATGAAGAGTTTGAGGTCAGCCTGGGATAACTTTTCTCAAGGGAAAAAACAAATCAACTCTGCAGTTTCATAAGCCATGTTCTAACTACTCACAAGCCACATGTTGCTCATCATTTTAGCACCAGTGCAGAAAGTTTTGCTCAGTGCCAAGGGTCTCCGATTTGTACTGTTTAAAAACCACAGGACTCACTTGACAGCGGCTGTGCTGTGCAGGGAGGGGTAGGTGAGCTGCCTATGCATGTAGGTTTGTGTTCTTTTATTAAATTGCTCTCTGGCCTACCTGACTGGCTTCACGTTCCCTCCATTGTGCCCGGGGAAGTCTGCACCAAATCAGAGGTTTCCATTTATTTTATCTCCAAGAATCCCTTAGATTGTTCCTTTGTTCTCCGGGACCCACACCCAGGGTTAAAATAAAGCGTTTTATTAGGTAATAATTGGCTTACCCTTCCACTTTTGTTAACCAAGGCTATTTATAATTACCAACAAAACCCTCTAATCAACACAAGATAATCAGAATTCTCATATTGTGTTGAGGTTATTCCAGTCCAAACTTAGAACTCCAGCATGAAGCTTTGCTTGGCAGCCTTATCTCTGGTAATTATATGCTTCCCATGTGGTGTCTTTGAAATATTAAAAATAACATTAATCTCTCCTCCCTGTCTCTGCCATTACCTTCCCCTAGTCCTTAGAACTTAAAGGGATCCATTAGGAGTATTCTGAATACAAGATCCTTTAAGATTAGGTTTTAGTTTTTTATTTACTTATTTATTAGAAAGAAAACAAGTTTATTTGACACTGTAAGGGATAGCCACAACAGAGCAGCCTGTTGACTTCCCCATAGGCCTCTTGGGGATTTTCCCCAACCCCCTTCAGTGACACTGGGGAATCTAACCTAGAGCCTTATTCATGCTGGGCAAGTGCTCCTCCACTGAGCTATGCCCTCAGTTCTGTTTACTTTTAAAGAGATTCTAGGGTCAAAGAAATGAAGCACTTTGAAGAAAATTAAATGCTTATTTGATTCATGAACCAGGTAGCCTTCAGACCCAAAAGAGTTTCAAGTTGCAAATTCTGCAATTTGGGTGTCAATATTTATAGACCAGAAGATGCCAAAGAAAACAAAAACAAGACAGAGAGAAAGAGAGAGAGAGATTTCAGGCTCAAAAATAGACCAATTAAGAGAGTTAAGAGAAGGGCCCAAATTGGTCTGTGTGCACATGTATCTGTTAATAAAGATTCTTGATTTCTTGGGCGGTCAAGAGTCACAGCTTGGCAGTGTAGAGCGTCACTGACTGCTCAGTACAGGTTCCTGGGCAGGGGGTGGCAGGCATGCTAGCGTGGGAACAGAAGGTGGAACACTCACCCAGCAGGGTTGTCAGCACCATCAGCCAACTCAGAAGGAAGTGGAGAGGAAACTCGCAGCCAGGCCCGTCTGTGATCACAGTCCTGGTTAGAATGAGCATCTGACCTCCTGGGAATTTCTGGAGCACATAAAAAATCTTACAGAAATGAGCTCTTCACGCTTGGTTAGAAAACTGAGCCTGTGCACAGGGGGAGTGGAGAGAGCCCTGTGGAAGGTAGAAACGGTCATGGAAAGGCATTCCTCCTCACAGAAACCGAGTAACAAGGAGTACCCGCCCCATCCCGCTGAAGGTCCCATCCCGCTGGAGGCCCCATCCCGCTAGAGGTCCCACCCCGCTGGAGGTCCCATCCCGCTGGAGGTCCCATCCTGCTGGAGGTCCTATCCTGCTGGCTGAAGGTCCCATCCCGCTGGAGGTCCCATCCCGCTGGAGGTCCCATCCTGCTGGAGGTCCCATCCTGCTGGCTGAAGGTCCCATCCCGCTGGAGGTTCCATCCCGCTGGAGGTCCCACCCCCTGGAGGTCCCATCCCGCTGGAGGTCCCATCCCGCTGGCTGAAGGTTCCATCCCGCTGGAGGTCCCATCCTGCTGGAGGTCTCATCCCCTAGAGGTCCCATCCCGCTGGAGATTTCAGGTGCACTGGTCGAATGACTAGTTGACTCCAGAGCTGTGCAGGCACAGGCACCACCTTTACAACGCTGGGCTAAAGATTACACAAACTAAAAACGTAAACTGACCAGACACATGGCAAATACTTGCTGAGTTTAGGCAAATTAATATTGACAGCAAGGGATGTGGTGACAGGGTCCAGAGTTGCTACTGTATGTAAAAACGCCAAAATTCTAACAAAAAATAACTTGAGAAGACGTGGAGACAGTAGCCCAGACTGAGTCTGAGCAGAGAGCAGAGTCAGCTGATGAAGATTTCAAAGTAGGTGCTGTGAGTATGCCCCAAGCAGGAAAGAACTGTTTGTTCTCTGGAACTCAGAAATCAGCATACGGTTGTGTGTGTGGGGTGGGGGGTGGGTGGGTGGGGGACATAGGCAGGAGACTCTCTGTGAGTTCATGGCCAGCCTGGTCTACACAGCCAGTTCTAGGACAGCCAGGACTACACAGAGAAATCCTGTTTGGAATGCCTCCCACCCTCAAAAAAATCAGCATATTAAATAAGGACTCAACAAATAGAGAATCTCAATAAAGATGTTGAAACTTAGAAAAATATAATCTAAATGGTTTAAGTGTATAATAGCAAATTTACCAGAGGATGTCACAGAAAAATCCGTGGATTTAAATTTAGAACATCAGAAATGATCCACTTTGAAAAAAATAAAAAAGATTGAATAAAAGTAAACCCTCAGATGCTGGATGGGATGACAGCTGACACACCATACCTGTGTAACTGAGCTTCACAGAGTAAAGGAGAAATGGAAGAATCTATTTAATGATAGAATGAATGAAAACCACCATCTGAGATCAACCATCATCTCCAGACCCACACACTCAACACGTCTAGATAAGTTCAAAGAGATCCGTGACAAGGCGAAGATTCTCAGACTGGGAACGAGACCCGTGATATGTAATCCACAGGAGGAAGTCTGACAATCTGGGGGTATAGCTCAGTCGTAAAGTACTTACCTCGGGTTTGTGGGAGGCTAGAAGGCAGCCGCCAAGAGGCCTCCAGTAGCATGACCTCTTTACAGATCTCAGCTCAGGACCTGTGGAGAGCTGGAAGGCCAAGAATTGCTCTGGGCTATTTGAGGATGTGGGCTCGGGAGGCCTGGAAGTACTGTGTCCACGTTTACCTGAGCTTGGGGTGTTGGTGAAAGAGTCCCCTCAGGCTTTCTGACTTCAAGAGCTCAATGACCTCTCTTGCCCTATACCATTGCCTTAGGTCTCACACACTTGAGGGATCTGGGCTGGAGCTGACCTAGGCTCTGCCACCTGCAGTGCCGCCCAGCATCTGGATCTTCCTCAGACATAGCCTTCGTGGCTATGAGACCCTTCTGCCTTCCGTGCCCCTGGCATTGTTCTCTGGGCTCTGCAGGCTTACATTGTTCTACTCGGGGCATCTGAGACATGTAAAAGGTGAGGAACATGTAGAATAACAGAGAGTAAATATGCATACAATGTCAAATAGTGGCTGGCCTGTGGCATGAGGCACACGCACTTTCTCTGCCGTGCTGGTGACATAGGCACAGGCACACAAAGAAACCCAGACTCGCCCTCGGGAACCTTCTGCTTAAACGAGTGTAGCTTTAGACTTTAGTCAGTAACTCCGCAGTACATGACGGCTGTCTCGGTGTGCGTTCCGATGCTGTACATGACGGCTGTCTCGGTGTGCGTTCCGATGCAGTACATGACGGCTGTCTCGGTGTGCGTTCCGATGCTGTACATGATGGCTGTCTCGGTGTGCATTCCGATGCTGTAATGGGGTGCCCAAATCTGGACTTGGTACTTACTTGCTTATTGTGGTGATTTTGAGGCTAGGCCTCATTGTCCCTAAGGGGGTGCCCCCACACAGTAGGTATCATTACACAGTAGGTATCATTACATATTAATCAATGGGCAGGTGAATAAGCTTGGAGGAAAGGCCGTTCTGCCTACAGTTAAGGGTCCTTTTGTCCCAGCCCTGTAACTGGCCCTATGTGCCAGCAGATGCAGGTGACCTGGAGAAAGTGTGGGGAGGAGGGAGGAGGCTGCAGGCCCCTGGAGCCCCAAAGACCTTCCTGTGCCTCTCTACTCCTTCTGCGGTTCTTCAGCATGCTCCTTCCTTCCAGGGGCTCCTGAGGAGTGGCCGTCAGTCCCTCACACCCTCTCCTCAGGAGTAACATTTTTTCACCGATGCCCTCTCTTCCCCACCATCTCACCTATTCTGCTAAGTTGAGGCTCTGTCTGTTACTCAGGAGTGTCCCTTAACACACCTCCGTCCACACAGCACGCATCCTGGAGGGGAAATGGGGCACTGGGGCTTGGGTTTGGGTTTAGTCCCTAACATTGACAAAGGAATAGAAAGAGTACTGACTCAAGCGGGACCGTTTCCCAGAGCAGCCACACACAAACAAGGACGCTGCGCTTACCTCTTCAGTGGACAGTCGGCAACAGCTTTCCCCTTCTTACGAGGGAAACTATCTCTGTGAATAGAAAAGCGTTGGCGAGCGCCTGCCATCTTCATTACCAACAGAAATGATGGCTTAGCATTCCCTGGAGACTATGCTTGGAACGGGGTCATTGTTCTTCTGAGACCAAGGCTCTGGAGACCCCAGGTGGAGCCAACACTCTTTCTGTGCATCACCCCCAACAACTAACCTCAAAAATGACATATTTCTTAGCAGTAAGAGGCCTGTGGGAGGCTTAGGCAGGAGGATCATGGGAACCCAGGGCTATATAGTGAGATCCTATCTCAATGGATAAATAAATAAATAAATAAATAAAATCAGAAAAAGAAAGGAAGGAAGGAAGAAGGAGGAGGAGAAAGAGGAAGAGGAAGAGAAGGAAGAGGAGGAGGAGGAATAATAATAATAATAATAATAATAATAATAAGAAGAAGAAGAAGAAGAAGAAGAAGAGGACGAAGAGAAGGAGGAGGAGAAAGAGGAGGAAGAGGAGGAGGAGGAGGAGGAGGAGGAGGAGGAGGAGGAGGAGGAAGAGGAGGAGATACCTCTTAAATGTATGCCTGGCAGGCCATGGTGTGGCTCTGTGAGAAAAGTACTTGAAGCTCGAATACAGGGACCTACATTTGATCCTTGGCACAGAAAAAGCCGGGGCTTGGGCTGGGAGGACAGCTCAGTTGCTAAGAGTACTCACTGCTCTGTCAGAGGCCCCGCTTCCACATCAGGTGGGACACAAACTTCTATAACTCCATCCCCAAGGGATCCAACACCCTCATCTAGTCTCCGTGGGAACTAGTGCAGGGGCACGTTCTCTCTCTCTCTCTCTCTCTCTCTCTCTCTCTCTCTCTCTCTCTGTGTGTGTGTGTGTGTGTGTGTGTGTGTGTGTTTCTCTGTCTCTTTTTCTGTCTCTATCTGTTTTTGTCTCTGTCTCTCTCTCTCACACACACATACGCACACACGCACACCCACACTCAAAATAAATAAAAAAGGAAAAGCCAGGCTCAGTTGTGATTGCTTGTAACCCTGTTCCTGGGGCGGGAGGATCCCGGAGCCATCACTGGCCAGCTAGTCTAGCTGAATCTTGGAACTTGAGGTGAAGTCCAATGAGAGACGGTGTTTCAAAAACTAAGACGGAGAGCAATTGAGGAGGATGCTTGACAAACTCTGACCTCCATACTATTGTATGTGCATGTGTGCCTTCACATACCTGTTACACACACACACACACACACACACACACAAACACACATGCTTGCACGAATGCACACATGGCCTGAAAGTTTTATCTGGATATAGGCAGAAATTACATGATTCCTATCGGTTGCCCAGATGGCTGGAGATTCATTTCCTAAGTGTCTCTGATCTACAAAGAGAACCATGGAGAGGGTCAGGTCCAAGGAAGAGAGACTCAAGCCATCTGGATCACTTCTGCAGAAGCTCCCCTTTACTTCAAAGCCATTGGAGGCAGTCACTAAATGTCACTAAAGCTGTTGATGCAGAGGAAATTGAGCTCATTATTCGCTCTGCACCTTTCAAGTCTGTCTCAGACAATGACCTCCACATGCCCTTCTGTTTATTAAAGGCATCGGTCACCCACCTCTCATGTATCTTGGAAGGCATTATGCCAGCTGAGGGAGGGGGTGCTCCTCAGGAGGGCATTGCCTCTGTGCCACCCAGAGCCTTGGTATCAGGCATCAGGATGCAGGGTGGGGTTCCTTCCCTTCAGTTTCTCACCAAAATCTGGTCTGCCAAGCAAAGACAGGGCCAGAAGAAGCCCAGGGTGACAGTTAGCACAAAGAGTCGCCAGGGTGGCAGTTAGCACACAGAGTCGCCTCCTGGACTCATTGGGCCATCCTCCTAGCAGGGAATCCAGGCTAGACTCATGTCCTAGAGTTGTTTGTTTGCTTTTCAACCCGGAGGCTCTAGACACACTTCTCAAAAATAACAGACATGACTCTTAGGGCCTGATGCTTTCAGACACTCTAGAGAATGGTAACAGTAGCAACATGTTGAGGGAAACCCTCTCCACCCCGACTCCTTCCTACACAAATTTAACCTCTCCCACTGTCTGTCTCCTGGACTGTTGTGATCTTGTTAGTAGCTTAATTTCTTTTTTTAAATCTGTTTAAAAATGTTTCTCTGTCCTCACAGAACCCTGACTTGTAAACATCTTCCCATCTGCCTTGTGTTCTTCTCCAGTCTACAGCCCTTAATGCTGCTTCGCTTGCTGAACAGGAAACAGAGATCAGCATGCACTTCTGTTTGCCAGCTAGGGTGCACCTGGCCAGCAGGCTTGTCTGTGAGGTACTGCATATTACTATTAATCTTATTTAACTGTTGCCAGGAGAGTCAGAGAGAAAGACAAGGTATCCCTCGCGGTGCCACACGGATGCTTGGCATCAACACCCCACCTCTTCACTCTTTTCATCTGGAGCAGGAATTGTTTTATTTTTTCCTTCTCTCTCCCTGTCTCCATCCTGGAGACAGAATTCCATGGCACCCTACTTACCCTTAGTTATGCATCCCCCCCACACACACACAAACGTACACCATCTCTCCTTGCTGCCTTCTGTGCACCAGCATCTGTGTGCTATCTGCAGACGCATATCTCTTGTTTGTTGTCTTGGGTCCTTGTCCTGCGTTCTTCTGGGAGATAGATGCGTGTGTTCCCTCTTCATGAGATTGTCACAAATACTGAACGTTACTGCATGGGGAGGGTCTGGTAGACACTAATGAGTTAAAAAACAATGTTGAATTTTTTTTCTGTCATCAACATTTTTATAGCTTTTTATATCTTCTTAGTGACTAGTCTGTAATAATGTGATAACAAAGAACACCGGTCTCCACAGTAGATGCTCAATAAACTCCTGAAATTTTTATTTTTCCTCTGGTTGTGGTGGCACACAGGAAGCTGTGGAGTGAGAATCACTATTAGTCTGAGGCTAGCCTGAGCTACACAGTGAAACCCCTGTTTCAAACAAACAGACACCATTTCAGTTGCTCCCCTCCCCCAACTCAGCTGACCACAGGAACCAGTCATGGTTTAGAAGAACATTAGTTTTGAGGTTGCTTTTTTAAAAAAGTGTTGCATATGGATGTTTTTCCTTCATGTATGCATGTGCAACCATGTGTGTGCTTGGTACCTGCAGAGGCCAGAAGAATCTATCAGATTCCATGGAACTGGAATTACAGATGGTTGTGGGGCACCATGTGGGTGCTGGGAACTGAACCAAGGATATCTGAAAGAACAGTGGGACGTAACTGCTGAGTGTCTCTATAACTACTGGGTGGCTTATATATACGTGTGTGTGTGTGTGTGTGTGTGTGTGTGTGTGTGTATTTATATATGGGTACAAGGGCCTGCAAGGACTGGAAGAGGGCGTCAGACCTCCTGGGGCTGGAGTTGCCAGGGGCTGTGAGCTGCCTGAAGTGGGTGCTGGGGACTGAACTCCGGTCTTCTGCAGGAGCGGTTGTGCTCCGTCCTCTCTAGCCACCACGCCTGCAGCTGCTGCCTATCATTTCCTGTCCACATGAAGAAGCAGGGACCGATCAGTGGGCAGAAGACCTGTCAGCCAGTTGTGCCTGCTCCCCCATGTCTCACCCCAGCGAAGCCTTTTTCCTAGGGTCAAAGTTCAGAGAGTCTGAAGGCCCCTTCACCTGCCATAGGGTCGATGCATGTTTGAAATACGTCCCTCGTCTCTTAGCAGAAAGTGTGTGTTGTCACCAGATGCCTCCTCTTGACCCAGTTTCACAACTTTCCTCTTTCAGACTTTGCCTAAGTGAATTAATTCTCTCTGCAAATGTACAAGTTAAAGAGGTTAAAACAATAACCACCATGTGCATGGTGGGGTCAAGCACTGCCGACTGGCCAGTGTGCTCTGCACAAATACAAGTTCCGCTCTTTTGTGCTGTCCCGGAGTGTTTACCAGCTCCCAGGTCACGTTGCAGGGGGCCATGTGGCCCTGCAATGAAAGGCCCTATTGTGACCGCTGGTCAACAAGGCAGGGCAAAGTCTGTCGGGGCACCAAACCCAGGAGCCTCCTCATTTTTACGTGCTGAGAAGTGTGTGTTTCATATTGTGTAGACGGGGGTGGGAGCCGTTCCTTTAGAAAAACAAAACAAAACAAAACAAAAAACAGAACAAAAGCCAGAGCGAGGAGAGATACTTATCTTCTCATCGTCTCCAGCTCCAGAGGTTTTAAAATAACTGAAGCAATGGGCTTACTGTTCCCTGTCTGCCTTGTCTTCCTCTTACCGCTGACATTGTCCTTTTCAAAAACTTCCTCTCAGCCTCCCCCGCTCCCCCTGCCCCCAGCTCCTGTTGGGAATTCTCACTCATCAAGAGATGGCAGACTGTTTAAAAATATGTAGATATGTTCAATAAATATTCCATTCACATGCACAGAGACATGGAAAAGCTTTTTATACAAAGCTCCAACTGGTTTGGAGCAGTTGCTATAGGCAAATGGTGTGTAGTACGCTGAGCATGCATCAAAAATATGAGTTATTGTTGAGTGTGGTGGTGTATGCTTATAATGTCAAATCTTGGGAGCATCGGGAGTGCAAGGTGAGTCTAGAATGCAGAGTGAGATTCTGTCTTAAAAAATAAAAATAAAAGAACCAAACCCTACAAACAAATAAGAAATAGCAATAAGAGTCAAATACTTAATGCTTGGGCTTATGTGGGTAAGTTGATCTGAGGGCTGACTGGGTGCGGCAGCATACCCGGCTGGGTCTCCTGAGATGACACACACGCTCACAGGGTCCTTGGCACTCACAGCCCCAGCTTCGCTGTCTGCCTCCTGCTGGTGCTTCGATTCTGTGATATCCGATTTTTCTGGCCTGGGCTCGTGTGTGTGTGTGTGTGTGTGTGTGTGTGTGTGTGTGTGTGTGTGTATGCTATCCGCAGGGACTAGAAGCATCTGCCTTTTCAATACAGTGGCTGCAGTAGAGGCTGCCATCCCCCGGAGCACAGACCACAGTAAGAGCTGCAGTGAGGAACAGAGTGAGACCTGCGGAGCAGCAGACTCCATGTATACCCTAACATGCAGGACTCTCCCCAAACAATGCACACCTGAAGTCAGCAGACCAGGGCAAATGATCTTCTTCTTCTTCTTCTCCTTCTCCTTCTTCTTCTTTATTTATTTATTTTTATTTTTTATTTATTTTATTTTATTTTTTTGGTTTTTCGAGGCAGGGGTTTTCTATGTAGCCCTGGCTGTCCTGGAACTCACTCTATAGACCAGGCTGGCCTCAAACTCAGAAATCTGCCTGCCTCTGCCTCCCAAGTGCTGGGATTAAAGGTGTGCGCCACCACTGCCCTATGGCAAAAGACTTTCTTCTGCCTCAGTTTCTCCATGGCAAATGGGTGGTTAGGGTTTAGGTAATCTCTGAAATCCAGCTAAATGCTAATGTACACAACTGTAGAAACTTCAAGAAGTAGCCACTCAGACTTGGCTCTGAAACAAAACACCGGACAAAATGTTTGGTTTTCCCTTTGAGACAGGCTGGCCCTGAACTTGTGGGTTCAAATAATCTCTCTATCTTAGCCACAGACTGCCGGAGACTAGAAGCACATGCCACTCAATTAAAATGTTTAAACCAATGATTTACAGACCCAGAACTGCAGACAGGACAGGACAGGGTAGAGAACTCCTTAGTCTCTACCTCCTCCTCCTGAGAGAACTCCTGAGTGGGACAAGTCTTGCCCACGCTGAATCCCCATCAAGTTCCTGGCTAAGGTAGGCTTCTGTGACAGGCTCAGAGAATGAAGGTCAGAGGGTCAGAAGGTCAGAAGGTCAGAAGGTCAGAAGGTCAGAGGGACCTGCGCCTGCAACTTCCCTTGAGGAATTCAGGTAGAGCCAGATAACCCAGTAGATTATCTGGGATGCAGGGTCAGGGGTCAGGATTCACAGGGCAGTCTCTACAGCAGAGAAATTGAGCTGCGGCTTTACAATATGTCCTTCTAAATATTCTTTTAAATATTTATTTACTATGTATATATAGTGTTCTGCCTGCGTGGCAGAAAATGGCCCCAGATTTCATTCCAGATGGTTGTGAGCCACCATGTGGTTGCTGGGAATTAAACTCAGGACTTCTGGAAGAGCAGTCAGTGCTCTGAACCTCTGAGTGACTCTGCAGCCCAGTCCTTGGAGTCTGGGTATGGGTCAGTATGAGCACGTGGCACCCACACACGGTGGGAGGAAGAACTGCCCAAAATAATCCCCAGGAGCAACTTCTTGAGTTCGCACTGGACTGGAACCACATGATCCTGTGCCTTTCATTCACAGCTCTGAATGGAGGAATCCACTGTTGTCTCAGTAATGGGACCTAACTAAGGCGGGGCTTGACCAGAGACACTCAAGCCCCTCCTAACAAGACTTAAGACCAAGTCTTGAAAGTATCCGACTATTTGCTATTACTGGCATCCCAGAACAATACTAAAAATTGCTTTAAAAGTGAGACTTGGCTGGGCGATGGTGGTGCACACCTATAATCCCAGCACTTGGGAGGCAGAGGCAGGAGGATTTCTGAGTTCGAGGCCAGCCTGGTCTATAGAGTGAGTTCCAGGACAACCAGGGCTACACAGAGGACCGTGTCTCGGAAAAACAAAACAAATCAAAAAAGAAGGAAGGAAAGAAAGAAAGAAAGAAAAAGAAAAAGAAAAAGTGAGATTTGGTGGAACATGCCTTTAGTCTAAACAGCTGGGAGACAGAGGCAGGAAAATCTCTGTGTTCAAGGCCAGCATGGGCTACACAGAGAGATCTTGTCGCAAATTTAAAAAAGCAAACCAAACAAAAAGAACAAATTAAGTGAGAGAGCATCTAACATTCAATAAGGTAAAACCCAAACCAGAGAATGGTGAAGTGCATGGAGACTCATCATAATCAAGCTGTAAGAAGACAATAAAAGTTAGGCCCCAAAGTGTGGTTACTTCAATCCTTCTTAGAAAGGGGGACAAAATACCCATGGGAGGAGTTGCAGAGACAAAGTATGGAGTAGAGACTGAAGGAAGGACAATCCAGAGACTGCCCCACCTGGGAATCCTTCCCATATTCAATCACCAAACCCAGACACTATTGTGGATGCCAGCAAGTGCTGGCTGACCGGAGCCTGATATAGCTGTCTCCTGAGAGGCTCTGACAGTACCCGACTAATTCAGAAGTAGTAGCCCAGGATCACAGAGACAGCTTGACTCTGAGGAGTTCTGACACAACCAGGATCACAGGAAGGACAGGCTCCAGTCAGATTTAGCAAGGGCAGGTAGCACTAGAGATAACCAGATGTCAGGAGGCAAGCATAAGAAAATAAACAACACAAACCAAGGTTACTTGCCATCATCAGAACCCAATTCTCCCAGCATAGCAAATCCTAGACACACCATCACACCTGAAAAGCAAGATTCAGATCTAAAATCACTTCTCATGATGATGATACAGGAC
>NW_022196909.1:6561253-6561890 GCF_008632895.1 Mastomys coucha
TAGACTGGACCAGAAAATAAATTCCTCCCATCACATAATAATAAAAACACCAAATGCACTAAACAAAGGGAGAATTTTAAAAGCAGTAAGGGAAAAGAGTCAAGTAACATATAAAGGCAGGCCTATCAGAATTATACCACACTTCTCACCAGAGACTATGAAAGCTAGAAGATCCTGGGCAGATGCCATACAGACCCTAAGAGAACACAAATGCCAGCCCAGGCTACTATACCCAGCAAAACTCTCAATTACCATAGATGGAGAAAACAAGATATTCCATGACAAAACAACATTTACAAAATATCTTTCCACAAATCCAGCTCTACAAAGGATAATAGATGGAAAACATCAACATAAGGAGCAAAACTACACCTTAGAAGAAGCAAGAAAGTAATCTTTCATCAAATCCACACAAACCTAATTCCATGTCTTACAACAAAAACAACAGGAAATGGCAAATACTTTTTCTTAATATCTTAATATGAAAATTAACATTACCAACATATCCTAATTGATTGAAATCCAAAAATATGAGGAATTAGAAATTTGTTGAGTTGGGTAGTGGTGGTGCACACCATTAATCCCAGCACTTGGGAGGCAGAGGCAGGCAGATTTCTGAGTTCGAGGCCAGCCTGGT
>NW_022196909.1:6563513-6571948 GCF_008632895.1 Mastomys coucha
AAAAAAAAAAAAATACTAGTAGTGATGTATTATTTTGAAATATACAATTAATATGTTTGGAGTTATTAAAAATTTATATTGAGAAAAACATATATTTTCAGTATTGCTGTAGACAAGCATCTACATAAGACTGTTTAAATTGATTGTTGTTTTATATCAAACAACTTTGATAATACTCATTTTTATTGTCATAATATTTTATAAATTTTAAGGAATATGACAAAAAAAAGATATTGTATGTATTGAAGGGGGGGTCTCTGGGAGGAACTGGGGTCCAAAAGGGAAACAAGAATGTGATTTAATTCTATTTACTTAAAATATGTTTTTAAATGTTAACAAATTCAGACAAATTGAAATCATGTAACTTTTCTCATCATAATGCAATAAAAGTTTAAAAATTTTTAAAAAATTCTGAAACAAACAAACAAAAAAGGTGTGTGCCACTACTGCCTGGGTAAAGGAAAAGTTTGTTTTTTTAAATATTTATTTATTATATGTAAGTACACTGTAGCTGTCTTCAGACACCCTAGAAGAGGGCGTCAGATCTCATTACTGGTGGCTGTGAGCCACCATGTGGTTGCTGGGATTTGAACTCAGGACCTTCGGAAGAGCAGTCAGTGCTCTTAACCACTGAGCCATCTCTCCAGCCCAGGAAAAGTTTTTTAATGTACAATGTTCTGATTATGATTCCCCCTCATCTCCTCCCCACCTCCTCACTCTCCCGACTCTGTACTGTCTTTCTCTCTCTCTTTAGAAAACAAACAAGAATATAAAATAAAGAAACAATGTATCAGCCATGATTCTCTAGAGTACAGAACTTATAGAATGAACCTCTATCTTTAGGGAGATAGAGATCTAACTATAGGTACATAGGAATAATGTATGTAGATCTAGAGAATATATGTATATATGTATTTTATGTATGTGGCTTATTAGAGTAACTTACAGGTTGTGGTCCAGCCAAGCCAACAATGGCCGCCAATGAATGCAAGGTCCAAGAATCCAGTTGTTGTTCAGGCCTCAGCACTGGATGGCTTCAGGATACGTTGGAATCCTCGGGAAGTAAGCTCCAGTGCCGTGAAGGACTGGACTTGCTAGTTAGGCGAGGGCAAGCAGGCAAAAAGCAAAAGCTTCCTTCTTCCACGTCCAAATACAGGCTTCACACAGAAGTTGTGACCCAGACTAGAGGTTGGTTTCCTCAGCTCAAAGTATCCGGATTATAGGTGTGGGTCTTCCCACTTCAAATTAAGCAAGAATTCCTCACAGGTGTGCCCTTCTACTTTTGGGTTTTAGTTAACTCCAGATGTTGTCAAGTTGACAACCAAGAATAGTCATTACACAGAATAAAACCAAATGAAGTGAATTGTCAAACAAAAGCACAAAAATGCCAAAGAAAAAGGAATACACACACACCACACACACACTACACATACACACCACACATACACCACACACACACATACACCACACATACACACACTCACACACCACATACCCCCCACTCATACACACACACTCATACACACTCTCACACTCACACACACCACACATACACACACTCACACCACACACACATACACACACACACACACTACAAAACTACAGAATCAGAAATCATAACATATAAGCAATTATTTCTAATTCTAACCTAGCACTCTTATTTAGATATGAGAAAGAAGAATCCAAGAGAGATGTCATAATGTTGCTAGAGGTGGACCCAAGACTGCTCCTCAAGGGTCTATTATTGGTTTGTCAACTTGACAATGTAGGGTCACCTGGGAAGAGAGTCTCAGTAAGGGATTATCTAGATCAGACTGGGTGTTGGCAATTGGCGGATGCGAGGTGTAAAGCACATCCACTGTGGGTGGCGCCATTCTCCTCGAGGGGATCCTGCCTTGTATAGGCTGGAGAAAGCAGGCTGAGCACAGTTGTTTCCATCTTTCTCAAGTTCCTGCCACTGGGACCTCCCCATGATGGTAGACTATAGCCTGACCTGAGCTAAAGCAAACCCTTTATCTCATACATCATTTCTCTCAGAGTATTTGATTGCGGCAACAGCGATGAAACTGTTAGAGTAACAAGCCCGGGGTTGGGTAAGCCAGAATGCTTTTCCCAGGGGAAAATGTGAGACTCCCCAAGCCTGTTTGTGTCTATTTCATGAGGTGAAGCAGCTTGGGGTATCTTATGGTTATGGGAATGGGACAGGATTAAGTAATCAAGACACCAAAAGAAAAGTCTGGAATTTCAGATACTGCACAGACAGAAACAAAGTGGGGCTTCTCAGAGGATGCTCACTTTGGTCTTCTGAAGGAATTCCTTTTGCTATGGCCTACTGAGGAGGAAGAGGGAGGTGGGAGGAGGGGAGGGTTCAGGAAAGCAGCCTGATGCCATCTCCTGGTTAGGCCAAAGACTGGACATTCACATGTACAACAAGCACCCCCCAAAAGCTCCTGCGCGGATTCTCCTTGTACTCGCCATTATTTTGAGTCCAACTTCCCCCTTTCATTTGGGCATATACCTTTGGCACTGCTTGGCTTCCTGGAGATGTCATTTGCAAAGCAGCCAGGTCAAAGTGACAGAGCTGGTCTTATCTGCAAACTCCTCTCTCTTAACCTTAATTCAGACGAGCCACGCCTCCCGCAGGTGACAAGCCATGCCCACCGCAGGTGGCAAGCCACGCCTCCCGCTGGTGGCAAGCCCCGCCCCCGGGTGACAAGCCACGCCTCCCACGGGTGACAAGCCACGCCTCCCGCGAGTGACAAGCCACACCTACCGCAGGTGGCAAGCCACGCCTCCCGCTGGTGACAAACCACGCCCCCGCAGGTGACAAGCCACGCCTCCCGCAGGTGACAAGCCACGCCTCCCGCAGGTGAGTCACAAACTCAATGTTTGAATCTTCAGAAAGAGGTGCTTCCGGGCCAACCGGTGAGTCACACAAGCAACAAAGCTCTGTTTGTAGACCTTTCGGGATCAGAACAATCTGGGGTGTGTTTTCTGTTTAGCACAGGAAATGAGGTGAGTAGGACTCCAGTTTATGGAATTTGGCAGCCTTCCACCAATATCTCTGATTTTGTTACACGTATTTGAACAGAGGGAAAGCCTTTCAGAAGACCGTGAAACCCGACCTTTGAATGGGGAAAGGTGAGACAAGTCATGGGAGTGCTGAGAGCAGGCATTCTGTTTGAGTGAGGTGGGAGCAGAAGAGTCATGGCAGGCAGCTGGCGACTAGACACCATCTCCAAGAAGGTGCCAAGTCTCGGGTCTGCACGGAGCTTTATTCTCATAGCACCCACAGCAGAGGGGGATGACGATAGTTCCTGACCAAGTGATTTAGAGGCTGGGTTTTAGGCAGACCCATTTACTGGCAAGATGAAATTTCAGGATCCTATTTTGATGCTTCATGAGACGGGGGCAGTGCTTGTCCAGATCAGAGACATGGCAGAGGAAGCACGCATTCAAAAGGAGAGACCCTTCTCCTCGGTATCCTATGTTTGAAATCTTCATGAGTCACCAAGGTGTCAGCTGAAAATGGGAGACCAGGACTAGAGCCTTCAGCACTGGGTGAGCCAGAGGAGGTTTCCATGAAAACAGCAAAAGCAAAGGGGAACTGGGGAAGTCCTGATTTAGGGAGCAGAGAGGTGGGGAACACTTAGTAAGACAGTAGCAAGAAAGGAACTGTGGAAGAGAGGTGACCAATCGTGCGTGCTTCGGCAAAGGAGCGGGGAGGTTTCGGAGTAGTCAGAAGCTACTGTTCTTGAGGAAATCCAGTGACAAGAGGCGGGGATCAAAGCCTACTTACAGACATTTCGTTTATCAGATTTAAAGATGAGATTTCATGTTTAAATCGTGTTTCAAGGGCTGTCCTTAGTTTATTATATACTCAAGAATGACCTCAAATCCCCAACCTCTGCAGCAACTCAGGCACTGGGATAATAGGCATGGACTACTAGATAATAGGCATGGACTACTAGACCTGACGACTTACCAATAATTGATTACTTAGTACCACGGATTGGACCCAGGCCTTGCATGTGGCAGATAAATGCTGTCACAGAGCTAAGGTGCCAGAGTCCTTTCATGTTTTACTTGATGCAGGTCTAACTGAGTTGTCCATTAACAAAGTTTCTCAAAGTATAGCCTGGGCTTGCAACTCAGCGCTTGGGAGCCTGAAGCAGGAGGATCTTGAGTTCAAGGCTTGGTTGGCTACATAGTAACACCCTGTCTCCCCCACCTCTCTCCCGACCCCTCCACCTCCTCACCCTCTATCTTACCCCCCA
This sequence comes from Mastomys coucha, assembly GCF_008632895.1. Lineage (NCBI taxonomy): Eukaryota > Metazoa > Chordata > Mammalia > Rodentia > Muridae > Mastomys > Mastomys coucha. The sequence goes on from NW_022196909.1 coordinate 6,567,791, forward strand.
CCCTGCCCCAAATCTGACTGAAATATCCGCCTCAGAACAGTCACAATAGAAACATGTTTTGCCATTAAAAAAGCAAGCAGGGAAACAATGCAGACATGGAAACATTAGATTCTCTTCCGACTCTTCATATGCTCGATACGCTATCATAAGGAATTGCTTGAAGCTGTGAGAGAAGTGGGCGAAGTCAGAAATGCAAGTCCCATTCAGCCCTCTCATAGGGATTAGGGCAGCGAAGGATGGGGCATAACAAGAGACTCAGGCTTTCTTTCCTTTTGATGAGATACAGCTTGGACATAGTTCTTGGTAGAGTGTGAGGACCCACAGGGAAGGAGAGGATGAAGATGGAGGGACAGGTAGTGGGTAGGACCTCTCTAGGAAGATGTTTACATCCTGGGTCTGGGACTATGAATGTGACTTTATTAGGAAAGAGTATTTGCAGAAAATAATTAAGGATTTTGAATTCACTTGGTTTATCCAAGAGACCCCCACAATCCAGTGGCTGACACGGGAGAGGACAGACATGGAGAGAACTTGGGAAATCCTATGTGGAAATAAGAGTGATGTGGTCACAAGCCAGGGAAGGCCCGACGTTGCTAAGAGTTGGACGGACAGACAGGAATTGTCCCTTGAGGTCCTTGGGAGCTGGGTGTCAGAGTACTACTTTGATTTCAGGCGTCTGTTCTCCACAGCTGTGGCAGAAATGACCACATCCTGTTTGTTGTGGCTATTTGTTAGTGGCATCCTCATGAACTGAGGCCGGGGATACTGGACCCCGTGATGGGTCCTGAGGCCCTGAGGTGTCTCATGTGACTCAGCCCTCCATGCTTCCCAGCTCTAGCACAGCTGGTAACTTAGTTCTTGTGAGGTTAGATGCTGCAGGTGCCAACATTCCTGACAGGCATTCGATGGAAGACCTAACTGTGTCTTCAAATTCTTCTTTTTGGTTTCCACCCCATTCTAGGAGATCTCTGGGTTCTGAGAGTTGAGCCAGGGTGGTCCCCAAGGTGTCCCCAAGGGTGGTCCCCAAGGTGTCCCCAAGGGTGGTCCCCAAGGTGTCCCGGAGGCATTCTTCCTGAGGAGCTTGAGGAGTTTCACTGCCTGCTGTGTGGCTCACAGGTCAGGTGACGATGCTAGGCCACATTAGGGAGGGTCAAGTCTCATATTCCTGCCACATCTGCTTCTGTATGTACCAGTGACACAGGGACTGCTCTCCTCCTGGGGGCCATGGGATGTCACAGCCAGCCATCATGCAGACCAGGCTGAGCAGGAGCCTCAGTGTAAGGCCCATTGGCCACTAGAGATAGTTATCTTTTCACCTGACTCTAGACTCTCGTGTGGACCAAGGAGGTTGGGGAATTGGTCTGGGAAGGGATGGCATGATTGTCCTCCCATGTGCCTCGGGGCCAGTTTTCACTGTTGACCTCAAGGTTGGAGGGCCTCCAGGAACAGCTTGATCCTCCTGTGGCACTGGAGTCTAGTGGCAGATTTGTCCCTGGAGAGAACACAGGCCACCTCAGGAGGGCTCCGTGCTATGAGCTCTGAAATTTCCCAGCTTCAAATTCAGTTCCTGACAAGGACGGTGATTCCTCTCTTCCCAGACCAGCCTTGGCAAGGAACCAAGCCTTTTGGTGCTGTCTCGGTTCCGATGCCTTGGTCCTTCCTTTTGTACCCACTAGCTCATTCATCCTTGTCTGGGACCCCTGCACATTGTCCCTGCAGACTGTCCCTGCTGTTCTTTAGACTAGGTACCAATGCCACCTGGTGCAGAGAGGGACTTCAAGTACTGGTAGCCGTCACTCGTCACCCTTTGCAGCCTGGTCTCCTGACATCTTGTCATCTTTGCTCAAGCTGCACACCCAGTGGTGACACTCACCCCTGCTTCCTGGCTCTCGTATTTCTCTGCTGACCCCACTCTGTACCCCTCCGCTTACTCCAGGCCACAGAGTCTTCTCTCCTCTGACAATTTCCACGTATTAACACCTCACTTGTACTTCACCACCTTTCTTCTGCCTTGGGCAAATTTCCTCCTACGTGGCGACAAACTTGTTTATCCCCCTTCCTTGTGTTTGATTTGGGAGGCAGGAGGTGGGAGCAGCATATATTAAGTGCTTGGCACTGGACTTGAAGCTGTGGGTACAGTGTGCAGGCTGGCTTGTTCCTACCGGCCCTTCAAGTCTGTCCTCTGCGCTGCTCACACCCCAGGAGGCTGACTTTTATGGTCCATCCACGGGTCCCCTTACTTTCTGTCTTCTGCGTGTTCCCGGGTGCAGGCTCCATGTCTTTCTGGCTTCTCTGTGTCCCCCAGCAGGGAATGGGACAGGAAAGCAGAGGTCGGGGCTTCAGGTGGGGGTTCCCCTGCTCTCTGCTATTGGGTTCCCTTGGGTGGCTGTGTTACAGGTCTGTTTAGGAGGTCCTTTCAACATGGCTGTTTGTTTCAGGAGGAAGCACTGTACCTTCCTGGCACCATCGGGCTGAGGAAGTCACTGTGCCCCATCATCACCGGCAACTCTCCACCCGGCCTGTGGCTTCCCCTGTACTCTGCCACACCACTCCAAATAGTCACTTTACTAAACTGTGACACATTTACGTATGCCAAACACCCTGAGTGACATGGGTGGTCAAGCAGTCACCAGATAAGAAGCCAAAGGACTGAGCACATGGGGTTGGAGGGAAGGAGGGACCGCCACACACCATAGTGTCCACACACAGAATCCTGTGAACAGTGCAGCTACCAGATTTTTAAGAAACCTCACTGGTTTTAATTGAATCCGCAGCGTGCTGAGCTTCTCATGAGGAGCATTTTGCCAACGTAAAACCACCAAAATCAAGCTGGAAAGAGCAGAGTCTGCATCTCTGCAGAGCTTCTGGCAAAGAATGAACGAAGGCCGGGCCTCAGGGCAGGCTGGCAGTTGGGTGGTGCGGTCCTGGAGTGGGTGGGTGGCACAGACTAGAACTGGATCTACTGCATTCCCTTCACCTCATGTTAGCAAGCAGCAGTAGCCTCCAGACAAGCTAAAACCAAATCTGACGTGACCATGGATTCCACACACCCCAAGTCCCCTAGGAGGTCCCAGAAAAAGTAGTTAATCAAAGGAGCCCCATCGGGAAGGAATCGTGATAAAAACCAATCTAAAGCCTTTCTAGAAATTGAGTTGTTTGAAAACCACCCCAAGGCTATTTATGAAAGGGCGGAATTCAGTATGCAGGGAGCTTGTGTTGCAGGGGGCTTGTGTTGCAGGGGGCTTGTATTGCAGGGGGCTTGTATTGGAGCAGTTTTCAGTCTCAAGGATTCCCAACATAGATCTGAGGTGAGTGTACATCAGGATTCTACTGTCCAGGGAAGCTCTGGGATCCTGCTTATCAGGAGTTAAAAGGAAAAAAAAAATAGCTCAGCGGGCACAGACAAGTAAGACACACAGCTTTCTTAAACCTCATTAACATATAACCTCAATCCACGACTGGATTCGGTTACCTCATAGAGCTGCTGCCCGAGTCGAGTTGGCTGTGAGCGGGGCCAGCCATGACAAAGGCAAGCCTGTGTGTTTTTTGTCTTTTCCACTGGCACTGCCAGGCCCTGAGCTGTTTTGGATCAGTTCCTTGGGGACAAGTTCTTGTTTGGTTTTCAGCTTTTTTGTCCACAGTTGATGATAGAAGAGAGAGCCGGGTGTCTTGTGTGTGACTGGTGGCACTGATGGGCCACACAGAAAGACTCTGTGCTGGGGTGTCCCTTAGGAGCAGCTGTGGGGAAGAGCGACATCCTGGGAAGAGCCTGGGGGGTTCCAGTGGGTCTCCACAATATATATTAATTTTCCCTCCCTTCTTTTCCTTTCTTTCTTTTTTTTTTTTTTATTGAAAATAGGTTTATTTTCTTACAATCTATTCTGATTATGATTTTCCCTCCTCCAAGTCCTCCCAGTTCCTCTCCACCTCCCCATCTGGATCTATACCCTTTCAGGCTTCTAAGGGATAATACAAAAATAAAATAAGGTAAAAAACCCAATATGCTGGAATAGGACAAAGCAAAGAGAAGAAAAAGAGCCAAAGAAATAGCACAAGAAACACACAAGACACACACACACACACACACAAGACACACACAAGACACACACACACACACACACACAAGACACACACAAGACACACACACACACACAAGAC
>NW_022196909.1:6572341-6574000 GCF_008632895.1 Mastomys coucha
CACACACAAGACACACACACACACACAAGACACACACAAGACACACACAAGACACACACACACACACAAGACACACACAAGACACACACACACACACACACACACACCTCACACACATACAGAGGAGTTCCATTAAAAACACAAAACCATAAGCCATAAAGAACATGCAAAGAACATGTAAGATTTAAAAAGGGGGGAGCTGGCACGGCATTATGAGACAAAGACTGTCTAAAGGTGCCACTGTATTCCTCTTGTGCTGGTCATTCCTGCCGGGCATGGGCCCTGGAGCCTGGCTTTCAGAATGGTCTCATTCCCCAGTGAGTGGTTATCAACTGCAGCTAGCTTCTGGGTAGGGATGGGACATGTGCCCACTTTTCCTCTCAGTTCCAGGCCTCTGTGCGGTGCAGACCCCTTGAGGTCCTGTGCATGCTGCCATAGCCTCTTCGACCAATGTGCTGTGTTTAGAAGGCCCTACTTCCTTGTGTCCTCCGTCCCTTGGCTCTCACGCTTTCTCTGCCTCCTCTTCCTCGGGGTTTCCTGAGCCCTGAGTGGAGGGATCTGATGGAGACATCCCTCTGGCTTTTGTGTTTTTAACGGGATTCCTGTGTGTGTATGTGTGTATATTTGTGTGTGTTTGTGTGTATATTTGTGTGTGTATGGGTGTGTTTTTGTGTGTGTATTTGTGTGTGTATGGGTGTGTGTGTTTGTGTGTGTGTGTTTGTGGGTGGTGAATGTGTTTGTGTATGTGTTTGTATGTGTGTGTGCATGTGCACACACGTGTGTTCTGAGCCCTCTCCATCTCTGCACACTGTTCAGCTGTTTATATCTGTTTCCATCTTCCGCAGGAGGAAGCCGCTCTGATAACGGCTGGGCAGGAAGACAGTGGTCTCTGAGTAGGGCATGACATCACTAGGAGTCATTTCATCGCTATGTGCCTTTAGCGGAACAGTAATATTTGATATTTCCCCGAGGTCCGTGGCCTCTCGTCTAGGGTTTGTGACTGCCTAAGCGATGTCAGGCATGGATTCCATCTCAGAGTGGCCTTAAATTGGATCAGGTGTTGTTAGCTTAACTCCCTCATGTCCTCTGCCACGGTTGCACCCACATGTCCTGCAGGCTGGTCACCACCGTAGGTCGATCGGCCTATAGCTTGGTTGCTGTTCAGCTTTCTCTACCCACTGTTGTACTGAGACTCATGCAACTCATGTTGGCTTTGGACTAATTATGTAGCTGAGGCTGTCCTTAAACCCCGGTCTTCCTGCTTCAGCCTCTCAGTGCTGCAAGTACAGATGTGCATCACCACCCCTGGCAGTTGCTGGATATTATTGTTTTCAAATATTAGTAATATTTGACACATAGAGTGCTTTTACTCTGTATTAGGCTCTGTCCTAAATACTATTCTATACTTTAACTCATGTAATCCTCTCAATCTTGTGAAGTAGGTATTTTATCTCCCCCACTTTACAGATTGGAAAACTGAGGCACACAAAGATAATTTATTTGTCTAAGATGATGTAGTTAGCAGGTAGTTCAAAGCCTGGGGTTTAAGCTGTCTAGTACTGACTGTTGAAGAGTGGGTAACGGAAAGTCTAAAACCAAGACACTGGTTAAACATTGCAGCAGAGCTTTTTCTTTTCTTCTTCCTATTGTCCTCCCTCC
>NW_022196909.1:6575237-6595987 GCF_008632895.1 Mastomys coucha
TGGATCCAGGGCCTCACACTGCTATTTATCACTAAGCTGATACCCTAACCCTGACTCTCACTTCTCACATCATTGGTATAAAGACGCCACTCTCTGAAAGGGCTTGAAAACCAAGCCAGCACAGATCTCAAGAGAGAACTTTCAGCCTTATGTCCATCCTCTGGTCAAAGCATGCATCAGGTGCCCCATCTGATATGTTGCTATGACAACAAAGTAGGCACGGGTCTGCACAGGAAAATTGAGGTCCCAGGAAAGAAGGGGGTGCAGCAGAGGCGCATGCCTGCCAGTTTACATTTGTTGTCTGTCTTGGTAGCTTCAAAGTTTCAGATACACCTAGTTGGTGGATGTTCAGGAAATCTTGATGGTGCCCAACTTCCTTCCACCTTGGCTTGCCAGACTCAGACAGGACGGCTTCCAGTCTCTCCTTCATCCCCAAGACACTTTGTCATTGCTGTGAGGCCAAGTGTCGTCACCCAAAATGCAGGGGGGCCTGGGCTGCGGCCCCGCCTGCCTGGCTGAGGCTCTCCCTCTCCCGGGTGGCAGGGGGCCTGCTGCTGAGGCCCAGGTCTCTCTCTCCCCCGGGGCTGGCCCGTTTGCTGCATGGCACCTTAATTAAAAAGGATACAAAGTATGAATGAGTTATTTTATTGTAGGAAGGATATGCTGGTTAAGTAGAGAGAAGGAAAGGAGAGGAAGGAGAGAGAAAGAGAGAAAAGAAGGAGGAGAAGGAGAAAGGCAGAGAAGAGAACAAAGAGCAGAGAGGAGAGACAGCAAGAGGGTAAGAGTTAGAGAGGAAGGGTAAGGGTGAGAGAGGAATAGGAGAAGAAGAGAGTGAGAAGCAAGAGGAGAAGGGTAAGAGAAGAGAGTGAGGAGGGGGCAAACCACCCCTTTTATTGTATGGGGCGTGGCAAGCCTGGCTTGTGGTCAGATGACTGTGTGTAAGGTCCAGCTAGAAGTTTGAGGCAGTGTCTGCCTGATAGAGCACACATCTCCTGCAGGGGCAGCTGTGAGGGGTCTGGGCTGAAATCTGAGCCATTGATCTCAGGAGCAATTCACCGAACGCCTACCGTCCCTTCTGAGCAGATGCTCAGTGGGTCTCCGGGGTTCCGAGGTGGCTCTGCTGTACTGGACTCCGACTGTCAGAACTGTTCACTGCCCCACAGCCAAGTAGGATTTTACGTATTATACATTACTGCCTCTCTCGAGTGCCTGTTTTTCCTGCTCTTCATCTGCCTTCTTGATGCCCATGTCAACATGACTTCATCTAGAGCTCCCTGTGATCATCACCTCAGCATAGGCCCTTTGCTATGAGCTGTAGAGGCTCTAATGTCCCTTCACCTTGCTGTTTCCTCTGTTCAGTAAATGTTCTCTAATACCCTAAGCTACCCATTAGGTACCCATAGTTACCCCTCTATCCCAGATCCACCCTTCAGTACCTGCTCTGTGCCAGAAGGTCAGGACCCTTGAACAATTCTGCTCTGCTAACCGGAATGAGGCGAGCTGTGTCAGGGTGGACAGACCCTGGGTTAGATCCTCTCTCTCTAGTCTAGGGGCTACTGTGTAGGTTTTCTCAGTGTCTGTAGCACACGATGCCTTCCTGCGGCAGCCTTTCTGGTGTCTTCCAGCGAATGGCTTCAATGCTGCAATGTCTCAGGCTTTGTAGTAGCTTGCCAAGAGTGGGCGGCCCCCCTTGCACAGCTTCTCAGCAGATGGCTTCTTCAGTATTCCAGAGAGTAGGTTTCTGGAAAGGTCAACCTCCCTCGTGACCTTTTCTACCCATGAGGTCTGGGACAAGATGGCCTCTGTCTTGAATGCTCTATCTGAGCCTAGGGGCTGAGGATGCAAGCCGCTGTCTCTCCTGATATTCTTTAGTGCCACCTTATGTCTCACTGCTAATGGCAGCAGGCTCCTGAAAATCACTCTTTTTTTTTTTTTTTTTTTTTTTTTTTTTTTTAGTTTTTTTGAGACAGGATTTCTCTGTGTAGCCCTGGCTGTCCTGGAACTCACTCTGTAAGCCAGGCTGGCCTCAAACTCAGAAATCCATCTGCCTCTGCCTCCCAAGTGCTGGGATTATACGTCTGCACCACCACTGCCTGGCCTGAAAATCACTCTTAGAGTTTACTTGTAGAAATTACTATGTGGTTTTTGCCTCATCATTGGACTCATATATATATGTATATATATATATATATACACATATAACTTAGCAATTATATATAATAAGTTGAATATAATAATTACATATAATTTCACCATGCCTTTGTTTATAGCAGAAAATCCTACATAGAACATGGTTGCAAAAAACCAAAGATATCTAAATCATATTTAAACATGAGCTGGCAGCCACGATGCATGGCTGCTGCTCTAGCTACTTGGGGGACTGAGACAGAAGCCCGGGCATTTGAGCCTCAACAACATGGGAAGACCCTGACTTGAGACAAACTAAAACAAGAGAAGCCGGGTGTGGTGGTTCACACCTTTAAACCCAGCACTCAGGAGGCAGAAACAGGCAGATCTCTGGGAGTTCAAGGCCAGCTTAGTCTACATAGTGAGTCCCAGGCCATATAGAGAGACACAGTAAAACTGTCTCCAATATAAATAAATAAATATATAAATGGATCAAGTGCCTTTTCCACATCAAACTTAACATGGCTGGGGTCCTCAAAGCCTCAGGACTTGAGCACTGTGCATAGCACAGCCTGGCAATATCGTCCCTGCCCCCAGTGATCACTCTACAGAATTGTGACGCCAGTGGTTGAGACTTGAAACTCCTTTTCAAGACCCTCTATATCCATAAAATAGTCGGGAATCAAACAGGGAGTTTTTCAAAGTTCAGTGGTCTGTAACAGTTAAGGCAGTATTCTACATGGTTCTCTCGATTCCCATCAATGTGTTTTCAGGCCACCAAATAAAATTAGTACAGGCCCCTTTGTGTGGATAACACCTAAGAATCACAGAAGAAAGTACAGTGAGCTAAAAGAGTCTACCTTCTCTTCCAGCTTTTAGTTCTGTCATTGGCTTGATGATTGCTGCTTTGGGGCCCTGAGCACAGCCGGGTCCTGTGCGTAGTCAGTCCCTTGTGCTTACCTCTTGTCAATGTGAACACTTCTCTGGCTCCTGAAGCCACGGTGTAGCTATGATCCCCCAGCCTTTGCATTTATCATCAGTCATAGCCACACCCTGCTCCATTTCTTTGCCAAGTTGATTCAGATTCTTGGGTCTTGGGTTAGCCCACATTCTTTCACCTTATGTCTTGGGTTAGCCCACATGCTCCCACCTTATGGAAAGCATAGCTTAAGATCTCTTTGCTCCTGTTGCCTCAGCTCCACATCATGCCTACTCCGTGTCTCCTGCTTTCAGCTCTCTTGGCAGCTGGGGTGGGGGGTTGGGGAGGTAGGGGGTGGGGAGGTGTGGGGGCGAGGGGCACACACACTATCTGACTGGAGACAACAGACTCCAGCAAAGGATGAGTGATCCACAGTGAAGGTTTACATAAGATGGAATGTGGAGATTATAAAGAACAAAAAAAGGAGCTAAGGGTTTCCAGAAGCAGGCAGTTCAGCTTAATAAATAGCTCCTGCCAAGGGGAGAACGAGTCTGGGAGACACAGGCTGGGGGAAAACTGAATGGAGACCGTGGGACTGGGGAAGCAAGGCTGTTAAGAATGGAGACTGTTTGCTTGAGTCTCTCATGTTGTAACCTGTGACTAATGCATTAGTCAGGCCGAGCACGTGGAAACTACACAATATGGCTTAGAAAACCATTCCAGTTCTCAAGAATAGCCTCCGAGCTAGACAATGCTGGAAGGAACTGAGAGTGGAGAACTCATTGTGATTACTGCTCTCTGACATTGTAAACCACCAATCACTCAGCTGCTTCCTGCATTCCCAGCGTTGGGACCTCCAAAGCCCATCTTTGTCAGTCAACTCGGGAAATGTTAACCTCCTATTAAATCTGGTTTTCACAGGAAAGGATCTCTGGAGTATGTTCCAAAGGAAGCTTAGGCTTCGCACTACCTCAGACTGCTCATTTTCTTGTCCATACATAATGTTTATTTCAAAATTTTCATTGTCTCCCACTCATTCTTAAAAGGAGTTGGACGTGGCGCATAATGCCCGTTTCACTCTTCTCTCTTCTGGGCTCTGTAACAGTGCCTGTTGGCAGTCCAATTGTTTTCTTTGTAGGAGATTTATCTTGTTTTTCTTATTTCCCTTAAAATCTTCCTTTTAAGTTTGGCAACTCAGCAGTTTTAAATGTTGAGTCTGGCTGTTGTACAGGTTCATGGTGCAATGTTGGTCAGCAGAGTTTTCGGTGTACATGGAGCTGCGGCCTATATCAGCTCTGGAAACTCATTTTTTGTTTTACTCATCCAAATCTTGCCTTTTTTCTGATCTCGCTTGTCTTTCCTGGAGACTAAGTTGGTATTAAGAAGAGCATGCCATCATGCTCCAAGAACGGAGCCACCCATCTCGCGTCAGGAGCTAAGCCTCCTATCATGCTCCAAGAACCGAGCCACCCATCTCGCGTCAGGAACTGAGCCTCCTCCCATCATGCTCCAGGAGCCGAGCCTCCTCCCATCATGCTCCAGGAGCCGAGCCTCCTCCCATCATGTTTCAGGAGCCTCCCCTCCCCTCATGCTCCAGGTCTTAACCCCTATTTTCTATCTTTTTGTTTCTTCGTGTTCTATCCTGGGTGATTTTCAGAAACAGCTAATAACTTTCTTTTCAACTAACTCTCTCTCTCTCTCTCTCTCTCTCTCTCTCTCTCTCTCTCTCTCTTTCTCTTTCTCTCTGCTATTTAGTGTTCTTTGATTTTAAACTGATTTTGTGTGGTCCATGGAAGTTGAGACTCCAGAAGATTCGACAGGTTTCTTCCAGAATGCAGAAGGCTAGTTTGCTCCTCCTCAAAGGTTGAGGTTTGCCAGGCAGTGGTGGCACACGCCTTTAATCCCAGCACTTGGGAGGCAGAGGCAGGCAGATTTCTGAGTTCGAGGCCAGCCTGGTCTACAGAGTGAGTTCCAGGACAGCCAGGGCTATACAGAGAAACCCTGTCTCGAAAAACCAAAAAAAGGTTGAGGTTTAAGGAGGGAAACACAAGCTCTCACACCTTTCGGGAGGTGCAGGTCTCTGTGCGGACTGCCTTCCACCTCACTGACTCATGTCCAGATTTTTTTCTCATTGTATGTTTCTTGGACTTCAGAAAGTTTCGCTGCTCTCTGGGAGCCCAGCTGTGCACAAAAACAAAACAAACAAAACAACATAAAAAACAAACAAACAAAAACAAAACAAACAAACAAAAAACCCCCACATTGTGTGTCAGGGCATCTTGCATCGTGGCAGACAGCCTTCAGGGACTTGGCTCTGGCATAATAGTGGGAGTAGAGGCTGTGTACGCAGAATGTCGGGGACGTGTAGACACAGTGGCAAGGTACACATTAGCCAGCGTCATGGTCCTCACATCAAATATTTGAGAAGAAAACAATTACCCAGGAAATAGAGAATCGTTCAAATCTTGCTCTCTATCTCTCTTGGTAACAACGTTTATGTATGTAACTTAAAAAGATTCAACGAAAGAGAGGTTACTTACAGCGTAAGACCTCTATAAAGGACAGAGAGGTGTTTGGGGGTGCACAAAGAGCAGTAACCAAGAAGCAAGTTAGAACTAAGGGATCATCCCCAAGTCTGTTTATAGAAAGAGACTCGTCTCATTGTTTACCCCCCCGCCTTTATAATTATAAGACTTAGCAAGTAGTTTTTTATATGAACATCCTGTCTGGAAACCTCTATAATTTCCTTGTTTACCGGAGGGGGAGTGTTCATTAAAGCCCAGGTCCTGTTAGACAGCTTTTCCCAGGGACTAAGGGCTGAAGTCAAACGTGATCTTGCAGATATCGAAGCCTTGCTCTCCTTAACACAGGCTTGCCTCGACGGTGCGGCGAAGCTACCAACTGTGGCCTCTGTCTGGACCTTCCTGGTTGATGGAAGTCTGCTGTTGTCTATGATCTTCAAAGTAAAACTTTGAACCAGGCCCTAATTCTGGGTTGGAAATTAGTTGAAGAAAATCTGGGCTCAGAACAAAAACCACATTTGAAAGAGTATCCCTCCCGCCCCCCATTTCCCCTTCCATTGGCTTGTGCTTTAAGAGCAAAGGCTGAAAACAGCTGTCCACTGTTTATGCAGGGTTTTTTTTTAAATCTAATTTCTAAACAATAGATGTTTTCTTCTCCACTTAGAATGGTGTATTTTCTTCTTGGACCATTTAAGTCCTTAGTCCATGTGGCCATGAGGGCTGGCCTGTGACTTCTCTCTATGTCTAGGAGGAGACAAAAGATCCCCTCCCCACCCCTTTTAGGTTCTCAACTCTGCAGCAGATCTGTAGCTCATGGCAGTCTTCTTCCTTAGTCTCACATATATGTGCCACCAGGCTCGCTCAGTTTGCGGTCTTAAGGTCAAACTCTGATTGCTCAATATGCTTAGTTGATTTTGGCTTTAGGGATGAACCGTGCTGGTCACCTTTTGGACCAATTCAACATAGGGCGTCTTTGGGAGACATTTACAGGAAGTTCTTGTAGGCCCAGAATCACGTGAGCACAGACCTTGACTACCCTACACAACCTTCTCTCTCCACCAGAGCTGTCCACCTTATTTTTTGAAACAAGATCTCTCTATCTCTCACTGGCTTGGGACTTATGAAGTAGGTTAGGCTGGCTGGCTGGTGATCCCCAGGAATCTGCCTGTTTTAACCCCCAGAGTGCTGGGGTCACCACTTTCACAGGAGTTCTGAGGACTGATCTCGGGGCCTCATACTTGAATGGCAAGCACTTTACCATCTGAGATATCGCCCCAGTTTTCCAACTATATAAAATTTGAGAGGCACAAACATTTAGACCCCAGTTCCCTGTGACTGCCATTTGACACTGTAGTTAGATTGTGCACATAACTGCTCTTGACATGGGTTGCATGAGGTATTGAGCAACGGGGTTCATTTGGACACACATATCCTCACTTCTGGTATCCACACAGCCTGAGGAGAGGAACGTAAGCCAGAGACTGGTTGAATAACAACCATCAGCTTTACAGCTGAGTGAGCTACGAATAATAACACACTTTCAGCTTCCATTACCGATCTGCCCCCCGGGACTATGATGGAACCGAGAAAAGGTTTATGGGCTAGTAAATTTTTTTTCTACTAATTTGCAACGCTGTAATAAACCAATGAACTTGATGGCCTGCTGGAAGCATAACAAGAATTAGGAATGTAGAACAATTTAGAGCCATGAGGCCTCTTTAGGACCTATAGGAAATGATTCCCAGAAAAGCTGATGAATCATAGCGTTTTTAAACAGAGAATTAAGCTGCTAATTTAACCAGCTGTCAGCTAAGAACAAACTTTTCCCAAATGAATTTGCGATTTCCATCTCTCTTGCCTTAAAGAATACAGTTAATTCATGTATGTAGGAAATAAAGAGTCAAGTTTAAACAATGACTGGAACACAGTGTCTCTGACGATGTAATATGAACGGCTTTCCTTTTTAAAAGAACATTATATGCGGCCTCATTCTGCCCCCTTGTGGAAGAAAGTATTACTACATGCAGAAGACACTGGTGCGTTTTAATTTAATAATAATCAGACACAGGTTAGAAATCATATTCAGTGTAGTTTTCCCCATGTGAAGGAGCAGCCACACTCTCAAGAGAATAGGAGAAAAAGTCTCTAAGTATCTCAAGGTTTATCTCTTTGTATATGAAAATTAATGATGATGACGATGATGACGACAACGATGATGATGATGATGATAGAAATCATATTCACGTAGGAGACGTCCTGCAGAGGGTGGCTGGTAAAGAGCCCACGTCAGAGTATGCATGCCTAGCTGTAGTCGTCCAATGGCAGTCAGCAGGAATCCTGGTGTTTCAATCTATGCAAAGAAATAGCTGTCACAGAGAACTCCTCGTTTCTGTTTCATGTTGAGCGTACGCGCTTAGAGCACGGCACTGCTGGTTACTGTCACCGTAAATAACAACAGTGCAGAGAGGGAGGAGGAAGGGGTTCGTGTTAGCTGCTGTTCACCTAACTAGCAAATGAGAGCTGGGATCTGATCGAGATCTCCCAGGCCCATCAGGCTGTGGACCTCCCATTATACAACCTGGCTGCCCTTGAAAATTGAGAACTGACTGCGTGTGAGATGCTGCTGCTGACTCATAGTGTGTGCCTTTTCCCTCTGTCAGGAGCTAGGGCGAGAGCAAGAACTAAAACCGTACGCAGGAAAGAATCTAGCAGACAGGAAACCCAAGGAACATCCACGGAGAAATGTTTTTATGCCAACAGCTGGTGTGCATGGCCCGATTCAGAAAGGCTTCCTATCTGTTTTCCTTGGAGATCCCTGGAAATCTGGTTGGAGGGCCTTCCTGGACCCTCAAGTTCTTTGTATTCTCGTAAGCACTATGGTTTGTCTCTAGGTGTTTTGTAATAAAGAATGCAGTGTAAATGGGAGGGTCCAAGTAGCATTGCCTCAGGAAAGGTGACAAGAAGCCAAGTTCAGCCAGATGCAGGGTTTCCTCCTCCGGAGGTTTTCATTCTGCCATTGGTTGAATCTACAGACTGGACAGGATAACTGTGCTTTTCTTTATTATTATGTTACTGCTTTTTGGCTTTGACTCTGGGCAGGATCTGTGGCTTTGCTGCTAGGCAGGACACCGCACAGCCGATGGGTGCACGCGATCGCAGGCGATTACATGGCTGCTACATAAGAAGCAGTGCCCACCTAGCAGGAGAACCTGGCTTTGTGGCATCAAGTGATCACATGTCAAGGAGCTTGGCGGCAGCCATTGAGACTCCAAGCTGAGGAGCCTGGCTCATGGGAATTGGGAGATAATAAATGTGAGTTGTCTCAAGGCACTAATCATAACATTGTTACTCAGAAATTGACTGGCAGAGCAGTTATCTTTAAATTTTTAAATTTGGTACTGCAGAGATGGCTCAATGGATAAAGGTGGTTTCCATCCCCAGGACCCAGGTAGAGGAGCAAGGAGAGAGCTGATTCTGCCCAGGTGTCCTTTGACACACCCTCTCATCACATACACACACACACACACACACACACACACACACACACACACACACCAATAATTATACATTTTTAAAAGTTAAAGACTTAGAAATTTGACTCTTGTATTTAAGTCGTTGGCTGCTTTCTAGTTGATCTTAACAGACAATGTGAGGATGGGAGGCAAGATTCTCTCTTCGTCCCCCTCCCCACCTCCCCCTCTTCCTCCTCCTTTTTTGAAACAGTGAATCACTGTGTAGTCCTGTCCAGTCACTCCAATCCTGCCCCCAGAAGTTCCGGACTACTCTTGGTGCAGCTCTATCACAGAGTGACAGCTGTCTTTTGCCCTGTGGTCCCTAGCTAAAAGCCATCGGTGACTTCCCACCTTTAGCTCTTCCTTGGTCCTGAGTCACCTGTCCCCAGGCCTGACAATTTCCGTCCGGGGACACACACCACACTCTGAAAGGTCACAGGAAGCTCTTGTTTAGACCAGGCGAGTGGTGAGCCATCACTCTATGCAGGTAACAGCTCCTCTCTGCAAGTGTGCCATGGCCTTTCAAGGAAGTCCTGGTCTCTCTAAAAAAATTTGCTTTGTGTGGGATAGTCATCTATCTTGATCCAGCACTCAAAACTCCCAATGTAAGGTTTGGCTGCACACTTAAATCTGAATGTTCCACCTTTAGGTCATTGCAGCTAGACTTTCCAGTTACTCTTTAGAGAGCGATGCTCGGGGAAGGTAGTCGGCAGCACTCCTAGTACAGAGCGTGCAAATTTTAGCTTTCGGTGCGACTATCTTCCTCCCGGGACATCCAAGTTCTAGATTCTTCTGTAGGCTATGAAAGCCATCTGCAGCGCAGGCGCAGGACACATGACTGCCTAGTTTTGAGCGGCAGGGAAGATCGAGGATGCGGGACAAGGACTCTGACCCCCCCCAGCAACATTTTCCGAGTACCTTCCGCATGTGGGTGCGGTTTCCACGAGTTCAGAGCCCGCTTGCTGTGGGGACTTCCAGGCAGCAGCAGAAAGGCCAGACATCGGTGTTGCCCTGTGACAGTTCGTGCAGAAGGACTCTCTGAACACAGGAAGTGCTGCTGATGCACACTTGGCACGCGAGCAGGCAACCGGGCAGGCAACTGATCTTTTAGAGTTAATAAGGTGGCCAGAAAAACCAGGTCTCCCTCACTTTGTATATCTGTAAATAAAATAAAAGTTACAGTATCTGCATTATGCTCCCTGCTCTTGTGCAATTCCGTTTTATCAGCCAGCAGCAAAGATCCAATGGGAAAAATTTTAAGTTGGTAATGTAGTTTTTTAAATACTTGATAAAAAGAATAATTAAAAGGGTAGGGCTCAAGCCGGGTGGTGGTGGCGCACGCCTTTAATCCCAGCACTTGGGAGGCAGAGGCAGGCGGATCTATGAGTTTGAGGCCAGCCTGGTCTACAGAGTGAGTTCCAGGACAGCCAGGGCTATACAGAGAAACCCTGTCTTGAAAAAACAAAACAAAACCAAAAAGAAGAAAAAAAAAGAAAAGAAAAGAAAAAAGAAAAAGAAAAGAAAAAAAAATGGTAGGGCTTGAGGGCTTGGGTTGGGGGTGGTAAGGTACTTGATTTCCAACCACGAGGACCAGAGTTCTGATCCCCAGCACCCGTGTGAAAGCTCAGTGTAGCTGCATGGGTCTGTAACTCCAGACCTGGGGACTGGTGGAGGCAGAGACTGCTGGATTCTAAGCACTTGTTGGCCAGCTATTCTGGCCACAATGGTTCAAGCTCCAGGTTTACGAGGAGCCTAGTCTCTCTCTCCCTCTCTCTCTCTCTCTCTCTCTCTCTCTCTCTCTCTCTCTCTCTCTTTCTCTCTCTCTCTCTCTCTGTTTTTTTTTTTTTTTTCGAGACAGGGTTTCTCTGTATAGCCGTGGCTGTCCTGGAACTCACTCTGTAGACCAGGCTGGCCTCGAACTCAGAAATCCACCTGCCTCTGCCTCCCAAGTGCTGGGATTAAAGGTGTGTGCCACCACCTCCAGGCAGTTGCTCTCTTTTTAAAAATTATTTATTATTTATTTATTTAATTTATTTATTATATGTAAGTACACTGTACCTATTTTCAGACACACCAGAAAACGGCATCTAATCCCATTACAGATGGTTGTGAGCCACCATGTGGTTGCTGGGAATTGAACTCAGGACCTCTGGAAGAGCAGGCAGTGCTCTTAACTGCTGAGCCATCTCTCCAGCCCCAAAGCTAAGCTGGAGTGCATTGGAGCTCTGTCTTAGTTAAGGCTTCTATTGTTGTGTGTAGTGGTTTGAAACGGTTTGGCTCCCACAGACTCAAGTGTTTGAATGCCTGACCCCCAGGTAGTGACAGCTTGTTAGAATAGGTGTGGCCTTGTTGGAGGAAGTATGTCACTATGCGAGTGGGCTTTGCTAGTCTTCACCTGTCTGCCCTTGAATCAAGATGTCGAACTCTCAGCTCCTTCTCCAGTACCATGCCTGCCTGGATGCTGCCATGCTTCCCTCCATGTTGATAACGGACTGAACCTCTGAAGCCATAACCCAGCCCCAACTAAATGTTGTCCTTTATAAGAGTTGCATTGGTTGGTCATGGTGTCTCTTCCCAGCAGGAAAACCCTAACTAAGATACTGTGACTAACCACCGTGATTGAGAGCAACCTGAGAAGGGAAGGGTTAACTCATCTCCATGTCACATGCCATCATGGAGCACGGCAGAGGCAGACCTTAAGGCAATCACATGGAGGAAGGAGCTGATGCAGAGGCCATGGAGGGTGCTGCTTACTGGCTTGCTCCGAATGGCTTGCTCACCTGCCTTCTAATAGCACCCAGGACCATCAGTCCAGGGATGGCACAGCTGGGCCCTCCCATATCCATAACCAATCGATGAAATGCACCAAAGGCTTACCCACAGGCCAATCTGATGGGGACATTTTCTCAATTGAGATTTTCCCTTCCAAAATGACTCTTAGCTTGTGTCAATTTGACATAAAACTCATGAGGACAGAGGAAGAAATTTATTGTTGATCTCTGGCTTTCATATGCACATGTGAACTTGTACACATGTGCACACACACCCAATAATAAGACACACACACACACACACACACACACACACACACACACACACTCCAGAGTACAGATCAGCAGTGGAGTTTGTATTTAGCAAGAGCAAAGACCTGGATTCAATCCTTATCACAAAGAGTGAAAGCAATGGGAAAAGCACGGCATTGGGATCAGGAAAAGACACACACGTTGGGCAGGGTCACCATTGGGACACATATGCCTCTATCTTCACCCCAATAAGTATCAGAAGAACATTGATATTTAAAATAAACATACAGCCAAGCAACTTTAAAGCCTGTGGAGAGCCTTTTGGGGTGCCACTTGGCAGGAATCTGACATTGGCCAAGGACAAGGAAGTAAGCTCGGGCAGGAATCTGACGTTAGGGCATGGTAAGGAAGTGAGTTTCTGCAAGAATCTAACTTTAGGCTATAATAGGGAGTAGGTTGAGGCACGAATTTTAATCTTAGGGTGGCACAAAAGAAGTAGGCTTCAGGCAAGATTTTGGGCTTGGACAAGGAAGTGGGCTCAAGTATTGTGGTCATTATGACGAGCCTTTTTAAACAACTGTCTTGGGACTTTGTTTATGGCCTTGCTAGTTTCTTATTGTATTGCTCGCCCTTAATACTTACATGTAATTAAAATGGTATGCAAGCAGAAGGGAAAAATTAAATTTGCCTTCATTCTCAGAATTGAGTGGGGTCATGCCACAATGTTGTCTGTCCTTTTTCTTTGTAATCCTCACTCCTGTGCTGGAGAACCTGTTGACTGAGCTGGCTTGGTCAAAAGCCCTAGTAAAAACATCTTTATGTGTGTATGTGTCTAAGCCACTGTTCTGCTGCTGTGAGACACCATGACCAAGGCAACTCGTAGGAAGCATTTCATTGGGAGCTGACGTAGATTTCAGAGGTTTAGTTAGCTGTCGTCTTGGTGGGAAGCGTGGCAGTCAGGCATGGGAGAGGAAGCTGAGTGCTGCATCCTGGTTTTCAGGCAGAGAGGGAGACATGAGCCACCTTAAAGCCCACCTCCAGTGACACATTTCCTCCAACAAAGACACAGCTCCTAATCCCTTCATATAGGGCCAGTCTCTAGTGACTAAGCGTCCAAACATATGAACCTATGGAGGACATTCTTATTCACATTACTGCAGTATGTATTACATACGAATGCTAGGGTTCATCTACATACATCTTGTTCATCCACATACATCATATGTGAGATTCCTGGAGGGACTCCCACACTCAAATCTCGGGAGCAACGACCCCACACACCATCAAGACACCGACTTGGTGCAATCTGCAAGAGGCTTTTTATTCCAGCTAGCTGGGGCGAGACTCATATCCCTCGCAGGGGTAGAGGAGTCTGGCCCCGAGCAAGGTCTTAGGCAGCTTTTTATTTCTGTGCAGTTGCTGGGGCAAAAGGGAAGACTGGGGTAAGGGGAAGGTACGGGGTGGTTTCTGATTGGTGCTGGCTCATGCTAGGGTCCAGGGGCGGGCTAGCCACCTGACCCTTTGGGCCAGGTTGTTTCTGGGTTCTCGGGCCAGGTCGTCTTGGATCCCTTGTTTCTGGGTTCTTGGGAACTGGCCTCCCGCTGAGTCTAACCAACGGTTAAATTTCCACAGTACAGCTTGAAAACTTAATTTTAATCTCTTACATACATACATACAAGTTGTGGGAAACAGATGAAGTCCTGAGTGAATGTGTGTTATTTACATAAGGATAGCTATGTCAGAGACCCCAAATGCATCAGGTGTACAGGAATGGCAAAGCCTTCCCTGGATCAGGTTCGGAGAAATGGCGGCTTCTTCCTCTGGTCCAGGTACAGATGTTAAGAGCAAGAGCAACTGACTTAAGCTAAAATCAGTGTGTACAGAAAGCACCAACCACAGTTGCTTGCTCTGAGACTCTCTTACTGAGCTGAGCTAACTGCTCCTCCTGGTCAGCTATGAATAATAAACCTACCTCCTCACTCAGAGGCTTATATAAGCATGCTGAGTTTCCCGGCTGTTGGTGTGCCTCCATCAGAGCACACAGATCACGGCTGTTGGTGCGCCTCCATCAGAACACACAGATCATGGCTGTTGGTGCGCCTCCATCAGAGCACACAGATCACGGCTGTTGGTGCGTCTCCATTAGAGCACAGGTGACACAGGTCACCTGGTGCTCATTTTCTATGTGCGTCTGAATGCCTGTTCTATCTATCTATCATCACTACTCTGTTGCCCCTGTCATGTCAATTCCGAGCCATGCAGGTCAAGGCCCTGTGGAGCATTCAAAGGCCGAGATAAACAGCTCTCCTCTCCTTCTTTATCAAGAGCTGGGCTTCCTGTGCGTCCTTCCAGAGATATTCTATCTACACTTAACTGACAAGTCTTCCACAGGGATCCACCACATTTTCCCCTGCTGCATAATATTTCACTATAGAAATAAACTATATTTCATTAACTCATTGAGAACTTGTTTCAAATTTTGTCCTGTTACAAGTGAAATGTTTGGTTCATATCCTTTTAGCAGTATTTCACTAAGAGAAATGTTGAGAGTGGTCTAAGGACTAGGAGGCAGAAACAAAAGTAGGGAGACTAGGAGGCAACTGCCATGGTCCAGAGAAGTGATCAAGTGTCTTGTGGCAAAGCAGAGGCAAGGATGTGGTGGCAAGTGTTGGAATGAGGTACGCTTTGGAGATAAATGTGACATGATATGCTGATGCTTAAACATGGAGTGTGAAGGAAAACAGTGTCTGTTGTCTAACAGTTTTCAACCATTAAGATCTTCCATCCTGGAGTTGGAAGCTGCTTAGGACCAGGAAGTTCTAAAGGAAGGCTTACTTAGGAAGTAAACAACTCAAGGGGCCCAGGAAGTCCCTGAAGCTGACCAGAATGCATTAGACTCCATCATTTCCAGGCTTATATGAGGCTGTAAGGATGGCTGAGATGAGATAAACTGAACTGCTTGGACAAGATATTCTCCAACATGTCCATCCACCTGGTGATTGTGCAGTGAGCTCCAGGGCTTCAGCTTGTGTGAGGGGTGGTGGGCTGGGCTTTTGGTGATGTTTTGGTTGAACCATTTCTGTGCCTATAAGGAACCTGTCACCCACACGACTATAAGAAACCAGTAAATGCACTGGTTTGTCCAGTTAAGACTTTGGTGATATTCTTCCTTTGATCTGTTGTTGGTTCTCTGTCTGGACTGAACAGATGTTCATTTGCAGTGCCACACAGTAGCAGCAAAGAAGATCCCAAATTCTGAGACCCAAACAACAGAGGGAATGAACATACTAATCAGCAAGAATTAGGACAGTTTGGGGCTGGAGAGATGGCTCAGCAGCTTGCCACTCTTCCCTGGGAACCCAAGTTCTGTTACTAGCACCCACTTTGTGGCTCATATTGACTCATAAGTTAAAAACAACCTTTAAATAAAAATTATGGGGCTGGAGAGACACCACATCAGTTAAGAGCATTAGGCTGCTCTTCAAGAGGACCTGGGTCACTGGGCAGTGGTGGCACATGCCAGCACGTGGGAGGCAGAGGTGGGTGGATTTCTGAGTTCGAGGCCAGCCTGGTCTACAGAGTGAGCTCCAGGACAGCTAGAGCTATATAGAGAAACCCTGTCTCTAACCACCCCCCCCCCAAAAAAAAAGAGGACCTGGGTCCAATACACAGAATCCCTTAGGTGGCTCATAACTGTCTGTAACTCCAGTCCCAGACCAGTCCCAGAGGTTCTGTTGGCCTCTTGGGCCTCCATGGGCAAAGCACACCGTGGTACACAGACAATGCAGACAAACCATTCATACACATTAAGAAAGAAAGAAAGAAAGAAAGAAAGAAAGAGAGAGAGAGAGAGAGAGAGAGAGAGAGAGAGAAGGAAAGAAATGCCACGCCCACTCGTCTACTCCAGTAAAATCCGCAATATGGGGGTAAAAGCCTGATTAAGGACAAGAGGCATTATGACTTCAAAGGGAATTTGTGCCTCCTGGGTATTCAGACAGTCATTGGCATCTCCTAACTCAGACGTGTTCCAGATTAGTCTTTCCAATCGTCAACATGCCCTCTTATTTAGGCATAACACTTGTTGCTCTTGAAGAGGACCTGGGTTCAGTTCCCAGCACCCATAGGGCTCACAACCACCTGTAATTCCAGTTCCAGGGAATCCAATGCCTACTTCTGACATCTGAGAGCACCAGGCATGCATGTGGTGTGCATACATACATGCAGGCAGGCAAAACACTCATACTCATAAAAAGTAAACGTAAAAAAAGTAGGTTTGAGACAGTGGGAGTAATTTAGGGAGATCAGAGTCAACAAATCTGTTTTGGGCAGCGTTATGATTTCAATGTGACATATCCCCACAAGCTCATGTGTTTGAACACCTAGTCCTCTTCTGCTTGTGGTGTTCTGGGTGGGCTGTTAAGCCATTGGGGTGGGAGATACAGATGGTGGAGGTAGATCAGGGGGGTAAGGCATGTAGCATGAAATTACTAAAAACAATCCAAACTGCTGTCAGTGCCTATTGCCAGCTTGGCTGGCAGTCTCCATTTGTCCCAAGCCCAGTACATAGCCCAAGACTGCATGTTTCCTCTAGCAGTCCTTGAAGTGGACTTGTTCTGTTACAAATGCCTCTCCCACCAATGCTGGCTCTGCCTCTCCAGAGCTCCGTGATCGCTCTCTTGGTCCCTGTGGGCAGCTGTGGGTGTGCTCTCACCAGCCTGAGCTCTTAGTTACCTTAGTTACCAAGGACTGAGCTCTGCAGTTACCTTTCCCCTGGAGCTCAGTCCTTGTCCACTCTTCCCATCCCAAAGCCTGGCCTTAGCTATGTTCTTTCCCTCTGGCCCACCTGAGACACCCCGAAATGGAAAACGCCAGATAATCTTAGTTTAGTTTAGAATCAACAGATAACACAACCGCTGGAAGTGGAATGTATCATCCTAAACTCATCAACTATTCTATGTTAGAAATCTTCTGGTGATGGGCTCTGGTGGATTCCACCACCAGATCTAACAGATCCCAGTCTACATGGAGCCTCCTTCCACACCAGCTTCGCCATCCAAAAGGAAATGCCCTCCTCCTTCATTCCCTCTTCCTCTCTTGGACCCAGAAGGCCTCCTCACCCAGCGATTGGCTTCTTATTGTCTTTATTATCCAATTAATTAATTAGAGGAAAATTCTGCTAGAGGGCAGACCTTTGAGGATCCTGCTGACCTACCCTGCTTCTTGCCTGAGCTTCTCAGTGATCCAAGATTCCAGAAGCTCCTGCTGCTTGTGTCCTGAGGAAAAAATCTCTCCCACATAGTGAACGTTCTCATAAAACTTTTCAAACCACCCTGTCCTTTTCCTCTTTAAAGGTTCCATGCAAGGTGCTAAGTAAACCAGAGTTGTACAGGACATAAAACTAAAACTCCGTGTGCTCGCTGCCACTGCCCCAAAGCTGGCTGCAGTCCAAGATGAGCCCCACAGGATCCTGGTCAGAGCTGTATTTCATTCAGGACTCCAAACAGAGCCACCCTGAGCTCACACACTTTAGAAATGGCTGTTTCACAATTCAGAAAGCCGCAGAATTTTCAAGAGTGGTTGCTTCCCCATGGCACAGTTATGCCCAAAGCTTCCCCATGGCACAGTTGTTATGCCCAAAGCTTCCCCATGGCACAGTTATGCCCAAGCTTCCCCATGGCACAGTTATGCCCAAGCTTCCCCATGGCACAGTTATGCCCAAGCTTCCCCATGGCACAGTTAAGCCCAAGCTTCTCCATGGCACAGTTATGCCCAAAGCTTCCCCATGGCACAGTTATGCCCAAGCTTCCCCATGGCACAGTTATGCCCAAAGCTTCCCCATGGCACAGTTATGCCCAAAGCTTCCCCATGGCACAGTTATGCCCAAGCTTCCCCATGGCACAGTTATGCCCAAGCTTCCCCATGGCACAGTTATGCCCAAAGCTCCGTTACCTAATGCCACTGCCATTATGGTGCCCATTTGTGTCTCTTAGAGGCCCTAATGGATGTTTAGAAAATGCATTTTTGGTTGATTGAACTTTTTCTACCTAAAAAATAAACAATTTTCACACGGTTGATTATTTCGTTCTTCCACTGGAAACAAAGCAATACAGGCAATCATTAATTATAGGCAGCCCTGCGCCCGCAGAGATGCTGCTTTCTGTTAAAGACTAGTTAACATCCAGCAGCGACGGTAGCTGTCTGTGCCCATCAAACCTGGTTCATCTTTCCACATCACCTTTGTGCTTCCTGTGCCTACTGGAGGAGATTGTGTAAGACCCCCAGAGTCTTATCCTAGGTGTGCGACCCCACAGAACACAACTTGACAACAGATCGATGCGATGGCAAGAGGTTTATTGATCTGATGTGCGTGTGGTTGCTTAGCCTCACAGAGAGAGTCAACCCCGAACTCAAGAAGCACAAACTTTTTATACCTTGTAGGGGGCAGATTTAGGCAACAGGGCTAGCTGGCTTACTCTGATTGGTGTAACACAGGACAAAGGATCTCTTCAGGCACTGGTTGGCTTGTTCAGGGGGACTATTCTTGCCATGGTCAGCTGACTTCTTACTTCCTTGTTCAACTCTGCACCTGGCCTTGGAAAATCCCTGGGAAAAGGTTGAGTTGGAAAGTCCCTTAGGGGGAAGGATCTGACTGGTGGGGGAAAGTTTGATGGTAAAATCAGGGTGACAGTTTGTGGTTTTTCTCAGAATTCACCATGGGATGGGGTGGGGGGAGTTATTCTGAGAACAGCTAATCTTGTTTTTGCAGGTCTCAACTTGGCCTGGTCACTCTGACTACCAGCTATTTTTATTTTGGCTAGTCTTAGCCTGGTCATTCTCATTCTGACTCAACATCCTGACCACCACAGCTTTGTTTTTACAATTTTAAAACTTTGTTTCTACATTCCCAGAACTTGGTTTCTACAATTGCCACGGGACCACACAAATATTTTGAATTTTTCACGACCTTAGGACTTTCTAGTATTAAAACTTTCAGTGAGCATCACTGTGAGCAATTGCCTCCGAAGTCCTAGGATAGCTGGGCAGTGGTGGCGCACGCCTTTAATCCCAGCACTTGGGAGGCAGAGGCAGGCAGATTCTGAGTTCGAGGCCAGCCTGGTCTACAGAGTAAGTTCCAGGACAGCCAGGGCTATACAGAGAAACCCTGTGTGTATGTGTGTGTGTGTGTGTGTGTGTGTGTGTGTGTGTGTGTGTGTGTGTGTGTAGTCCTAGGACCTGAGTCTGATCCTCAGAGCTTACCTTGGAAGGAAAGCACCAACTCCTGAAGGATGTTGTTGTGGATAGCCCCTGTTGTGGATAGTTTTGATGCTAATTCTCCTCTCCTGGAAAGCACAGCAGACTAGGAAGAGTGAAGAGTGAATCATGTAAGTTATACAGGTGCCTTGTGAACCTTCTCCCAACCTTAACTTTTCAAATAAAGGATAAGGCCGATGATTGGGTAGCAGGAGGGAAGGTGGAGCTGAAAAGTTTGGGGGAGAAGGGGAGAGAGGAGATGGGGGAGGGGGGAGGAGACTGGAGAAGATGATGATGGAGGAGGATGAGGTGGAAGGAAGATGGAGCTGAAGCACATGGCTTGGAGAAATCACAAGTCATATGGGATCTAATAGATGGGAATAGAGTAGTGTAGTGGTAGAACTGCCCAATCTAGGCGAGTAGCTTGTATACCAATTAATTGAGTTGTGAATTGATTGATTGGGTTAATTGGGTTTAAAATTTACCACAACAGGGTGTCCTCTGACCTACACACACACACACACACACACACACACACACACACACACACAAATAAAAATCAATCTAAGCTGGGTGGTAGTGGTACATACCTTTAATCCCAACACTCAGGAGGCAGAGGCAGGTGGATCTCTGTGAGGTTGAGGGCAGCCTGATCTACAGAGAGAGTTCCAGGATAGCCTCACAGGGATAGACAGAGAAACCGTGTCTTGAAAAATCAAATGAAGCAAAACCAAACAAAAAAGAAAAACAAAACAAAAACAAGAACAAAACAAACAAACAAAAATCAATCTTAAAAAATCCTTACCTTGCCGGGCAGTGGTGGCTCTCGCCTATAATCCCAGCACTTGGGAGGCAGATACAGGCAGATTTCTGAGTTCGAGGCCAGCCTGGTCTACAGAGTGAGTTCCAGGACAGCCAGGGCTGCACAGAGAAACCCTGTCTCGGAAAAACAAGACAAAACAAAATGAAATCCTTACCTTATTATGAGTTTAATGTACATTTTTGTATGCATTAGAACCTTGAGTTAAAAATCACATTATTACACTGCAGAGGTAGCATCTTGGCTTCACCCCGAGTGTCCTCATCTGCCAGTTTCAGGTGACACTCCGTGCCTTATTGAGAAACTGCATCTAAGATCCTTGGAGTCTATGGAGTGAATTCGAGTTCCTGAGCACTGGGGACTGTTTTCAACTCTGCTGGCCTCTCATGACTCTCAGCACAGTCCTGTTTTTACAGAGTCCTCTAAGAAAATAAGGGAGTTGTTCTAGAATGAATCCAGATAATTATGAGTTCCTTACCCTGGGATCCTGTTTTGGGAACCTAGGCATACTCCTGAATTAGACAGTGTTGAAGGCCCCCTTCCCACTGGCACTCCTGAATTAGACAGTGTTGAAGG
>NW_022196909.1:6596491-6620154 GCF_008632895.1 Mastomys coucha
GTTGAAGGTCCCCTTCCCACTGGCACTCCTGAGGTAGACAGTGTTGAAGGCCCCCTTCCCACTGGCACAGTCCCCAGATCATCATAGTGTGCTGTCTTCAAATCTATCTGGAAACAAATACTATTTTTAGAGATTCAAGTATTTCTTTTAAAAATATTTTAATGAGTTTGCTTTTTTTCTGTCTTTCTTTTAAAAACACACTACCAAGGAAAGCAGCTGTATCGCACACTAAAGGACTACATGCTCAGATTAGTTTTGCTTAATATATTAATATACAAATACATATTAATAATGTATTAATTGATATACATTAATGTATTATTAAACATAGATTTGATATTGAAAAATATGAAAAATATAATCTCCTTAGGCTTCTAGCAAACTGAGAAAAATTAACAATACCGGTCAGCCAATTCAGAGTTCTGGATTCCAGGAACTTGGCTGACTCAGAGCCTCAGGGCTCAGGTTCCCGAAACTCCCCCCTCTTGACTGATCCACAATGAGGGTGGAACTAGGAATGAAGGTCAACTGGTTCACCAGGTTCTCTACCATGCTGGCTAGTAGATGATTCAGTAGACGATTAAATGAGATTACATTCCTAAAAAGAATATGTTCCCCTCCCTAACTGACTGAATAACTTGGGTTGGGATTCCCTTTACCCCCCCCCCCTTGGTTTGTGGTTTTTTCCTTTAAATACCCTACACTTCTTGAGCTAGGGGTTGAACTCTTCTGCCCCTGCGTGGGTTATGAGCTCGGCCCCAGTGCACTGGTTTCCTGAATAAACCTCGTGTGTTTGCAGCAAGATCGGTCTCTCATGAGTTTCATGGGGTCATGTGAGACTGGAGTGAGGGTCTCCTCTCCTGAGGGGTCTTTCATTGTGGGGGCTCATCTGCAACCACCCTTGGCTCCGAGGACCCTTTGGAGGTGAGTTCTTATTTTGATTTGTCTTTCTGTTTGTAGCCTGTGAATTTTGTTCCTTGCTTTTATTCCCTGCAGTTGGTCATGTCCCAAGAGGGGACAGTGACTCCCTGTCCTTGAGAGGAGGAAAGGGGGCTGATCGGTAGACGTGCCAGGATCACTGACTGCCACCTTGGGAGACGTCCCAGTGGAGATTGGGGATCCTGGGGGATCCTTAGAAGAACACCCTCAGGAAGACAGGGGAGAAACACTAACATTCCTCGAGAGGAGGGTGCGTCTGTTCTCCCAGCCATCTGACCTTTTCGATTGGCTCTGCTTGGGCCGCTCTTTTTGTGTTACTCTTTGTCTGATTTTGTGTGCTGTGCTTGCGATTTTTGTCACCCTTGTGACTACGATGATGGGACAGACTGTAATCACCCCTTTGACTCTCACATTAGATCACTGGATGGAGGTTAGGGACAGGAGCACACAACTTGTCAGTTCAGGTAAAGAAAGGACTGTGGCAGACATTTTGTTCCTTGGAGTGGCCAACATTTGGAGTTGGCTGGCCGCCTGAAGGAATTTTTGACACAACCATAATCTCTTCTGTTAAGAGTTTTGTTTTTCAGTCTGAACCAGGGTCTCATCCCAATCAGCAGCCATATATTATTGTATGACAGGACCTGATCCGAAACCCTCCACCTTGGATCAAACCATGGGTAACCCAGAGGACAGACTCCTGAGTTCTGGCTCTCAAAGAACCAGAGTGCAAACCGAAAGAAAAGCCTCCGAGGAAGGGCGACATGACTCAACCCAAGAGTCTGCCCTCTGCTCCTCCTAGAATCTATCCCAAGATTGAGGAGCCTCCCGAGTGGCCCGAGCCACCTCCACCTCCCCCTCCTTATGGTTCCCCCCCCCCCTGCTCTGGATCCTGGAGTTGAGGGAGTGGCTGGGGATGGGCCAGCAGCAGGAATGTGCAGCTGACATTCCCAGAGCCCCATGCAGGGGCTGGGAGCACCTGATTCTACTGTGACCCTACCCCTCAGAGTATATGGCCCCCCGGTAGACCCTCCCCAACCTCAGTCCCTCCAGTATTGATCCTTTTCCTCCACGGACCTTTACAACTGGAAGAATAACCACCTTTCTTTTTCAGAAAACCTTGCAGGGTTGACTGGTCTGATGGAATCATTAATGTTCTCTCACTAGCCCACTTGGGATGATTGTCAGCAGCTCTTACAGGTCCTTTTCACCACTGAGGAAAGCACCTCTTAGAAGCTCGCAAAAAATGTGCCCAGAGCAGATGGGGCCCTGACTAACCTCCCTAATGATATTGATGCTGGATTTCCTCTGAATTGCCCCAATTGGGATTGAAACACCAAACAAGGTAGGGGGCGGCTGGCTGTCTATCGCTGGGCTCTTGTGGCGGGTCTCAAAGTGGCCACTAGACAACCCACCAATCTGGTCAAAGTAAAGGAAGTCCTGCAGGGTCTAACTGAACCCTCTTCAGTGTTCTTAGAATGACTGATGGAGGCTTATAGATGCTAAACCCCTTTTGACCCAACCTCTGAGGGTCAGCAGCCTGCAGTGGCTATGACATTCATGGGGCAATCAGCATCAGACATCAGAAGGAAACTACAACACTTAGATGGTTTATAGAACATGTCCTATAGAAAGAAGAAAGGAGAGAGAGAGAGAGAAAAGGGAGAAGTGGAGGAACAGAGAGAGAGAAAAAAGAGAAGCAGATGAAAGAGGGAACAGGTAGGAGTGTAGGCAGGAAAAGAATTTGAAGAGAATTCTGGCCACGGTCGTAGGAGATAGAAAGAGGTGTGTGAGACCTAGGCAGACAGGGTGCCTGGGCAACCAGAAGACGAGAATGAACAACAAGGGACAATGTCACTTTCTAGAAAAGGATCAGTGTGCCTACTGTAAAGAAAAAGGCCACTGGGTGACAGAATGCCCCAGGAAGAAAGGGAGAGCTCCAAAGTTGCTGGCATTGGAAGAAGATGATTAAAGGGGATGGGGCTCGGACCCCTCCCCGAACCTAGGGTAACCCTAAAAGTGGAGGGGACCCCCGTGGACTTTCTGATAGATACTGGAGCTGAATACTCTGTGCTCCGACAGCCATTAGGGAAATTAAACAGCAAAAAAGACTGTAGTGGTTGGCGCAACAGGACAGAAAATGTACCCATGAACCACCTCCCACACTGTGGACTTAGGCCAGGGGCAAGTGATCCACTCGTTCCTGGTCATCCCTGAATGTCCTGCACCTCTCTTGGGAAGAGACTTGTTGACTAAACTGAGGGTTCAAATTAGATTCTCTCAGGAAGGACTGAAGGTGGAGTGGGGGACACCTTCCTCTATAGTCTTGGCATTTAAACTTGAAGATGAATATCAGATGCATGAGGTCCCTGACCAAGTGGAAATTTCTGTTCTAGACAAATGGCTGAGGAAGTTCCAGGAAGCCTGGGAGGAGACCGCTGGCATGGGAATGGCTGTACAAGCACCTCCAGTGGTGGTGGGACTGAAAACGGATGCTACCCCTATATGCGTCCGACAGTATCTGATGAACCAGGAGTCTATGGAAGGAATCAGGCCTCACATCCAAAGACTCTTGGACCAGGGAATCCTGGTTCCTTGTCAGTCTCTGTGGAACACCCCTCTGCTACCTGTAAAGAAACCAGGCTCCAACGATTACCGCCCAGTACAAGACCTAAGGGAGGTCAACAAGCGGGTTCAGGATATACACCCAACTGTGCCTATCCCTTACAACCTCCTCAGTTCCCTGCCCGCAGGTCGCTCATGGTACACGGTGCTGGACTTAAAAGATGCTTTCTTTTGTTTAAAGTTACATCCTACTAGTCAACCTCTGTTTGCCTTCGAATGGAGAGATCCAGATTCAGGACTGGCAGGACAGCTGACCTGGACCCGGCTGCCCAAGGGATTCAAAAACTCCCCTACTCTGTTTGATGAGGCCCTCCACTGAGACCTGGTCACCCTTCAGGCTAAAAATCCACAGGTGACTCTGCTTCAGTACGTGGATGACCTGCTCCTAGTGACAGACACTGAACAAGGATGCACCAAGGGGACCGACGGCCTACTAACAGAGCTAGGTAAGCTGGGATATTGGGCCTTGGCCAAAAAGACCCAGTTATGCCGTACCAAAGGCCCAGTTATGCCGTACTGAGGTTACTTACCTAGGCTGCTTGCATAAAGATGGAAAGAGGTGGCTGATGGAGGCCCGGAAGAAGGCAGTAACCCAAATCCCAACCCCAACTACACCCCAGCAGGTGAGGGAGTTTTGGGGGGACAGCCAGCTTCTGTAGACTGTGGATACCTGGGTTTGCTACCCTGGCTGCCCCCTTATACCCCCCTGACCAAAGAGAAGGGGGAATTCACATGGACACCAGAACATCATGAGGCATTTGAAAACATCAAGAGGGCCCTCCTTTTGGCACCAGCCTTGGCCATTCCTGGATTAACCAAACCCTCCACCCTCTATGTAGATGAAAGGGCAGGAGTAGCAAGGGGGTGTCCTCACTCAGAGTCTGGGGCCATGGAAAAGGCCTGTAGCATATTTATCTAAAAAGCTGGAACCTGTGGCTAAAGGGTGGCCCTCCTGCCTAAAAGCCATTGCAGCAGTAGCTCTGCTTGTGAAAGATGCTGACAAGCTTACCCTGGGACAAGAGACAACAATCATGGCCCCACATGCCCTAGAGAGCATCATCAGGCAGCCACCAGATTGACAGATGACTAATGCCCGCATGACCCACTACCAGAGTCTCCTGCTGACTGAATGAATAGTTTTTGTTCCCCCTGCTGTCCTCAACCCTGCTACCCTACTAATGGAGGTAGATGACTCCACCCTGGCACACTGCTGTCTGGAAATTCTGGCTGAAGAAACCAGCATCCGAGAGGATCTGAAAGATCAACCTTGGCCAGGGGTTCTGAACTGGTTCACAGATGGGAGCAGTTTCATGGTTGAAGGTAAGCGGAGGGTGGGGGCAGTGCTAGTGGATGGGAAGCGAGTGATCTGGTCCAGCAGCCTGCCCAGAAAGCTGAGCTGATAGCCCTGATCCAAGCATTGCGAATGGCAGAGGGGAAGTCCGTCAACATCTACACCGACAGCAGGTATGCTTTCTCTACTGCAAATGTTCATGGCACAATTTACAGACAAAGGGGACTTTTAACCTCAGCAGGGAAGGAAATTAAAAACAAAGAAGACATTCTGACCCTCCTGGAGGCCTTACATTTGCCAAAAAAGGTTGCCATTGTTCATTGCTCAGGGTACCAGAAAGGCAAGGATGCAATAATGTTGGGGAATCAAATGGCTGACCAGACTGCAAAGCAGGCTGCACAGGGAGCAGCGGTGTTGGCTCTACAAAGCCCTAAGAACTATTATGATGTAAGGGACACTAGTTTTAGATATATGCCACAGGATTATCAGAGGATGGACTCTTTAGGCATTATAAAAGGATATGCCCCCTATGGAGTGGCTGAGACAGAGAAGGCGGACAGTTGATCCTCCCCCAAGAAGAAGGGTGAAAATATGTTGCTAATCTCCACTCTCTAACTCATTTGGGTAGCAAAAAGTTAAAAGAGATAGTGAAGTTGTCTGATTATTACGTCCTGGGCCTTGCCAGCTTGGCCCAGGAAGAGGTACAAAATTGCAAGGCCTGTGCCCTGAACAATGCCAGGCACTCAACGACAACCCAAGGTAAAAGATTGAGAGGAGACCGACCAGGGGTCTACTAGGAAGTGGACTTCATGGAGGTCAAACCTGCAAAGTATGATAACAAATATCTATTAGTTTTTATAGACACCTTTTCAGGATGTGTGGAGGCTTTTCCCATCAGAAATGAAATTTCGAGCATGGTGGCTAAGAAGGTCCTTGAAGAGATCTTCCCAAGATTTGGAATTCCCAAGGTAATCAGGTCTGACAACAGACCTGCCTTCGTTGCCCAGGTAAGTCAGGGACTGGCCACTCAACTGGGGATAAATTGGAAATTACATTGTGCTTATAGACCCCAGAGCTCAGTACAGGTAGAGAGGGCAAATAGAACCTTTAAAGAGACCTTGACTAAATTGGCCTTAGAGACCAGCGGAAAAGACTGAACAGTCATCCTTCCCTTTGCTCTGTTTCGGGTCCAAAACACCCTGGGACGATTCAGGCTTACCCCCTATGAAATTCTATGTGGGGGGGGGACCACCCCCACTCACAGAGGCAGGTGGAATACATGATCCTGATGCTGTTCTTTCTAAACCCCTGTTCGCCCCCTTAAAAACCCTTGAGTTGGTGAGACGCCAGGCTTGGGAGCAACTGAAGGAAGCCTACTGAACGGAGAGCCCAGCTGTACCACACCAATTCCAGGTGGGCGACACAGTTCTGGTTCGGTGACATCGAGCAGGCACCCTCGAACCCCATTGGAAGGGACCCTACCTAGTGCTCCTGACTACCCCCACCACTGTCAAGGTCGAAGGCATCTCGGCCTGGATTCATGCGACCCACATCAAAAGAGCACCTAGAGGCATCCAGGACTTCCCTGACACCCAAGATGAATGGACCATGGAAAAGACTGATAATCCTCTTAAGTTGTGCCTACACCATAGGTGCCCTTCAGGTGATGGGAAATAACTCCCATACGCCCAAAAACTGACTTGGCAAGTTTCCTCATTGACTGGAGAGGTAGTGTAGTCCACCTCTAAGGTAGCCCCACCATACACTTGGTGGCCTCCTCTTACTCCTGATTTCTGTCAACTAGTTGCCAGGTTAGATACTTGGGACATTCCCAATTCAGATCCTCGAAAACTGTCTCTAGAGGTCCGAAGAGATCTTCCCCCAGGGGAACTCTAGGATGTGGAAGTCCAAAAGTGAGGTGTGTGTTAGGAAAACAAGACTTTTATGTTTGCCCCGGAGACGGCCAGGACTGAGCCATGGCTCGACACTGTGGAGACCTACGGAGCTTATACTGTCTGGGGATGTGAGACTACCGGAGAGGCCTATTGGAAACCTAGCTCTTCTTGGGACTGGATCATAGTACGTAAAACCTATACATCTCCAACAAGGTGTTCAGAGAGGGGTACAGGGGCTCGTAGTATTAGTCCCACATGCATACCACTTTTACTGACCAGGGGTGAACTGAGGATACATCACAGTGACAGTGGTTGAAAGGAAGGACATGGGACTTCTGGTGCTACTCTCCAGATAGATTCCCTAAGACTGACTTAGGCGCAGCCTTCACTGTAACCCTCCTGGCTTGAGGGCTGCCTCTCATAACCACACCTCTCTGCCCACCTCCTGCTATTTGCCATGCCTCGCTCCTGGTTCCAGTTACATCGGAAGTCCTGCCTCTACAGAGACCAAAGAAGCCGCTGATTGGGCCGGCATGCTGACGAACTTTGGGGAGGGGTTTTGCCTCACCTATTCTACCTGTTGGCTTGTAACAAAGGACTTCATTAAATTCAAGATGGCTGGGTGACCATACCTCCTTAATGCTGTCTAATTTTTGGTGCCTCCCACATGGGTAAGATTAATTATGGCTAGCCTACTTTCTCCTAACTCCATATTCCAGAATAACCCTTCCCTATTGTTATTGCTGGGCGGTAACACTTCACCATTCAGTTAAACATAGAAAGTCCTCCTGCTCAGCCCATAGGCCCTAACAAAGTGTTGTCTGAACAGAAGCCCCTTGCCTCCGGGATCCCAATGACACCTCTGACACCGTGAGAGAACGGCTCTCCTACTGAACATTCCCTGAGGTCCCCTCCCACCTTAACTCCATCTTTCCCAACTACTGGACAGAGGTTGCTGTATTTGATTCAAGGAGCTTTTACTGTACTAAATGGATCCCGACCTAATATGACTGAGTCTTGCTGGCTTTGCCTCTCCTCAGGGTCCCCTTATTAGGAGGGCATTGCAACAACTGGAACTTTTAACAACACCACTAGCCATGATACTTGTGTCTGGAGTAATAAAAATAGGTTGATTCTTAATGAAGTGTCTGGACAAGGGATCTGCCAAGGGAGTCCCCCAGCTGCCTATAAACATCTATGTAATATGACCCTTAGGAGCCTGAAGACAACTGCTAACTGATACTTAGTACCTGAAATTGATAAGTGGTGAGCTTGTGGTTCTGTACTAACTCCTTGTATATCTACTTCTGTTTTTGATGAGACTAAAGATTATTGTGTGCTTGTACAGCTGGTCCCTTGAGTCTATTACCATCCTGTGGATACTCTTGAACGTGAATTCGAGAGGAGTCCTAGACGCCTCGGCAGAGAACCTACCTCCTTGACCCTGGCTGTCATACTGGGGCTCAGAGTAGCCACAGGAGTGGGAACAGGTACTGCAGCACTTATACAGACCCCTCATTATTTTCATGAACTAAGGGCAGCTATTGACATAAGATTTAAGGGTCCTAGAACAATCAGTAGTATCAGAGTTAGAAGAGTCCTTAACTTCTCTCTCTGAAGTTGTTTTACAAAACAGGAGAGGATTAGATTTACTGTTCCTGAAAGAAGGTGATCTGTGTGCTGCTCTGAAAGAAGAGTTCTGCTTTTATGTGGGCCACTCAGGGGTGATTAGAGACTCCATGAGTAAGCTCAGAGAAAGACTAGAAAAAAGACAAGAAGACAGAGAAGCCCAGCAAAACTGGTTTGAGAGTTGGTTTAGTAGATCCCTGTGGATGACTACTTTGGTGTCTTCCCTTGTTGGACCCCTTTTAATCCTACTCTTGCTCTTAACTATAGGTCCATGCGTGCTAAATAGATTAGTTGCTTTTGTCAGTGGAAGAATAAGTGCTGTTCAGATTTTAATGTTACCCCAACAATATTATACGTTGCAAGGCCAAGAAAATCTAGAATATGATGATACTGATATTTAGTTCTATGATTAGAACTATCTACTAGAAGAAGTGGGGAATGAAAAATATGAAAAATTTAATCTCCTTAGGCTCCTAGCAAACTGAGAAAAATTAACAGTACCGGTCAGCCGATTCAGAGCTCTGGGTTCCAGGAACTTGGCTGACTCAGAGCCTCAGGGCTCAGGTTCCCAAAAGTACCCCCTCCTGACTGATCCACAATGAGGGCAGAACTAGGAATGAAGGTCAACTGGTTCACCAGGCTCTCCACCATGCTGGCCGGTAGATGATTCAGTAGATGATTAAGTGAGATTACGTTCCTAAAAAGAATGTGTTCCCCTCCCTGACTGACTGAGTAACTTGGGTTGTTGGAATTCCCCTTATCCCATGCCCCTTGGTTTGTGTTTTTTTCCTTTAAATTCCCTACACTTCTTGAACTAGGGGTCAAACTCCTCTGCCCCTGTGTGGGTTATGAGCTTGGCCCCAGTGTACTGGTTTCCCCGAATAAACCTCGTGTATTTGCAGCAAGATCGGTCTCTCATGAGTTTCATGGGGGTCATGTAATCCCGAGACTGGAGTGAGGGTCTCCTCTCCTGAGGGGTCTTTCAGATATATATCTGAAAGATAGAACATTGAAAATCTATTTTCTTTTTGATCTTGCTTATGTGTTGTTGCCCTGACACTGAATTGTATATTTAAAGTTGTATATTGTAACAGTTACTTTTTATGTTGCCTGGATAAAATACCTGGATAAAGTCTACTGCAGGGAGAAAGGGTTCTAGGGCAAGTGCAGACATCAGGTGGGGAGCAGAGGCCCAAGGCTGTGACCTGAGCCTTTAACTCCCTTTAACTGTAGCTGCTGCCAAGTAGGCAAGGTCTCCCTCCCTAGCGGACAGACACTATTGTTTCTCTTTGAATGAGGTTTACTTGCTGTTTTGCAAATTCATGTCAGCCCTTATTTTCAGCTGTTTGAGGCCAAGAGGCCAAGAACCTGGGAGCAATTGCCTCTGACGTTGTGGGGAACATCCAATCTCTTATGTGAGTTGGAGATATAGCATAAGAAAAAGTAAATAACATCGCCCAAAATTGAGTTAGCTCCTCAGAATCATCTCCAACCTACCCAATGGAAAACTGGTTCTTACAAAACTGTTTTTTTTCCTAATCACACACTGTTACTTATTGTGAATGCCCTTTCATGTTGCTACACAGCCACACCAGGGCTTCTATTTGTAAATTATGTATTATTCATTACAAAGTAAAAGATTTCCATTGCTAAACATCTGAGAAAATTGAGGGGTGTATATATCTTCATACCAGCATGCCATTTTCAAAATTGCATTTTGTATTATAGTATAAATAAATAACAGAACATTCATTATTTATTTAACTGGTCTTTGTTAATATTTTGCCCTGGTTGTTTATTTTGTTGTTTTTTATAAATACTAGTTGTTGAAAATTTTGCATAGAGATGTTCATGCATTTCTATGATGAGTCCCTTATTTTATGATATTCAAATACCTGATGATCACAAGGGCAATGTACATTTATTAAAAATCCGTTTGGAATGAATAAACTCATTTTTGCCTGAGGCATCTGAAACCCATTCATGCCTAACTAAAAACTTTGGTAGAAAGGAAAAAAAACAAAAACAAAAAAGGAAATAAAATGACAAAGAGAATGGGGAGTCTAGAGATGGCTCAGTGCTCTAGCAGTGGACCCAGGTCTGAGTCCCCACACGCATATGACATCTCCCACCTGTCTGTAACTCCAAGCAATCCAATGCCCTCTTCTCACTTACACAGGCCCAGAACATACCACGGATGCATAAGCATGCAGAGTAGGCAAAAACACCTGTGCACATTAAAAATAAAATGTAAATTAAAAGTAGAGGTAAATTTTTATTGCGATCCACAGATTACTTCAATGCTACTAAGCCAGCCTAGAAAGAAGAACCTGTACTACTCATATGAATATGAAATGACATTGAAAATTTTATGCAATAATGGCTACCTGGTGACTGTAGACCAGATCTCAGCTGTGGATATCAGACCACGTGGATAAAGTCCAGCATGAGCTACCTAGTAACCAGATTTTAGCAGCACATTAACAGAGCCACAGCAGTGACACGCTTACTGTAGGCTGCAAGGATTTCCCATAACCAGGGAATTTATTATGAGGAGAAAATTATTGTTTTTTCCATAGGAACTAAGAAAACATTTGAGAGAAGTTGATGCTCATTCTTGGTGGAAGATGGAGTCAACTAGCAAGAATTGAACATTTCCATTCATGAGCACACGTGTTCATTTGAGTCTAAAGCCCAGGGCTTTAGAATATTTTGGAGAAACAATATATGTTTCCATTGAAGTCAGAAGCTAGGCAAAGTTGTCTACTAACAATTAGTGCCATTTAACAGTAGGCTCTATGTGTTGCCAAATTCAATTAGATAAAGGAAATTAGACATTAGGAAGAGGCAATTTGATTATTTGCAGCTGTTACATCTAAAAATTTAAAAGTCATGTCAATATAGGAAGTAATTTTGTTTGATAAAAAGTAAATATGAAGACATAAATATGCTTTTAAATAAAAATAATTAGGAGAGAAATGGAGGAACTTAGACAAATTAGATTTTGAATGGCCTCTGGTCAGCTGGAGCATGGCAAGCATGGCTCTGGCAGTCCTGGCCCTTCTCCCGCATTCCCTCTGTCTTTCTAAAACCCATCCGATTACATTCCCAAAGCTAACTCTAACGAAATGGGGCTGATTCAAGATGGTGGTGGCCAAACCAAAGGCATCCATGGGATGGGACAGAGAGGCTTTGAGGAGCCGGGGAGACCCCCCCACCCCCGGGAACTTCAAGAGGAGACACAGTGTTGAATGAAGAGCCTAGGAGATCCCCCCCCTGACTCAGTGGAGAATGAATCTGCAGGGGACACATTGTCTCTGGAACAACTGAAAAGGGGGCAGGTCTTGCTGGACAATGCTTTTAAAAAGTAGCCTCCTAAAATTGGAGAAAAGATGGTAGAGCTGAGCTGAGCTTCATGCATGGCAGGGAAAAGCAACACCAGAGATGCAGCAGCCTTAGAGGATGGTGGAGCAGGTCATGGTTGAGTAGGGCTGGTACTCAGCCTTCGGGGGTGGGGCTTTGGTGCTGCCCTTGGGCGGCAAGCAGGATGGTTCTGCTGGAAAGCCAGGGAAGGGAGGTGTGTATTAGATGCGCTGCACAGCCACAAGGTCACCTTGACTCTGGGAAAGAGCAGGATATCCACAATAGGTCTCAGCTTCAGAAACCAGAGAGCTCGAACCAGACTAATGCTTCGTTGCAATAAGTATTTATATGTAAAGCTGGTTGGTGATACACACATACATACTCACATGTATATGTACATATACAAATATACATATAAATTCATAACACACAGCATATATATGTATATATACATATCTACCTATATATCTATATGCTATGTGACACATGGCAGTTTGCATTGTTACTGTGATAGATGAATGTGTGATGGAGACATGGAAAAGAGGGTGGGATGGACCAGAGACATGTTGGCTGTGGTGACTGGTGTGGGAGCATGGCTGCAGTGGATGGGGAGCCTGTCATTGCTGAGTAGGGCCGGCAGGGTGGTGTGTAGCAGCCTGTAGCTCACGCAGCTCTGCCCACAAATGGGGTGTCCAGCACCGCAATCATCCAGACTCTGAGCAACATAAGATGTTGGAGATGAAGAACAGTTCATTTTCTGGATTAAGTCCCTTCGAAAGACCTCCATGAGGTCCGCACTGCCACTGGAGGCCAAGCTGGCATCCCTGTGGTCTGTGTTCCCACCAGAGGCCATGTTGGTGTCTGTGAACTGTGCTCCCAATGGGGGCCATGTTCAAGTCCGTGGTGGGTGCTGCCACTAGGGTACACGCTGAGGTCCGTGTTCTGTCACACCAGAAACCACGTGGAAGTCTACAGTCTGTGCTGCTGCTGGCTGCTCTGAGCAGGGAAACTTCCTCTGCAGTGGCCTGGATGACTGCGGACTCGTAATTGAGAAGGAGAGACACTGAAGGTTCCTGCCGCAAGCTCCCCCCCAATCCCTAAGAAAAAGCAACAGCCCAGACAGGAAACCATTGAAGAGAGTCCTGAAGAATCATGATAGAGATGCTGACGTGCAGCTCTTCACAGCTGACGGCTCCTGGGGGCGGGGCGGGAGGAGCCAGGCGTCGGTGAAGGTCTCAGTCCAGACAGGAAACCATTGAAGAGAGTCCTTAAGAATCATGATAGAGATGCTGACGTGCAGCTCTTCACAGCTGACGGCTCCTGGGGGCGGGAGGAGCCAGGCGTTGGTGAAGGTCTCAGTTTTCCATAAGGGGCTGGCTACACGGAGCTTGACCATGCTCCAAGGGGTATATGGTCAGTACAAATTGGACTTGGTGTATTTTTATTTGGAGGGAGGGGCACAAGGGTAGGAGAATGGACCCGGGAGGAATGGGAAGTAAAGGTGATAGGGGCACACTGTACAAAATTTCCAAGTAACCAATAAACATGGTGGGAAAAAAGAGAAATGGGCAGGAAAACACAAGATGGTGCAGTAGTTAACAGCACTTGTGAACAAACTGATGACCCTGAAAGACCAAAAGAGTCATTCTCTTGGGACCCTCGCCCAAAGACCACCAAGAGTCCAAAATTTGTTGCAACAGCAAGAGGATTTATTTGGTCTGGCACACCGGGGTTCAGCTGCCTTAGGGAAGGAGCCAAACCCTGGATGACTGTTACAGCGAGTATTGAAACTCAGAAACCGTAAGCAGGTGCGGGGAGGGGTCCAGGGAAATTCCAGTATACAGCTATACAAACATATCCTATACACTGATCGATTGTTCAGCTATCTTTGGCAACGTCCTTGGGGTACTGACCCTTGAGGAGTGGTTCCAGGGTCCCTGGGGTCAGTTTCTCATGACTCTGGTGCAGCCCCTGAGGTCAGTTTGTATTTTCCCATGGTCTTACAACCCGAGTTTATTCCTAGGAACCAATATGGTGGAAGGAGAGAATGGACTCCTGGAGATTATCTACTGACGTCACTCATGTGTGCTGAGGCATGTGTGACCCCTACTCCAATAAAGATTATAAACCTAGTATAAAGCAACGATGACTTACGTGTATAACATGGGGTCATGGGAGGCAGCTTGGTGGAGCAGAGTACAAAATCTTCAAACAAGTATGGTCCAATTTATTTACTAATGAAAGGCTGGAGAATTTTAGAATTTAAAGTGAGGGCATTTAATAGAAATATATGTATAATGTATAACCTTTACCTAAAAGGGGGCATGGAAAACTTCTGTAACAAACCAAAAATGTGGAGTAGCCAGTTCCAGGAACTTGGCTAACTCAGAGCCTCAGGGCTCTGGTTCCCGATACCTGCCCCTCCTGACTGATCCACAATGAGGGTAGAACTAGGAATGAAGGTCTACTGGTTTATGAGGCTCTCCACCCTGCTGAGGCCTTCCACCCTGCTGACTGATAGATGAAGATTACATTCCTAGAAGCAATATGTTCCCCTCCCTAATTGAATAGCTTGGGTTGGGTCCCTCTGAAATTTTCCACTGTTTTTATGTCATGTTTCCTTGGTAATCCTCTCCCCCCGACCCTCAGTTTGTGGTTTTTCCCTTTAAATACCCCTCACTTCTTGTGTTTGGGGGTCGAACTCCTCTGGCCTGCAAGGTCACGAGATCAACCCCAGTACCGGCCTATCCCAAATAAACCTCATGTGATTGCAGCAAGATCGGTCTCTCGTGAGTTATTGGGTGGTCGTGTCATCCCGAGACTTGAATAAGGCTCCTGAGCTCCGGGGGTCTTTCACTGTTGTTCTGGTGTATGATAAAGGTGCATTTCAAATCAGAGGAGAGAAATAGATTATTCACTTAATGGTTTGGAGGCAATATGAGTGAGTTTCCAGGTTTAAAGTCGGATGTGTATTTCCCATCTTGTATCAAAATAAGTTTCTGACGAATCAAAGCCTTTAATCTGTGAGACAAAGAGATATAAAAGAGGTCTTTTGAGTTGGAATTGAGGAAAATTCTAAGTATAATAGGAAACCCAGAAGGCTTAAAACCAACCTGTGACAAGATGAACTACATAAAAGTAAAAGTTCATTATGACAAGATCACCATAGAAAAACCAAGTTCAGCCAAGGCCAGAAGAGAAGTGTTCTATTCTTACTCATAAGGCATGACTGACAAGGGCACCTCTGTGAGACAGAAATGGGCAAAAATGCAGCTCAGTGGAAGGATACTCACCTAGCATTCAAGAGGTCCTGAGTTCAATTCCCAGCACTGCAATAAGAAAAATGACAACCAAAAGGAAAGGTTGAGAACCGTAGGAACAAAACACAAAAGGCTCTTAAACATGTAAAAAGATCCTCAATTTCACATACAGAAAAAAATAAGAGCATTTCATGTATCAGTTTGGCAGATCTCATGTTAGCTAGCGTACTGTGTAGGTGGAAGCCAGGAACAAAGACACAGACACAGCCTGGAGTAGAAACTGGCACACTGACTTCAGAGGGTGATTTGCCAGTGTCTAACAACATTACAGACTGAATAGCTTTTCACCCAGTAATCCATTTCTAGGAATTTAGCCAACAAACAACTCTCATGTACGCAAACGACATTTCTCTTATGACAAAGTCATCCATCATAGAATTATTTATAATCTTGAAGTCTGAAAACAATTTAAATGTTTAGCAACAGACGTCTGGATAATGAACTACAGTGGTTCCTTAATATAATGGAAAGGCACCATGAATTTTTTTAAAGCAATGTTGTAACCTGGGTTGTTTTTTGAGTTAGAGTACAGAGAGTTGTATGATAATTTGTATGAAAAAGGAAGGTTATTATATTTATTTTTGTTTGCTTATAGATCAAATATTTCTTTTAAAAGTGATTTGTACTATTTTAAAATGTGTCTCTGTGTGGGTCTGTGCACATCAGTGCAAGTGCCTGCAGAGGCCAGAAGAGGGTGTCAGGTCCCCTAAAGCTGGAGTTACAGGTGATTGTGAACCGCCCAGCATGGATGCTAGGGACTATGGATGCTCTCAGGAAGAGAGGCACACCCTCTTAACCACGGTGCCAGCTCCACATTCCTTAATTCGATTTTTTTTTGAATGGATATCCAAGTGTCTTGGGATGCAAAAGAAGTTACACAGACGAGGGTAGTTGTGATCATAAAAAGAGAAAGAGCTATAAGAATAAGTTCTGGCACCAGGCAGTGGTGGTGCACGCCTTTAATTTCAGCACTTGGGAGGTAGAGGCAGGCAGATTTCTGAGTTCGAGGCCAGCCTGGTCTACAGAGTGAGTTCCAGGATAGCCAGGGCTATATAGAGAAATCAAGGGAAAACCAAGGGGGAAAAAAAAAGAGTATGTTCCGGTGAGGTGTAAGGGAAGGCGGGCCCATACTGAGGCATCCCTTCCCTCTGAGAGACCAAACTCACACTGCTATAGTATAGAATAGACTTTACTTAGTGTATGGGGAGGGGAGTTAAGAGGGTAGCAGAGGCAGAGAAAGGCAGAGAGAAGGAGAGAGTAGAGAAGTAGGGGCTGGCCATGACTATGTGGAGAGAGGGGGGAAGGGAATGAGGGGAGATGGGGGACAAAGGGACAAGAGGCAAGGTAGAAGAGCAGGAGTAAGAGAGAGAGGAGGGGGCAAGCAGCCCCTTTTGTAGGGCCAGGCCTACCTGGCCATTGCCAGGTAACTGTGGGGAGGAGTTTAGACAGAATACCAACAAGGGTGACTTAGATGATAGAAATTTTTTGTCTCTCTGTCCTAGCTTGGTTTCTGTTGCTGTGTAAAACATGGACCAAAGGCAACTTAGGTAGAGGAAATGGCTCATTTCAATTTAGAGCTCCCAGTCCTTCATCTAGGGCAGGGGCTCAGGGCAGGAACTGAAGCAGAAGCCTTGGAGCAATGTTCCTTACTGGCTTGCACTCCATGGCTTAATCGGCTTGCTTATTTATACAACCCAGGAGCAGCTGTGCACTGACTACAGTGTCCTGGGCCCTCCTACAGGAATCATCAAGAGAATGCGCCCCAGAAATGCCACAGCCAATCTTATAGAGGCCGTTCTTCAGTTGAGAGTCTGTCTTTTCAGTTGATTCTAGTTCATATCAAGTTGACAGAAACTAAACAGCACAACTGACCCCTTGTGCTCTTCCCCATCCTTGAGCAGGCTAATAGACCTTAAGTGTTTGCCATAGTTGGACCTTAACAACCCAGGTGGAGTCAATTTCCTACAGGAGTAGACTGCCCGAGGAGCTTGCTTTGCAACTCAATCCAAATGAAACAAAGGATGCGGCTGTGGGCTCTGCCTGTACAAATGCAGTGCTATTAAACTTTGAGCCTTGGTCAGAAACCTTTGTCTTGGTTTCATCCTGGTCTCACACCCCACCATACCCAGTTCTCCATGAACACACTCCTCCCTCACCTTCCAGGAGTCATCTGTCTTCCTGCTTTCAACAGGGCTCATAGATCCAATCACTCCATCTCCCACAAGTGAGTCAGGAGCATGGAGGGTGAGGGAGAGGTAGGGAGCAC
Organism: Mastomys coucha; assembly: GCF_008632895.1. Classification (NCBI taxonomy): domain Eukaryota; kingdom Metazoa; phylum Chordata; class Mammalia; order Rodentia; family Muridae; genus Mastomys; species Mastomys coucha. The sequence goes on from NW_022196909.1 coordinate 6,613,817, forward strand.
AGCTTAAGGCCGAAGCTGTGAGTTTAGGGCAGCTTGCTGATTACAGGAGGAGTTTGTGGCACAGTAAGATGGATTGCATTGTTTTTCTTAAAGATGAGTTAAATGTAGATAAGCAGAGTGCACAGTACATAGCTTTAAGTGATCTTTAAAAAAATATGATTAACTTGGTTATAAGGTTAGGTAAAAGTTCAAGTTGTGAAGGCAGGCTACAAAAAAAAAAAAAAATCCCAGAAAAACTGTTCCTATATTACAGTCTTTATTTAAAAGTTTAAAGTCATTTACAAGATGTAAAGATTCTTAACTGTGGGTTCCTGTAAAATAAAAGTCAAGTTAAATACTTACTTATCCTAAAAGGGAAGACCTGCTGGGCACAATTACAATTAGATTAATATAAATTCAAAATCTAATAGTCTTAAAAGCTCAGTGTCTGACATGTGGGTCACTCATAATCTCCTGAGCTTCAAGGGGTTTGCTTGGGCAGTCCCTTTCTCTGGCTTTGTAATCTACAATAGTGGAGCTTGTTCTTGAATAGGCTAGGTCTGGCCTGACTCCATATCTGTATCAGCCCTTGGTGTGTTAGAATTAGTGTGGGTACCCCACTCGTGTAGAATCAGGAAGAAGGCTGTTGTAATAACATGGGATTTTTAATTGAAACTAGTATACTAGGGTCACTCTGTAATCGGGATCAGATCGACCCCAAGGAAACAAAGCTCTAAGTTTTTATCCCATTACAGATCAGAATTTTACAACTTACACTGTGGGCTAGTTACAGTTTACAACATGGGCTGGTTACAGTTTACCTTCTTCATTGTTCTTTAGTTCCTACTGGCCTTTCTCCTCCAGGTGAGGATAAGATACTTGTAACACGCAGGAGGGGTGGTGGAAATCCTCCCTCCAGGGGATGTCTCCTGGAAATGTGCATTCCTTGGGGATGTAAACTCCTCTAAAAGCCCTTTGTCTTAAGGATAAGTGGACTTCCTTGCTTTCTGGTATTTTTATGAGGTAAATCCATTTTGCTTAATTTTTACAGATGGTTGGCATGAACCTGGCACCTCTAATTTACTGGGGTCTCAACTGCAACTGAAACTGCACCTTCACCAGCAGATTCTCTGGCCTGAATTATTCGGAGACTCCAGTCTGGCTACACAGTGCCAAGCATCGGCTTCTCTCCATGACCCCTTTAATCCTGGGGTTTCCAAAGCAACTGAGTTTGCATCTTCACTGATGGCCTCTTCTGGCTTCTCTTCAGAGAGACTCTGACCCTGTCATACCAATGCCAACCAAGCCTTGGTTGCTCTCCACAACCTCTTTATGCCTTCAAAACCCGTACCACGTGGGGGACTCTGACACATCATTTTTCAAGATCTGCTGCCAGCGTGATCTATGGTTCTAATAAAGGAGAACTTTTAATTCCAGATTCTTAATTCAACACATCACAATGGTCCTGATAGAGTCTTTGATTTTCTCTGAAACTCTAAAGTCCAGGCTGCTGTCATCTCCACTGCTCTCAGTATTATCCTCCATAGCAGCTCATTGAGTTCTGAGCATTCACGGCTTTTGGGGGCCCAAATCTCCTGGCTCCTGAGTGTGTTCACTGGGTTGGAAGTATCTACTCTTCAGGCATTTCATTACATAAGCATAAAGTCAAAGTCTTTGGAGGTGGGATTGATTTAATCTCTAGCTTTTCTTTTGCTGGAAGTAGAGGGTAAAAGTTCTCGTCTATAACTAGAGGGAGCTCAGCCCATCCTGAAGCCACATAGAAACCCACAAGAGTTGCCATTCTCAACCTGTGGGTTTTGACCCCTTGAAGGTCAAACAACCCTTTTACAGGAATCACCAAAGACCATTGGAAAACACAGATGTATTGATGTACATCCCCCCACCCCCACCCCCAAGCTCCCAGAATAACAACTCTGAGACTATATTTACAAACACGTTGGCCATACACTTTAACTCATTCTCCTACTGGCTCATAACTCAAATCCTGTTTCTAAGTTCTGTCACGTGGCTGGTTACCTCTGCTCATCTCTCAAACATCTGTTCTTCATGACTTGGGACGAATCCTCCACTGCCTCTCTATCCCAGAATTCAATCTCCCTACGGATGGATATTTTACCTTCTATTCTAGCCTTTCCTATAGACCAGAGGTTTCTTTTTCTTTCTTTCTTTCTTTTGTTTGTTTTTTTAAGACAGGGTTTCTCCATGTAGCCCTGGCTGTCCTGGAACTCACTCTGTAGACCAGGCTGGCCTCGAACTCAGAAATCTGCCTGCTTCTGCCTCCCAAGTGCTGGGATTAAAGGTGTGTGCCACCACCGCCTGGCAGACTAGAGGTTTCTTATTGACAAGTGATGCATCCATATAATACACCAGATATTCTCTCTACACAGATGTTTATATTAAAATTCATAATATTAGCAAAATTACAGTTATGAAGTAGCAATGAAAATAATTTATGGTTTGAGGTCACTACTACATGAGGAACTATATTAAAGGGTCACAGCATTATGAGGCTTGAGAATGACCGAATTAGAGCAACTTTATTAGCATAAACTCTGTGTGGCTGAAAATTGCCATGGATAACGGAAGATGCTGCAGTTATCCATGTCAAGAAGTTCCAAGGGTATGATGACATCATACCAGGAACCAGGGGCAAAGACCAGACAAATGGTCCCTGTTAGACCACAGTAGCATTTGCTTTTGCTTGCTCATAGTGTCAAGTAGTCCAGGCTGTCTCTAAACTAACATGTAGCTGTAAGACCCGAAGAGCCTTACGTCCAGGATGCCCCACTCACAGAAACACAGAGATGGAGATCGATGCCAGTGTACTGGGGCTGTCCTGCAATCAGGGCAGAGGCGACTCCCAACATTCTGAGCACACAGTTTTTATACAGTCATTGAGGGTAGACTTTGGTAACAGCATGAATTGGTCTACACCCATTTGAGGCCCACACTGCCCTTTCTTGGCATTTGTGGTCCCAGGCAAGGTGTGATCTTAATTACCAGAAGGGGGAACTGAAACATTTTTGGTCGTTATCTGCACCTGTCCTGCCCTGTAAAGTTTGTATTGCTGGGAGAGTCCAGGAAGGGAGTGTACATTCCTGGCAAAGTCTTTCAGCAACCATCTTCTGTTCTTTTCAAAGGTCACACATAGCCAAGGATAACATTGAACTTCTGCCTTTCCTGACTTTACCTCCCCGAGCAAGGGAGTATAGGCATATGTCACCTCTTCCAGTATTCCAATGGTAACTTTGAATCTTGACTTATGCACTGAGCAAACTAAGGTTGTACAAACATGAGGCATGGAACTGAAGTCTCCTGTGTCATTCTGTCCTGACACAGGTTTGTGGATTTTCTGACACCATGAAACAACAACTCTAGGAAGAGCGTCTTTGTTCTTGCCACACAACAGTGTCAGTGGCTGACCACCAATCAACACCCTACCCCTTTCCTGTCACCCAGGAAGACTGTAATGGCTGGGCTGCTGTAACTGTGTTTTCTCACAAACAATCCCACTCTTGTTCTCTACAAACAGCCTGTAGACACTTTTCTAGTACGCCATTTTGGGAGCAGGTTTCCGAGCGGCTAGGATTCCCCTTTTCCTCCCTGGGTGGCTACCCTCACTCTATTCACTCGTTCTCTCTGGAACTTTTTGTTTGAACACTTGGTGTGCCTTAATTTGACTTTTAGTTTAATCATTTGCACCATTGGCATGGGAGCACATGCCTGAGAACACACGCACAGACACACACAGACATACATACACAGACACACACACATACACACACACAGACACACACACATGCAGATATACACACACACAGATATACATACACAGACACACAGACACATGCAGATACACACACAGACATACACACACAGACACACACACACATGCAGATATACACACACAGACACACACAGACACACACACAGATACACACATGCAGATACACACATACACATAGACACACAGAGAGATACACAATGGAGACATATATACAGAGAGACACAAACACACACATAGACACACACACACACAAACACACACACACACACACACACACACACACACACAAACACACCAGGAGGGGGAATCTCATCATTTGGTAGCTTGAGAGCCAGCCTCAGCTTCCTTTACTTCTGTTTGAAGGTCTCTTTGCAGTGTGTTCTCTGTCTCTGGAGGTGTTTATTGTCTTCTTGACTTTAAGGAGACTTAACAGTCTAGTTTTTTGTATTTAAAAGTAAGACTTCCAAGCATAGTGTCTTATAGTGTAGTGGTTCTCAACCTTCCTAATGCTGTGACCCTTTAATACAGTTTTATCTTTTTAAAAAAGATTAATTAATTAATTAGTTAATTTATGTATGTGAGTATACTATTGCTTTCTTCAGACACACTGAAGAGGGCATCGGATCTCATTTCAAATGGTTGTGAGCCACCATGTAGTTGTTGGGAATTGAACTCAGGACCTCTGGGAGAGCAGTCAGTGCTCTTAACCACTATCTCTTCATCCCCAATACATTTTTTCATGTTGTGGTGACCCTCAACTGTCAGGAGCCAACAAACAGAAACTAAAAACAAGCAGGTGGTCTTCCTGAGCTGGGTCTTCCTTGAATTAAAAAAAAAATCAGCTGGGCGGTGGTGGCACACGCCTTTAATTCCAGCACTTGGGAGGCAGAGATAGGCAGATTTCTGAGTTCGTCGAGGCCAGCCTGGTCTACAGAGTGAGTTCCAGGACAGCCAGGGATATACAGAGAAACCCTGTCTCGAAAAGTTATGGTTTTTAACTCTCCATGAACCTATAGAGCTGTGACAGATGATGAATGTTTAGCCAGATAATCATTCCTAATGGATATACATGTAATCATTCTCTGTTGTAAACTTTTTCAATTTATGATTTGAATTTATGTGTAAACTTTTTACCATGTGATCATGTATTCTGAAAGATGTATAAGTGCTGAGGACAAAGAGAGGAAGCAGAACTGAGCTGAGTACATCTTGTTTAGACAGAAGTGAAGTCAAGAACAACTTAGAAGTAAAGGCGTAGCATTGGGAGAAAAGGCATTGAGAGGAGGACCCCTCTTAGCCATGGGACAGAAAGAACAGGCCTTTCCTAACTTCTTGAGTTCTTTGCATATATTGGATATTAGCCCTCTATCGGATGTAGGATTGGTAAAGATCTTTTCTCAATCTGTTGGTTGCTTTTTTGACCTATTGACAGTGTCCTTTGCCTTACAGAAGCTTTGTAATTTTTTTTTTTTTTGAGACAGGGTTTCTGTGTATAGTCCTGGCTGTCCTGGAACTCACTCTGTAGACCAGGCTGGCCTTGAACTTAGAAAGAAACCTGCCTCTGCCTCCCAAGTGCTGGGATTAAAGGCATGTGCCACCACTGCCCAGCTCCAATCTTTGCAATTTTATGAGGTCTCAATTGTCAATTGTTGATCTTAGAGCATAATCCGTTGGTGATCTGTTCAGGAAATTTCTCCCTGTGCCCATGTGTTGGAGGCTCTTGCCCACTTTCTCTTTTATTAGTTTGAGTGTATCTGCTTTGATGTGGAGGTCCTTGATCCACTTGGACTTGACCTTTGTACAAGGAGATAAGAATGGGTCAATTTGCATTCTTCTACATGCAGACATTTAACATTGTTGAGACTCTTTTAGAGCATGGGGGGCTTTTGAAGTTGAACTAAATGTATTTTTTAATTATGCTATGTTTAGATATGGCCCCCACAGACTCATAGGTTTGAACAAGCCTATGGGGACCAGGGAGTGGAATATGGTGGTTTGTATATGCTCAGACCAGGAAGTGGCACTAATAGAAGGTGTGGCCCTGTTGTAGCAGGTGTGGCCTTGTTGGAGTAGGTGTGTCACTGTGGGTGTGTGCTTTAAGATCCTCATCCTAGCTTCCTAGAAGTCAGTATTCTGCTGGCAGCCTTCAGATGAAGATGTAGAACTCTCAGCTCCTCCTGCACCATGCCTGCCTGGATGCGGCCATACTCCCAACTTGATGATAATGGACTGAACCTCTGAACCCATAAGGCAGCCCCAATTAAATATTGTCCTTTATAAAACTTGCCTTGGTTGTGGTGTCTGTTCACAGCGATAAAACCCCAACTAAGGCAGAAATTGGTTGCCAGTTGAGCCAGCACCATTTGTTGAAAATGCTGTCTTTTTTTCCACTGGAGGGTTTTAGCTCCTTTGTCAAAGATCGAGTGACCTTAGGTGTGTGGGTTCATTTCTGGGTCTTCAATTCTATTGAATTGATCTACCTGCCTGTCTCTGTACCAATACCATGCAGGGTTTTTTTTTTGTTTGTTTGTTTTTTTTTTTTTTTTTTTTT
>NW_022196909.1:6620468-6632141 GCF_008632895.1 Mastomys coucha
ATATATTTATATATATATTTATATATATATAATATATATATATATTTAATATATATATATATATTTTCCTTCGAGACGGGGTTTTTCTGAATAGCCCTGGCTGTCCTGGACCTCACTCTATAGACCAGACTGGCAGACCAGGATGGCCTCAAACTCAGAAATCCACCTGCCTCTGTGTCCCAAGTGCTGGGATTAAAGGTGTGCCATTTTTACTATATTAATCCTGCCAATTCATGAGCATGGAAGATCTTTCCATCTTCTGAGGTCTTCTTCAATTTCTTTCTTCAGAGACTTGAAGTTCTTGTCACACAGATCTTTTGCTTGCTTGGAGAGAGTCACACCAAGGTATTTTATATTATTTGTGACTGTTGTGAAGGGTGTCATTTCCCTAATTTCTTTTTCAGCCAATTTATCCTTTGAGTAGAAGAAGGCTACTGATTTGTTTGAGTTAATTTTATATCCAGCCACTTGCTGAAGTTGTTTATCAGGTTTAGGAGTCCTCTGGTGGAATTTTGGGGGTCACTTAAGTATACTATCATATCATCTGCAAATAGTGATATTTTGACTTCTTCCTTTCCAATTTGTATCCCTTTGATCTCTATTTGTTTTTTAATTGCTCTGGCTAGGACTTCAAGTACTATGTGACTAGTATCTGATTTTAGTGGGATTGCTTCAAGTTTCTTTCCATTTAGTTTGATGTTGGCTACTGGTTTGCTGTGTATTGCTTTTACTATGTTTAAGTATGGGCTTTGAATTCCTGATCTTTCCAAGACTATTACCATGAAGGGATGCTGAATTTTGTCAAATGCTTTCTTAGCATTTAATGAGATGACCATGTGGTTTTTTTTCTTTGAGTTTGTTTATATAGTGGATTACATTGATGGATTTCCATATATTGAACCATCCCTGCTTAATCTTGGTGAATGATTGTTTTGATGTGCTCTTGAATTCAGTTTGTGAGAATTTTATTGAGTATTTTTGCCTTGATATTCATAAGGGAAATTGGTCTGAAGTTCTCTTTCTTTGTTGAATCTTTGTGTGGTTTAGATATAAGTGTAATTGTGGCTTCATAGAACGAATTGGGTAGTGTTCCTTCTGTTTCTATTTTGTAGAATAGTTTGAAGAGTATTGGTATTAGGTCTTCTTTGAAGGTCTGATAGAATTCTGCACTAAACTCAGCTGGTCTTGGGATTTTTTTTGTTGGAAGACTTTTAATGACTTCTTCTATTTCTTTAAGGGTTATGGGACTGTTTAGATGGTTTATCTGATCCTGATTTAACTTTGGTACCTGGTATCTGTCTAGAAAATTGTCCATTTCATCCAGATTTTCCAGTTTTGTTGAGTATAGGCTTTTGTAGTAGGATCTGATGATTTTTTGAATTTCCTCAGTTTCTGTTGTTATATCTCCCTTTTCATTCCTGATTTTGTTAATTTTCCTCTTAGCACTGTTTTCATTGAATTTCATTAAATTATAAAAAGTCTTTAATTTCTTTCTTGAACAGGTTATCATTGAGTAGAGCATTGTTCAGCTTCCATGTATATGTGGGCTTTCTGTTGTTTTTGTTGTTATTGAAGACCAGCCTTAGTCCATGGTGATCTGATAGGATGTATGGGATTATTTCAATCTTTTTGTATCTGTTGAGGCCTGTTTTGTGAGGTGCTGAAAAGAAGGTATATTCTTTTTGTTTTTAAGGATGAAATGCTCTATAGATATCTGTTAAATCCATTTGGTCCATAATTTCTGTTAGCTGCACTGTGTCTCTGTTTCTGTGATCTATCCATTGATGAAGTAGGGTGTTGAAGTCTCATACTATTATTGTGTGAGGTGCAGTGTGTGCTTTTGAACTTTAGTAAAGTTTCTTTTATGAGTGTGGGTGCCCTTGTATTTGGACCATAGATGTTCAGAATTGAGAGTTCATCTTGGCTAATTTTTTCCTCTGTCGAGTATGAAGTGTCCTTCCTTATCTTTTTTGATAACTTTTGGTTGAAAGTTGATTTTATTCAATTTTAGAATGGCTACTCCAGCTTGTTTCTTGGGACCATTTCCTTGGAAAATTGTTTTCCAGCCCTTTACTGAAGTTGTATTTGTCTTTGTCACTGAGGTGCATTTCCTGTATGCAGCAAAATGCTGGGTCCTGTTTACATATCTGGTCTGTTAGGCTATGTCTTTTTATTGGGGAATTGAGTCCATTGATGTTAAGAGATATTAAGGAAAAGTAATTGTTACTTCCTGTTGTTTTTGTTGTTAGAGGTGGAATTATGTTTGTGTGGCTATCTTCTTTTGGGTTTGTTGAAAGATTACTTTCTTGCTTTTCCTAGGGTGTAGTTTCCCTCCATCTATTATCCTTTGTATGGAAAATAGATGGATTTGTGGAAAAATATTGTTTAAATTGGTTTTTTTTCCTGGAATATCTTGGTTTCTATGTATATGGTAATTGAGAGTTTTGCTGGGTATTGTGGCCTGGGCTGGCATCTGTGTTCTCTTCAGGTCTGTAAGACATCTGCCCAGGATCTTCTGGCTTTTAGAGTCTCTGGTGAGAAGTCTAGTGTAATTCTGATAGGTCTGCCTTTATATGTTACTTGACTTTTTTCCCTTACTGCTTTCAATATTCTTTATTTGTTTTGTGTATTTGGTATTTTAATTATTATGTGACAGGAGGAATTTCTTTTCTGGTCCCATCTGTTTGTTGTGCTGTAGACTTCTTGTATGTTCATGGGCATCTCTTTCTTTAGGTTAGGGATGTTTTCTTCTATAGTTTTGTTGAAGATATTTACTGGCCCTTTAAGTTGGGAATCTTCATTCTCTTTTATACTTACAATCCTTAGGCTTGGTCTTCTCATTATGTCCTGGATTTCCTGGATGTTTTGGGTTAGGAGCTTTTTACTTTTTGCATTTTCTTTGACTGTTGTGTCAATGTTTTCTATGGTGTCTTCTGTCCCTGAGATTCTCTCTTCTATCTCTTATATTCTGTTGGTGATGCTTGCATTTATGACTCCTGATCTCTTTCCTTTATTGTTTCTAGTGTGTGTATGTGTTTTCTTTAAGTTCTACCTGTTTACCTGTGTTCTCCTGTATTTCTTCCTTTTTTTTTTTTTTTTTTTTTTTTTTTTTTTTTTTTTTTTTTTTTTTTCCGAGACAGGGTTTCTCTGTGTAGCTCTGGTTGTCCTGGAACTCACTCTGTAGACCAGGTTGGCCTCAGACTCAGAAATCTGCCTGCCTCTGTCTCCCAAGTGCTGGGATTAAAGGCGTGCACCACCACTGCCCAGCTCTTTTGTATTTCTTTAAGGGAGTTATTTATGTCCTTCTTAAAGTCCTCTATCATCATGATGAGATGTGATTTTAAATCCAAATTTTACTTTTCTGGTGTGTTGGGTTATTTAGTACTTGCTGTGGTGGAGAACTGGGTTCTGATGATGCCAATTAGCCTTGGTTTTTGTTGCTTAGTTTCTTGCACTTGCCTCATGCCATCTGGTTATCTCTGGTGTTAGTTGGTTTTGCTGTCTCTGACTGGAGCTTGTCTCTGCTGTGAGCCTGTGATCTTAGGTGTGTCAGCACTCCTTGGAGGCCAGTTCTCTTGAGTTGGGATTTAGGTGTGGAGATCTGTGTCACAGGGTAAGCTGATGGAAATGGAAAGATCCTGTCCCTGGCTGCTCCGCTGTTCCTGTGCCCTGCGGATTCCTGGCGGGTCCCTCTTTGGCCAGTTATTGGAGCAAAAGTGGTCATCTGACCCATGAACTTTGGGTATGGAGAGCTGTGGCACAGCCTTAACTCCAGGGCACAGAAGGATGGTAATTTTGATTAAAAAAAAAAGAAGAAATATTTGAGAATCTCAGCCTTACCATCTGTAAAATGATCAAGTGTCCTCTGGCACCAGGGATGAGTAGCTATGACTTTATTGTATTTGCATTTGAGTACCTGCGATGAGTAGAAGGGTCAGATGAGGGAGCAGATGTCATCAGCAGCTGTCCAGTCTTGTGCTGCTATAACAAATGCTGTTGGCTGGATAGTTCATACTTACTAGAAAATTATTTCCCAGAGATCTGCAGGTTGGGTGTCAAAGGTCAATTAAGGCTCCCTACTTTGAGATGACTCTAGTCTGGGTGTTAGTGTGACACTAGACCAGCCACACACCCCTTGTCATGCCTCTTTGTCAAACACAACGTCACTTGCTACCTAGAGGAAAAGCTGAAACATTCGTCATTGTCCCTAACAACCTGTTGACTGCCATGTATACTCCTGTAAAACCTAGCTTGGTTGCTTGTTCCATCTTGTGGTTTTAGAGTATAAAATGAGAATGCACACTGGGCCCAATACTAAGGCCCTTTAGGAGTCATCCTTGCTTTGATCCTGTTTTGAGTAATTTAATTAGTCATTATCCTACTTAAGTTTGTCTTAGATGGCCAGAGTTGGGGGCTTCTAACTTCCTGCTTTGCTGTTATTGGGTCATCTTTATTCAAGGTGTATGCTATAAAGAAAGAAGTATTGGTTGAGAAGCCGATCAAGCCATGACTGTTTCATATGTAATTTTGTTCCCAGATTAAAGAGGAGGATGTTGGGTTCTTTATAAGTCTGTGTAATACCCACTTTAGAGAGGTATTCCACCAGGTCACTGCCTGGGCAGGTTGAAGCTGTTGAATGCCCAGTGCCGATGGTTTGAGTGTACCTCCTTTCTAAATTCTCTCCTGTGTTCCAGGCTCCTTAACCAATATACTCAGAGATCTTAGAAAAATCTCTCATCTTCAGACCTGCTCCTATTTTTGGACCATTTTGGTCAGTATTGTGAGCTAGCATGTGAGTGCTGGGAATCAAACCCTGGTTCTCTGGAAGAGCATCCGGTGCTCTTAACTGCTGAGCCCTCTCTCTGGCCTCCAATCCTAAGCTCTTACGTCAAGATCCCTCCAGGCCTCAGTGTGGTGGTGCAGAGAAGATGCAGAAGTTTGAGAATTCCCAGGAACAGGGTCAGAAGTGGGGTGGACTGGAGGGTAAAACAAACCTAGCCTGGAGTTTGCCTCCAGCTAGGATCACTTGAAGATCATGTAGCCTGGGAAACCTTAGCAGATTGTTGGGGTTTGGGGAGCACAGCATGGGGAAGTTTCTGTAAGTCATGAGGGAAAGGGTGACACCTGCTGTTCTCCTAACCTCCCCATCACACCAAATCCCCTGGGTATGGAGATTTCTTAGCTGTGGCTGGGTTCTCTATTCCCCAGTGTAGTACAGTATAGTACAGTACACTGGGAACCAGCCTTATGCCAATGTGTCACTGTTTTTTATTAGCATGACTCTGGGCCACTGTGTCCATCTGTCAACTTAACTGTTCTCTTTGCTCTGTGTCTTCTTTCTATTGTGTTGGTCCTGTGTGGGGGACTAGCTGTGGTTCCAAGTCCAGGCTGTGAGGAGGGTCTGGGCCTAGAGGCCACTGGGTTCTATCAGAATATTTTCCTGCCAAGGATCTGAGTTACCCAGTTTAGTGACACCTTTTACAGAGACACAGCTACACACACACACACACACACACACACACACACACACACACACATAGCTGAGGAATCAGGAAAAGACTTGTTCTTAGTCTCCTGCTTCCCCCACCCTCAGCCTCCCACGTCTCCCTGTCTGCATTCTTTGTTTTGGTGTTAAGATGACTTTATTGTGTCACCAAGGGCACACATATTGTTAATAGACACAGTGAAAGTAAAAGAAGTTATTTTGTTTGTTTGTTTGTTTTTCGAGACAGGGTTTCTCTGTGTAGCCCTGGCTGTCCTGGAACTCACTCTGTACACCAGGCTGTCCTTGAACTCAGAAATCCGCCTGCCTCTGCCTCCCAAGTGCTGAGATTAAAGGCTTGCACCACTACTGCCGGGCTAAAAGAAGTTATTTTGTATCTGAGATTTTGTATTTTGTCCTGTTTAATTGGACAAAAAGGGGGAAATGTTGATTGCCCTGCTACTGTTTGTATTTTGATGCTAATTCCTCTTCCTCAAGAGGGGCTGCCTGGGACTAAGAGTGAAACACACACTCAGGTGATTTCAGGTGAACCTTCCCCTAATGAATAAAGATTTCAAGAAACCAATCACTGGGTAAGTAGGTGGAACTTCTTGGTTGGAGAGAGGAAGAGGGGAAGCAGGAGAAGGATACTTGCTTTTGGGTCAGGAGAGTTGATGGAGGACAAAATGTAGGTAGCAGAGGCCCCAGGTCAGTTGGCAGATCTGCCAGGATCCACTACTAGAGGATTTGTAACTTAGAATAGCTTACAAATTAGGATGCTAGTTGCTGTGCCCAACGATTGTGTTACCTGTTGATTCTAAACTAAGTTTCTGTGATGTTTCCTTCATGCTGCAACTCAACTGGGTTCCAGAGAGAAAGGTACGGTGCCAAAGCATGGGTTTGCGAAAAATGCACCCCAACTAGCTGTGAGAATTTGGAAGTGTTGGACTGGCATGGCAATGACCCGCTATGGGAACTTAGGGGGCCAGGTGGAGAGATTTAAGAGCTCTGGGTCGGAGAGTATGCCAGGCTGAGAACAGGCAGGTCTCTCCACTGGTTCCTTGCTGGCAGTAGCATGGATTGCTTCTGAAATATTTCCTGCTACAGTTATGAACCAAATGGATTTAACAGATATCTACAGAACATTTCACCCTAAAACAAAAGAATATACCTTCTACTCAGCACCTCACGGTACCTTCTCAAAAACTGACCATATACTCAGACACAAAACAGACCTCAACAGATACAAAATCATTGAATTAATCCCATGTATTTTATTGGACCACCATGGACTAAGGCTGGTCTTCAATAGCAACAAAAACAACAGAAAGCCCACATACACATGGAATCTGAACAACTACTCAATGATAACTCGGTCAGGAAAGAAATAAAGAAATTAAAGGCTTCTTAGAATTCAATGAAAATGAAGGCACAACATATCCAAACTTATGGGATACAATGAAAGCAGTGCTAAGAGAAAAACTCATAGCTCTGAGTGCCTCCAAAAAGAAACTGGAGAGAGCTTACACTAGCAGCTTGTCAGCACACCTGAAAGCTCTAGAACAAAAAGAAGCAAATACATCCAAGAGGTGTAGACAGCAGGAAATAATCAAACTCAGGGCTGAAATCAACCAAGTAGAAACAAAGAGAACTATACAAAGAATTGACAAAATTAGGAGCTGGTTCTTTGAGAAAATCAACAGGATAGATAAACTCTTAGCCAGACTAACCAGAGAGCACAGAGACAGTATCCAAATTAATAAAATCAGAAATGAAAAGGGAGACATAACAACAGAAACAGAGGAAATTCAAAAAATCATCAGATCCTACTACGAAAGTCTATACTCACAAAACTGGAAAACCTGGATGAAATGGATGATTTTTCTGGATAGATACCAGGTACCAAAGTTAAATCAGGATCAGATAACCTATCTAAACAGCCCCATAATCCCCAAGGAAATAAAAGCCCAGGGCAAGATAGTTTTAGTACAGAATTCTATCAGACCTTCAAAGAAGACCTAATACCAATACTCCTCAAACTCTTCCATAAATTAGAAACAGAATTCCCAATTCCTTCTATTAAGCCACTGTTACACTGATACCTAAACCACAAAAAGACCCAACAAAGAAAGAGAACTTCAGACCAATTTCCATTATGAATATCAAGGCAGAAATACTCAATAAAATTCTCACAAACTGAGTCCAAGAACACACCAAAACGATAGTGGCTTCATCAAAACACATCAAAACGATCACCCACCATAGAGTTGCTTCATCAAAACACATCAAATGATCACCCACCATAGCGGCTTCATCAAAACACATCAAAATGATCACCCACCATAGAGTGGCTTCATCAAAACACATCAAAACGATCACCTACCAAAGTAGGCTTCATCCCAAGAATGCAGGGATGGTTCAATATACAGAAATCCATCAATGTAATCCACTATGTAAACAAACTCAAAGAAGAAAACCCACATGATCATCTCATTAGATGTTGAAAAAGCCTTTGACAAAATACAACACCCATGCATGTTAAAAGTATTGGAGAGATCAGAGAAAGGTGCATACCTAAGTATAATAAAAGAGATATACAGAAAACCAATAGACAACATCAAAGTAAATGGAAAGAAACTCAGAGCAATCCCATTAAAATCAGGGACAAGACAGGCTGCCCACTCTCTCCCTACCTATTCAATATAGTACTCAAAGTTCTAGCCAGAGCAATTAGACAACAAAAGGAGGTCAAAGGGATACAAATTGGAAAGGAAAAATTCAACATATCACTATTTGCAGATGATATGATAGTATACTTAAGTGACCCCCAAAATTCCACCAGAGGACTCCTAAACCTGATAAACAACTTCAGCATAGCAGCTGGATATAAAATTAACTCAAACAAATCAGTGGCCTTCCTCTACTCAAAGGATGAAAGGGCTGTGAAAGAAATTAGTGAAACAATACCCTTCACAATAGTCACAAATAATATAAAATACCTTGGTGTGACTCTACCCAAGCAAGTGAAAGGTCTGTATGACAAGAACTTCAAGTCTCTGGAGAAAGAAATTGAAGACCTCAGAAGATGGAAAGATCTCCCATGCTCATGGATTGGTAGGTAGGATTAATATAGTAAAGATGGCCATCTTACCAAAAGCAATCTACAGATTCAATGCAATCCCCATCAAATTCCAACACAATTCATAGAGTTAGAAAGAGCAATTCTCAAATTCATTTGGAATAACAAAAAGCTAGGATAGTGAAAACTATTCTCAACAATAAAAGAACTTCTGGGGCAATCACTATCCCTGACCTCAAGCTATAATATAGAACAACAGCGATAAAAACTGCATGGTAACCAAAAAAGAAAAAAAAAAAAAAGAAGAAGAAGAAGAAAAAGAAGCCAGGCAGTGGTGGTGCACACCTTTAATCCCAGTACTTGGGAGACAGAGGCAGGTGGATTTCTGAGTTCGAGGCCAGTCTGGTCTACAGAGTAAGTTCCAGGGCAGCCAGGGCTACACAGAGAAACCCTGTCTCAAAACAAACAAACAAACAAAAACAAAAACAAAACAAAAAAACCCCCAAAAACCCAAAACAAAACAAACAAAAAAACCCAAACTGCATGGTACTGGTACAGAGACAGGCAAGTAGATCAATGAATAGAACTGAAGACCCAGAAATGAACCCACGCACCTACGGTCACTTGATCTTTGACAAAGAAGGTAAAACCATCCAGCGGAGAAAAGACAACATTTTTAACAAATGGTGCTGGTTCAGCTGGCGGTCTGCATGTAGAAGAATGCAAATTGATCCATTCTTATTTCCTTGTAAAAAGATCAAGTCCAAGGGGATCAAGGACCTCCACATAAAACCAGATACACTGAATCTAATAGAAGAGAAAGTGGGGAAGAACCTTGAACACATGGGCACAGGGGGAAATTTCCAGAACAGAACATCAATGGTGTATGCTTTAAGAGCAACAAGGAACAAATGGGACCTCATAAAATTAAAAAGCTTCTGTAAAGCAAAGGACACTGTCAATAGGACAAAATGGCAACCTACAGATTGGGGAAAGATCTTTACCAACCCTACATCCTACAGAGGGCTAATATCCAAAATGTACAAAGAACTGAAGAAGGTAGACTCCAGAGAACTAAATAATCCTATTAAAAAGTGGAGTATAGTGCTAAATAGAGAATTCTCAACTGAGGAATCTCAAATGGCTGAGAAGCAGTTAAAGAAATGTTCAACATCCTTAGTCATCAGGGAATGCAAATCAAAATGACCCTGATATTCCACCTCACACCAGTCAGAATGGCTAAGATCAAAAGCTCAGGTGACAGCAGATGCTGTTGTGGAGAAAGAGGAACACTCCTCCATTGCTGGTTGGGATTGCAAGCTGGTTCAACCACTCTGGAAATCAGTCTGGTGGTTCTTCAGAAAACTGGAAATAGTTCTACCTGAGGATCCAGCTATTCCACTCCTGGGCATATACCCAGAAGATGCTCCAACATGTAATAAGGCCACCTTGTTCACGGCAGCCTCATTTATAATAGCCAGAAGCTGAGAGCAACCCAGATGTCACTCAACAGAAGAATGGATAGAGAAAATGTGGTACATCTATACAATGGAATACTAAGCAATGTTTAAAAACAAAGACTACTTGAAATTCTTATGCAAATGGTGGAACTAGAAAATATCATCCTGAGTAAGATAACCCAGACAGAAAAGAACGCATATAGTATGCACTCACCTATAAGTGGATATTAGCCCAAAAGCTCACACTACATATGATACAACCTACAGACCATATGGACCATAGAAGGAAAGAAGACCAGGGTGTGGATGCTTCAGTACTCCATTGAGGGCGAACAGGATGATTGTGGGTGGTGGAGGGGGAGGAGGACCTGGGAGGGAGAGAGGAGAGGCAGGAAATAAAGCAGGCAGTATCAGGAACTGGAGGAGATGTGAGAGAGGTACAGAAGATCAAGAAATAGAACAAAAATATGTAGCAGGGGGGACGAGGAACTGGGTCTAGCCACTGGAGGGTCCCAGACTCCAGGGAAACATGACACTCCCAGGACCCAGTGGGGATGACTTTAGCTGAAGTGTGCAGAGTAGGGGGAAACAGAACCTGTTGAGACTGATAAGCATGGCCCCTGGTGGAGGGATGGAACCACTCACCCATTTCAAAGTTTTTAACCCAGAAATGTTTCTGTCCAAAGAAGAACAGGGACAAAAAAAATGGAACAGAGACTGAAACCAATTGGGGAAGGCCCCCCCCCTCCTTGGGGACATGTCATGTCTGCAGACACCAAACCTAACACTGTTGCTGTGGTCCAGGGGCGCTTGCTGACAGGCACCTAGTCTGGCGGTTACTGGGAGGTCTGGCCAGCATCTGGCCAATGCACATGTGGATGCTTGGAGCCAACCATCAGACTGAGCTCAGGGAACCTGGTGGGGGAGCTGGCGGAAGGACTGGAGGAACAGAGGGGGATTGCAACCCCAATGAAAGAACAACCTAGGCTGGCCTGACCACCCACTTCTCCCAGAGACTAGACCACCAACCAAGGTGTATACCGGGAGGGGGGGGGCAGGGAGGATCCATAGCTCCAGATACATCTGTAGCAGAGGATGACCTTGTCTGACAGCAATGGGAGGGTAGGCAGTTGGTCCTGGAGAGGTTTGATGCTCCAGCCTACCAGGGGGATACTGGAGTTGTGGGGCAGGAGAGTGTGGGTGGGTAGGGGAACACTCTCATACAGGCAAAGGGGAGGGGGTAGGGCAGATGTGGGATGGGGGGTTGGTAGAGGGGGTGACTGGAGAGTGGGATATCATTTGAAATGTAAATGAATGGAATAATTAATAGAAAAAAGAGTAGAAATAGTGCAGAAGAGTCAGAGAGGGAGGGAGGGGAATGGGATGGGAGGAAGAGGAGAGAGGAAAGAGGGAGGAGGGGGAGAGAGGAAAAGAGAGAGGGAGACAGGGGAGAGTTGAGAGGAGAGGGGAGGAGAGAGAAAGGAGAAGGGAGGAGAGAGAAGGGAGGAGGAGGAGAGAGAAGTGGGGAAGAGAGTCTAAGAGGCAGAGGTTAGGGAAGGCCTTATCAAAGCAGAATTTTCTAGGCATGAAACTAGAGTTACAGATTGTTCTGAGCCACAATTTCAGTGCTGAGAATCGAACTTGGGTCCTCT
>NW_022196909.1:6649576-6665748 GCF_008632895.1 Mastomys coucha
TGAGCTCAGCCTAAGCTATGTGAGACCCTGTCCTCGCCCTCAACTCCACCCACTCTACTCCACTCCTTGACCCCCACAGGAACAACAGAAAGAAAAAAAGAAAGAAACTAACTCTGCCTTCCCATACAGTGCCTTTAGAGATAGGGACCCAGTGTACAAATACCTAATCTTGGGAGACATTTGTCATTTAAACCTTCATAGAAGGGGGGGAAATCTGCCTTCTGCTTGGATGCATGGGTGATTGGATAATAGATTAATGTATTTTCTGTCTTAATAAAATTGTTTTTAATTATGTGTATGCCTGTGTGTGTGTTGGTATGTGCAAGTGAGTACAGGTGCCCATGGAGGACAGAGAAGGCATCATACCCTGCAACAAGAGTTACAGTTGGTTATGAGCCACTCTGTATGGATGCTGGGACTTGATCTTGTGAATCTCTGAAAGATCAGGATGTTTTGTTAGTGTGGATGTGTGATGTACATATAGGTCAGGAGCAAGACCATCATACTTAGCAACGCGACAGCGGCTGTGATCCCTGTACATCAGGCTGCGATCCCTGTACACCAGCTGGCTGCGATCCCTGTACACCAGCAGGCTGCGATCCTTGTACAAGACCTGCATAAGATCAAGCTAGGAAATATTTCCATATGCAGTGGGAGGTCTTCATCAGTTCTGAGCCCTGACTGAGGAGTGAGTGACAGTTGCTGATTTCTGGGGAGTTTTAAGGTGTGGACCCTGGTAGGCGGACCCACGGGCAGCATAAATGTGACTAGTGGTGTGTTTATTTTTATTTTTAAGAGGACACTAAATTGGACACATTAGAGAGGGGCGGGGAGATGGACCTGGAGGAATTATTGGGAGGAGGAAGGGGTGAATATGATCAAAATACATTGCATGCATATATCAAATTCTCAATTAATAAAAAAGTATATTTTTAGAGAAATGCTGTTTGAAGAAGGTAAGCATGGGGGTGGGCAGAGAAAGATACTGTGACAAAGTTTCTTCTCTTTTGGAATCGTGTATGTGTCTATATGAGGTGAATTCGTGCACCTCAGTGCAGGTGCCTGTAGAGGCCAGAGTTGGAGGATGACCGGTGGCCACAGCAGCCAGAGGCAGGAAGCTCCTGCTTTGGATCAGGCCAGCTTGGCTACATAGCCAGACACTATCACAAAACAAAACAAAACAAAGCAACATGGATATATAAATAGACTTACAACCCACCCACATCCACCCATCCCCGCTCCATGAAACAACAACAAAATCATTTCCTGATTTTACTTCAGGACGGCTGAGTCTCCGGAAGTGGAGTAATAAATGTGTACTTAAAACCCACCACACAATGGATTCGTAAGCATGAAAGTTTAGGAAGCAAGGGCGTGTCCTGCTGAAGATGGGGTGCTTTTGAAGTCCCCAGACCAAGCTAGGGTCTCTGCATTTCCTAAACTTTCTAGAAGTGTTGACGCCTCCCTGGATCGTGGCATTGTGAGATCAGCGTGCAGGGTGTGGGAAAGCATCCAGCAGGGGTTGGCGCACTGGCGATGGAGCAGCAGGATGCGCCTCTCGCGTCATCCCTGAGACGCTTGGGCTGCTGGGAAAGTAGGCGGGAGGCCGCCCCAGCAGGGGCATCCCTGGACGCGGGCCGGCCAGGAGGGTGCGGTGCGGTGTCCAAGTCCAGGGCGCTCGACTCTTCCACCCAGACATGGAGTCTTGCAACGTGGAGCTGATTTTTGACCATGTGGGACACTTCGGCAGGTAGGGAGGCAGAAGAGGAGATGGAGCCAGAGTGGGGTGGCACGTGATCCGGACGCTGAGGTGTCTGTTTCTGTCGGTTGGGATGGGTTCCACAGCTTCTCAACCCCCTATTTGACCAATGCATGCAGAAGTCTGTCCAACAGCCCATGGCCTGGCTTGTCCTTTTGGCCACTGGCCACAGGAGGCGCTGGACTCTGCATGGACTTGGCAGGTGCAGGCAGTATTTGTGTCCCTTCAGGACAGCTGGGATTTGGGGTGCTCTGTAAACCACCAACTGGAAAAAAAATACAAAAAAACACGATTGGAAGGCATGATTCCGGGTACAGAAAACCGTCCAGCCCGGCCGCGCTCTTTTCCAGTGTCCAGGATGAATACCTATGTGCACCCTAGTACACTCTCCAGCTGGGCCTGGCAGGGTTTCCCGCATGATGGTTAGCCTTTGTTTTCATATAGATACCCAACGCATGCACGCATCCCTTAATTTGATGCTCACTGCAAAAGACATGTTGGAATCCTCGTTTGAATGACTGGGAAATGGAGGTTGTGTGGTCAAAAGACCCATAGCAGACATACATAGGGATGGAGGATCAGCTCTCACATTATAAACTATAACGGGCCTGAATGTTTCATTTACCACTTCCCCATCTGAAAACTTGGGTTAATAATGTACCTTGGATGTTTAAAAATAACTGTAGAAATACATATTGCAGTTAGAAGTGTTCCCAGTATGTAGTCCTAGTGCTGGGAAGCTCCAGGCCAGCCTGAGCTACATAGGAAGATACCATTTAAAAAGGGGGAGGGGTCTGGAGAGATGGCTCAGGGGTTAGGAGCACTGGTTGCTCTTCCAGAAGACCTAGGTTCAATTCCCAGGACCCACACGGCAGCTCACAACCGTCTGTAACTCAGATCTCAGGGGATCCAACATGCATGGCGTACAGATACACATGGATATCCGTTCAATAAAATAAAGGTTAAAAAGTGAAAAGGTTAAAGGTAAAAAGAAAAGAATAAAAAGAAAAGGTTACCTGAGGTTTCTACAGACACTCACCTACAAGGCAGATGGTCATAATGTCTTATTTTCTCCTTGTGTTTAAGGAGCTAACTAAAGCAATCACAGAAGTTAGTGTTTAGTTACGTTGGAGGTTAGAAACCACTCAGTAGCTGGGCATGGTGGCTGGTGCTTATAATCCTGGCCCTTGGGAGACTGAGGCAGGAGACTGCTGAGTGCTTGAGTCCAGCCTGGCCTCCACAGTGAGTCCTAGGCCAGTATGGACTCCAGGGAGACTGTCAGGAACAGAATCTGTACCACAGGGTTACTCGGGCACCATACAGGGCGGTGCTGCTGTCCCCAGCAAATCCCCCCTCCCCACTGTCCCCTGTTGTCCTTGCTGTCAGACCCTGGGAGGGGTCAGTGCATTTGTAGAAATGACTGGTAGTTGGCCACAGTGATGAATGTAAACGTCCCTCCATCATAAACTCTGGCTTGCTTTGGTTCTCCAAGTCCCCATGATGGCAAGCGGGACGCAGGGGGTGGCCCTGGGAAGCAGCTCGCAGGAGGGGAGGGCCAAGTGCTTCCAGCAGAAAGGGAGGTCAGTGTGCCTGGTAGATGCCACCTCATGTTTTTTCCATTTGTTCTAGTTGGTCCTATTGTTGTTTTTGAGTTAACTGTATTTTGTGTGTGAATCTGTATGTGCTCACTCGTGAGCATGTGGAAGCCAGAGGTCAGCTGTTGGGTGTCTTCTTTGGTTGCTTGGTTGGTGTGTGTGTGTGTGTATGTGTGTGTGTGTGTGTGTGTGTGTACTACAAGGCCAGAGTGGCTGTCCTAGTCCTTTGAAGCTTGAGTTAATGCCCTTTGCTAGCTCTCTGATGTTGGTAGTGGGACAGAGAACTCTGCTCTTTTTGTATGGCAGTAAGCACCCTTACCTACTGAGCCATCTCTCCAGCTCCTCCTTCGTACCTTTCAGGTTAGGGTCTCTCACAGAATCTGGAGCTCACTTAGAGGCTGAGCCTGGCCAGTAAAGCCTCAGGGATCCTCTGTTTACCCACCAACATTGATAATCTAGGTACTTGTTGACTCATCCGGCTTATCAAGTGGGAGCTGGGGATCTGAACCCATGTCCTTGTGCTTGTGTGGCAGGTGTGGGAGGCTTTATTTGGCTTCCATATCTTGCTTGGGTCCTAGTCCACTGAAGGAAGCCAAAAACTCAAGGCAGGAATCCAGAGACAGGAACTGAATTGGAGCCGAGCCCATGGAGGGATGCTGCTCTCTGGTTTGCCTTCCGTGGCTTGCTCAGCCTGCTTTCTTATATGATCCCAGTACCACCTGCCCAGGGGTGGCACTGTCTACAGTGAAAGGGGCCCTCCCCTATTAGTCAAATTAAGAAAACTCACCACAGACATGCCTACAGGCCAAAATGATGCCATTTTCTCAGTTGAGATTTCATTTTTCCAAATGATGCATTCTTGACCGGACACTGCTGCTCTTTGAGTAAAAGACTTCACACCACAGGATTCCGCATCCCCAGGGCTGTTCTGTGTGTGCTGCCTGTAACTTTAACCAACTGCCTGCTGGCGAACAGCCAGGCTCTCACTGTCTTGCAGTTAGAGGCTCAGAGGCCACTGGGTTCCAAGACATCAGAATATTTTCCTGTCAAGGATTTGACCGAACGAACAAACTTGCTGCCGACTTCTAAGGGCAGCCGACGATTTCATTATTCTCAAGGGAAATGGTGACACGTGGTGCTCTAATTGCTTGTTGAAAAGTGGAGATATTCTCATGTCTGGTTTGAAAAAAAAATAGTAAATAGGAAGTTTTTCTTAAGTGAAATTGGCTTTCTGATGACTTGCTTGCTAGGCAAAGGTTGTTTGCCCAATACACTTGAACTAGCTTGCAAACTTGGGTGTTGGAATGACTTAATAAGATGAGCGTGGAACTAAAACTTAGTGAATGTACTTGAAAACGCACACACACACACACACACACATACACACACACACACGAGAGAGAGAGATAGAGAGAGAGAGAGAGAGAGAGAGAGAGAGAGAGAGAGAGATCTGTAATTATCTCTGTATTTACCTATCCATACGCATATAAGTATATTAAGGCCAATCTGATGGGAACCTTTTATATTTACTTGTGTTCTTTTCCCAATGATAGGCCTGAAATAGTAACTAGCCCTTTCTTTTTTTCTTTTTTCTTTTTCTTTTTTACAGTTTCCAGAAGGTCCTGTACCTTGTATGTGCCTACCAGAGCATCTCTTGTGGTATCCACTATCTGTCTTCTGTGTTAATGTCAATTATCCCTGAGCATGCGTGCAAGCCCCCAGGCATGGTGCGGAAGGCTGTTTTCCACAACGTATCTGCTTGGAGGTTGGAGGACATATTGGCCCTGAGGTCTCCAGAGCACAAAGGTCACATTATGGTGGAGCTGCAGGATGGGGAGATCTGGGAGCTCACGAGATGTAGCAGGATGTGGAGGGAGAACACGTCCCATTTGGGCTATGAGTACAGTGGCTATAAGCGTGACAGTCCTTGCTCTGATGGCTACGTCTATGATCAGAGCAAGTGGAGGAATTCTGTGGTGAAAAGTTTCAACCTGGTCTGTGACCAGAAATGGTATGCCAGCATTATCCAGCCCTTGTTTATATTTGGCGTGCTCCTGGGATCAATTACTTTTAGCTACCTTTCTGACAGGTAAAAATGCAATATTTAGCCCTGTTGCATGGTGTAGTGTTCAACTTTCTGTCTGGGTTTCCTGGAGGGTAGAGCTTTATGCCCAAAGCCCCAGTTATGTTCATACCTCCCATCTAATGGGTACCCTCCTGCTGATCCATCAGTTAGGCACACAAAGTGACACTGTGGTAAGATGGCTGACTGAGCCGCCCACCTGGCCTCTGATGCTGCCTGTATGCCGATTAGCTGTGCTTGCTGGGAAAACAGACTCATTTGTTTTGGAATGCTAGTTTATAAACTTATGCCCCACAAAATCATTTCATCCCAAAGCCTTCTTGAAAAGAATAATACAGAAGAAAGCACTTTGGACACATAGCCACTGGATGGGTAATGATTATTCCTATAATTTTTTTCTTTAAATAGACTTGATTTTAAAGACAGGTGGCCTTAGGCCATAATATCTGTGACTATGAAAATCTGACTAGCTGGCTTGTCGTAGTCTCTTTGTATATTTGTGTGCCAAGTTGACAAGAGGTCAGTTGTCCTAGCTAGTTTTATGTCAACTTGGCACAAGCTAGAGTGATCTGAAAGGAGGGAGGATGTAAGATCCGACTGTAGGGCAGTTTTTAGTGATTGATGTGGGAGGGCCCAGCCCACTGTGGACTGGTGGTCCTGGGTTCTATAAGAAAGCAGGCTGAGCAAACCATGGGGAGCAAGCTAGGAGGCAGCACCCCTCCATGGCCTCTGCATCAGCTCCTGCCTCCAGGATCCTGCCATGTTTGAGCTCCTGTCCTGACTGCCTTCAGGGATGAACAGAGCTGTGGTTCACATTGGCATAAGTTAAATAAACCCCTTCCTCCCCCACTTGCTTTTTAGTCATTGTGCTCCATCATAGCGACAGCAATCCTAACTAAGACGAAGAATGTGGCCATGGCAGTTTCCTATGACAGGTCTCTATGTGCTTGTGTGTCCTTTTCAGTCCCAAGTAAACCTACTGGCTAGAATACATCCATTCGTATTTATATCTATCTCCTTAAAACAATTTGTCAAAGATCACTCACAGGGGGAAGGATATTTTCAAGTTCTATATATGCCAAGGATTTTGTATCCAAAACACATATAACTCTTTTTGGGGGAGGTGGTAGTGGTGAGAGAGGATCTCTCTACACAGCCCTGCTGCCCTAGAATTCATTTATGTAGAATTTATTTATTTATTATGTAGAATTTATGTAGAATTCATTTATGTAGAGTAAGTTGGCTTTGAACTCACAAAGAGCTACATGCCTCTGCCTCCCAGTTACTGGGATTAAAGGCATGAGCCACACACTTGGACAATATAGATAACTTTTAAAATTCAACATTAAAAAAAAACCAAGTAAATTAGTTTAAAAGCTCACAAGAGATGGATAGTTCTTTAATAACAAGTATGGATGGCCACCAGACACCTGAAAAGGTTTTCTTTTTCTTTTTCTTTTTCTTTTTTTAAATTTTTAAAGGTTTATTTATTTATTATTTGTAAGTATACTGTAGCTGTCTTCAGACACCCCAGAAGAGGGCCTCAGATCTTATTGCGGATGGTTGTGAGCCACCATGTGGTTGCTGGGATTTGAACCCAGGACCTTCGGAAGAGCAGTCAGGGCTCTTAACCACTGAGCCATCTCTCCAGCCCTGAAAAGGTTTTCAACACTGTGAATCATTAGAAACATGTATGTTGGGGCCATGGTGAGATTGTAGTTCGTACTCACTGGGATGTAAGCCATGGTTAGATAGTGGTTGTACTCACTGGGATGTAAGCCATGGTGAGATGGTGGTTCGTACTCACTGGGATGTAAGCCGTGGTGAGATGGTGGTTCGTACTCACTGGGATGTAAGCCGTGGTGAGATGGTGGTTCGTACTCACTGGAAGGTCCTGGTGAGGATGTGTAGAAACTGCGACTCTCATTGCTAGTGAGGTGGGAAAACCAGGAAAGCCATCTTGGATAACAGTCTGGAAGAAACAAACAAACAAGCAAACAGAGTGAATAAACCCAGGAGAGTTGAAAACAAGTTCTCACAAAATCCTGTTCACGAATGCTCAGAGCAGCATTAAGAGAAGCCGAGTGTATGTTTACTGAAAACAGAAAAAAAAAACATATATTCCCAGAGGAATATAACTCAGCCATGAAAAAGGAGTCATGCTGTGACATGTGAATCATGAGAACACGCTGCCATGTATAAGACGGCAGACAACAGGCCATTTGTTGTTTACTCCTTTTATATGAAATTTCCCAAACAAGCAAATGAGAGAAAATGGATTGGCGGTTTCCAGAATTGAGGAGGACAGGAAGTGTCTCTCAGGCCCCAGGGATCGATTTTTAAAGGGGGTGGGGGGTAACTAGAACTGCCACTGCCTTGATTGGTAGAATCTCTGCTACCAGAGAAAATAAGCAAATAGAGGAGAGGCGCGTGCCTTCTTTCCGCCCAGTGCTCGGTCTGTGTGCATAGTAGCAGCTCAGCCAGAGGCCCACCACACTGAAGGGCTGGTCTCCTGAAGATGGGTGTGAAATCGCGATTTGTTTACAATGCATGCATATCTGAAATCAAATACATAATGCCGACATTGTTTGCCATTTATGAACTGTACGGGCCACTTGAACCGTGGCGGCTCCCTCAGAGTCCCCCGCTGTCCTCCCCTTTTTCAGGTTTGGAAGGCG
Source organism: Mastomys coucha (assembly GCF_008632895.1). Taxonomy (NCBI): domain Eukaryota; kingdom Metazoa; phylum Chordata; class Mammalia; order Rodentia; family Muridae; genus Mastomys; species Mastomys coucha. The sequence goes on from NW_022196909.1 coordinate 6,657,692, forward strand.
ATTGGCCCTGTGGTGCACGAGCATCGGTGTGTTCTTCTTTGGGATCGCTTCCCTCTTTATATTTGATTATTTCAGCTTCATGGTGGTGCGCTTTTTCCTTGTGACGGTGAGTTGAACATATCGCATGTTAAATTTAACTCCTTTAGTTTAGTTTTGGTTTGGATTTTGCTTGATTCTGCTGGTGCATGGCCTGTATCCCGTAGTTAGGAGAGCATTCTCTTATTCCCGAGTGAGTGATTTTATCAGTCCATTCGGAACCTGTATGCACACACCCGACAGGTAAAGGGTACTGTTAAAGTCATTGCAGGATGACATTGCAGAATGAAGAGACAGAAAGCCTGTGTGAGTTACAGAGTGCAGGGGAGAGCCCTGGACAGGAGTGGGTATGAATACCGGCTTTGCTCCCTTTGAGCACAGGTTCGCCCCTTTGAGCCACAGTTTATAGTCTGCAAACTTGAGACAACCACACCTTGTCTGGACAGCCATTGGGTTCCATGGGATGGAGTTCAAGCCCCCACAGTGACAGAAAATGGCACAGAGAAACATCAATGAAAGCAACACCTACACACCTTCTCTTTTATTCAGTGCAGGACCCAAGCGTAGAGAATGGTGCCGCCCACTTTTAGGCTGGGTCTTCCCACATCAGTGAACGTAACCAAGACTTACTAACAGGCATTCGGGCAAATCAACCTGTTCTAGAACGTCCCTTATTGAGACTCTTCCCAAGTGACTTGAGACCCTGTTGGGTTGACGATTAAAGCTGAGGGCAAGCAGGTAAGCGTGCCTGCACCCATTTTAGTTGCGCTCCTGTCTGTGGGTGTGATGTGACTAGCAGTCTAAAGTTCCTGCCACTGCGAACCGTCTTGTTAAAATGAACTGTAACCTTGAATCGAAAGCCAAAACAAACTACTTCTACCCACCCCCAAAAAAAACCCAAAAAACCACCACCAACAACAACAAAAAACCAAACCAAACCAAAACCAAAACCTAACAGTCTTTATTAGGGTTTCTATTGCTGCAGTGAAACACCATGACCAAGAAGCAAGTTGGGGAGGACAGGGTTTATTCAACTTACACTTCTACATTGCTTTCCATACCAAAGGAAGTCAGGACAGGCACCTGGAGGCAGGGGCTGATGCAGAGGCCATGGAGGGTGCTGCTTACCTCCTTGCTTTACATGGCTTGCTCAGTCTGCTTCCTTTTATTTTCTTACTTTTTAAAAGACTCACTTATTTATTTTATGACACACCAGAAGGGGGCATCAGTTTCTGTCCCAGATGGTTGTGAGCCACCATGTGGTTGCTGGGAATTGAACTCAGGACCTCTGGAAGAGCAGTCAGTGCTCTTAACCCCTGAGCTATCTCTAGCCCCTGAGCCTACTTTCTTATGGAACCTAGGATCAACAGCCTAGGGATGACTCCGCCCACCACGGGCTGGGTCCTCCCACATTAGTCACTGATTGAGAAAACGCCTTGCAGCAGCGGCTGGATCTCATGGAGGCATTTCCTCAGGGGAGGCTCCCTCTGCTCTGATGGCTCTGGTTTGTGTCAGCAAACCAGCCAGGATGTTCACAAACCCATTAACTTTTCTTTTTCGTTCTTTCTTTTTTTTTTTTGTTTTGTTTTTTTGTTTTTGTTTTGTTTTGTTTTCCCGAGACAGGATTTCTCTGTGTAGGCCTGGCTGTCCTGGAACTCATTCTGCAGACCAGAATGACCTCAAACTCAGAAATCTCAGAAATCCTCCTGCCTCTGTCTCCCAAGTGCTGGGATTAAAGGTGTGCACCACCACCACTGCCTGGCAACTTTTCTATTTTTGTTGTAAGAAAAAAATATAATCTCTGCAACCACTCCTCAAGTGATAATTTGTTATGGTGTTATTGAGTTTTTGATATGGAGTCTTTCTATGCAGCCCTAGCTGGCCTTGAACCCACAGAGGTCTACTTCTCTCCACCTCCCCCAGTGCTAGGATGGAAGGCGTGTAGCACCATGACCACCTAGAACCTATCATTTGATTTGATTTTTGTTTATTCCAACAGGACATACTGTTTTTATAATCTGAGTTTTGCCAAATTAAAGTTAGGCATATTCTAGCCAGGGATGATAATGAAGGCTATATACTCTCAACACTGGGCAGGATGATGTAAAGTTGGAGGCAATCCTGGGCTGTGTAGTAATAAATAAACAAATAAAACAACAATGGCAAAATAGCATTGTTTTCAAAATAAACAATTTACCCAGTTTCTGTTGCGGTAAGTTATATCTCACAAAGCTTGCTACTTACAAGAACAGCTCTTTGGCTCTTAAATGATCATTTGCTCTTTCTCTTCCCTGAACTACCCCCCTTCCTCCCCCCACAACCCCCCCACAGTTCCCCCACACACATAAGCAGGACACTTTGTCTGTATGATGGTCACTACTAGCTACAGTATAACTTATTCATTTGCAACTCTCTTATTTCACTTTGTGAAAAGTTAATCCATCCTTTGTTTGTTTGTTTGTTTTCCTTTTGTTTTTAGAGACAGGGTTTCTCTGTGTAGCCCTGGCTGTCCTGGAACTCAGTCTGTAGGCCAGAAGTGGAATTGCTTGATCTTGAAGTATTTTTAATTGTTTTGAGGAATTGTCATACTGCTTTCCACAGAGACTATACCATTTTTACATTCCTACTAGTGGCACACAAGAACTCCAATTTCTCTACATCTCCTAGCATTTGTTTTCTGGTTTTTTTTCTTTTAGCAGATGTCTTTGAAACATATTTTTATTTTTATTTTATGTCCATGGTGTCTTGCCTATGCAAGTCTATGTGCCACGTGTGTGCAATACCCACAGAGGCTAGAAGAGGACATTAAAGCCCCATCAAACTGGAGTTAACAGATGAGATTCTGGGATGTAGATACTTCCATGTAGACACTGGGAGTCAAACCCCAGCCCTCTGTAAGACTGCTGAGCCATCTCTCCAGCACCTAGGCGCTATCTTAATGGATGTGAGGTGGCATGTCACCATAGATCTGATCTGTATCTACTTCATAGTGATGTCAATAACTTTTGTGAAGTGCCTACTTAAATCCTTTGTCCATTTCTGAACTGAATTGTATTTTCTTTCTATGTTGTTTTGTTTTGCTTCAGGAGTTCTCTGTATAATCCTTTGCCAAAAATGCAATTCACACACATTTACTCTAATTCTAAAGGTGGTCTTTATACTTTTACTCTATTGCTAGAATTTTTTGAAGCACAGAATGGCTGATCAAATCCAATCTGTTTATTTTTGTTGTTGTTGCCTGTTAAAATAATGTTTTAAGTGAGTCTACCTTTAATCTCCTTAAAGTCCTGACCCTAATTGACAAGTCAGATGTAAGAATGGCATTTAAATACAAAGACATGTGCTTTCAGAAGAAACTGAGAATAGTCTCTTGTAGTGGAACTTTATTAGAGATTAAGCCAAATGGCATCAAATACTTTCATCATAAATAGCCTCTGAAGTTTGCAACCCAGGTAGGGAGGGTCGAGAAAGATAAAGAGGACCTGGTTAAAGAAGAGAGATTATTTCTCACTGAAATGGATTTGCAGAGAGCTCAGACCCCTCATTTGTACTGCACCATCATCACCAAGTCTCCTTACCTTTCTCTTTCAGGCTGCAAGTGGCTATTTTGTGGTGGTCTTTGTCTATGTGATGGAGATCATCGGCAAGAAGTCTCGCACATGGGCATCCATGCAGCTGAATACCTTCTTTGCTATTGGAGCCATGTTGGTGGCTTTGGCAAGCTATCTGGTGAGCACGTGGTGGCTCTATCAGATCACCCTGTGCATATTGACTTCCCCCTTCATCATGTGCTGCTGGATGCTTCCAGAGACTCCCTTTTGGCTTCTCTCAGAAGGAAGATACAAAGAAGCACAAGGCACAGTGGATGCCATGGCTGTGTGGAATCAGTCCAGATCCTGTGACCTGGTAGAACTCTTATCACTAGATATGACAAGGTCCCCTGACAAAAGCCCCAAGGGCGTTAGAAAGCACAGACTAGCAGATCTGTTTTATAACCTGGATGTCGCAAAGATGACCCTCATCGTTTGGCTGGGTTGGTTCACGGCAAATTTGGGATACTACTTGTTTACCATGGAGGCTATTCGGAGAAAAGAAAATGAACCCCTTTACCTCCTCCTAGTGGGTAAGTGCAAATATGTGTTTACCTACGACCCTTGAGGTCAAGTATCTGCCATGTTCTGATTATCTTTCAAAGCTGGGAACAACATTGGTGACGGAGATTTTAGTGTTGTTCTATTATGGGATGTGTGTCATGTTTGTCTGAAAAAAAGGGCCCCCCCCATCTTCTCTTCCCCCATTTCCCTTGCTTCTTTCCTTCCTCAATTCCTAACTCATAGTTACTCCCAGTAGGTAACTTGTAGAATGTGTGGCTGGTTCATACTCCACTCTCCTTCTATGCATCTCTATCAATGAATGCATATAAATATTCCATGGCATGGCAAGAATGAGATCTTTTCATGGCACACTGTTCTGAGTAAGGCCATTTTCTGTTTGATATAATGTGCCTAAAGTATAAAAATGTGTAAAAAAACTAATATGCCAGATGTGCTTAATGTGTAGAATTAACTTCATTACATGCAGCTATTATTGTTTAAAAATTATTTACTAATTTTATGTATGTGAGTTCACTGTCACTGTCTTCAGGCATAACAGAAGAGGGCATCCGATCCCATTACAGATGGTTGTGAGCCACCATGTGGTTGCTGGGAATTGAACTCAGGACCTCTGGAAGAGCAGCCAGTGCTCTTAACCTCTGGAGCCATTTCTCCAGCCCCTCATGTAACTGTTACTAACATTGTCATGTTTGTTTAATTTTAGTGAAAGTTAGAATGATTTTAGATAAAGCAGACTGTAATTTGGGATAACCAAATGTGAGCTGAGGAGGCAGGCTGAGGAGACGCAGGGCAGCTGTTTATCTTACCCTCAGTGAGATCTTGCTTTGGCATCTTTATTTGTTGACATCGTACTTTCTCACCAAGGTACACACCTATTTTTGTTTATTCTCACTCCATAAGAATTAAGAGAGAAATCATTTTAAGGAGTGCATTTCTGGGCAATGTTACAAGTCTCTAAGAAATGCCTACCCATCTTCTATACAACGCTTTGAGAAATGATGTAGTTTTTTTCTAGAACAACACAACAGCAAGTGGCAGCAGAAGCAAGTGGGGTGCAGTGTACCCCGAGGAGGCTGGGGGCTCCGGGACTCAGCTGCATCCAAGAGTTTCAGATTTAAGAGTCATCTCAGTACTCAGGAAGGGGAGGCAGGGGGATCAAAATTTAAGTTCATTCTCGTCCTTGGCTAAACAGTGAGTTTGAAGCTAGCCTGGGGATGCATGAGAGCCCATCATTTAAAAAAAACTATTAGCTGGCTGTTACTAGTTAATCTTCTTAATTTTGAAGTTATTGCTTTTGTTAGAAACTTACTACTTTAATTTTATAAAAAAATTAAACCACACTTTTTTAAGTTTAGAAGTTTATTATACTATAAAATAATAGTTTTGAAGTGGGAGACAGTAGTGTTTATATATAATATAGAGGAAGTGTCTTGATGTTTTTTCTGATTGGTTGTAATGCCAATGATGAGGGAGCTGTTGAAGTGGGTTTGTCGATGGTGGAGTATTATCCGTACTAATAGCTATGTGAAACTGGCGTCGCGTTACTTTTATGGTTAGAGATAGGTGGCAGAAGTTAGGGTGGTTAAATGCAGTTGGCTTGGTGGTAGTTGTTGAGGTCTTACATAAACCATGACCAAGCTCAAGAAATCCCATTTTCTGCGCTTCATTCACTCAAGATGCCAGACTTCTATGCAGCATGCAGGGTCCTAGTGCGCTGACTCCCAGACTTCTATGCAGCATGCAGGGTCCTAGTGTGCTGACTCCCAGACTTCTATGCAACATGCAGGGTGTAGTGAGCTGACTCCCAGACTTCTATGCAGCATGCAGGGTGCTAGTGAGCTGACTCCCAGACTTCTATGCAGCATGCAGGGTCCTAGTGAGCTGACTCCCAGGATGGTGTAAAGGGTTTGGGTGGATTTTGTCAGACTAGTGGTCTCAAGGGAAACACTGTGTCATGCTAGTGAGTTAAAACATGGTGAATCGTACTGAGGCTCGACAGGTGCTGGGGAGCATGGAGCGGGCTGCAGGCTCCTCCTGGTGGTGGGCTGACGCCTGGGGTGCCGGTGGGTCAGGGCAGTAGTCTCACAAAGGGCTCTCTGGGTCAATGACAGGTGCCATGGAAATCCCGGCCTATGTCTTTTTGTGCATCTGGTTGAAGAGGGTGGGAAGAAGGAAGACCATGCTCACTTTCCTCTTGGTGTCCTCGTTCATCTGTGTGGCTTATGTGGTGATGCCCCTGGTGAGTCAGTTGTTTTTTTTTTTCTTTATGGAACAGCTGTGGCGGGTTCGTGGAAAGACTTTTAGTGCCTTTTAGTAGAAAGACCAATTCAGGCATGTGTCCTCCTTCTCCTCCCTCTTCCCCTTCCTCCTCTTCTTGTTCCTCTTCCTCCTCCTCCTCCTAGTTCATCATTATCTCCTCCTCCTTCTTCTTATTGTTCTCCTCTTCCTCCTTCTTTTTGAGACAAGGTTTCTCTGTATAGCTCTGGCAGTCCTAGAACTCATTATGTAGATCAGGCTGGTCTTGAACTCACAGAATTCTGCCTATCTCTGCCTCCCAAGTGCTGGAGTTAAAGGCATGCAGCAGCATTACCTGGCAAAGGTGGCTTCTTAAAAAACACATTCTTTTTCTTTTATACAAATATTATGTTCACTGTGGGAAAAAGATATATATGGAATATATATGAATATACATGGATATATAATGTTATAAATATGTATGGGATATATAAAAATTATATATATTATATAATATATATATGTATATATATATATATCCTATAACTCTGCATGCGAAAGACGATGCATGTTGTATTTTAGAAATGCAACAATTTCCTGTGAGGGAAGTTGATCACATCTGCCAGTGGTTCTGGAACTCTTGTTTCTTTGAAACAGGGTTTCATATAGCTCCAATTGGTCTCAAACTCATTGTCCAGCTAAGGACTACCTTGAACTTCCATCTTCCTGTCCCTCCTACCCACTAAGCGTTGGGATTACAGGCTTATATCATCATGCTCAGTTTAGCCTCTGCTGGAGACTGAACTTCAGGGCTCCCTGCACGCCAAGGAAACACTCTAGCTACTGAGCCACGCCATCTCCAGCCACTGCATGGAAATTACTCACTCAGAATGGATTGATCCCTCAAGGGTTGTACAGCATGTAACAAAGACAAGTGAATCAAGTTTCTGGAGCAAAATTAATAATGATAATAATAATGAGGATAGTAATAATAATGAAGTAATAATAATAAACAGGTTGAGGAAGGAGAGTGACTGTGTTTCTGGGAAGTGAGAATTAGAGAAAGGGAGAAAAGGTCTAGGGGAATGCATCTCTCAGAGATGGTGCACAATTAGTGTTAAGCAAACCATGGAGGAAGTCACACAGCTGATACTTAACTCCATTCAGCCGTGAGGTTTATGAGAATGATTCCTCAGTGCCATAATGAGGCCTCAAGGTGGGAGCTGGTGCATTAGACAGGAACAGTGTAATATGTGGACCTCTAAATATGAAGGGACCTTAAATGGAAGGACAGGCTTCCTGGAAAGGACCATCATTAACTGCAAGGATGAGAGGGGCAGGGAGGAAGAAAGAGAGTGACCATGAGAGGGATGGCAAGTGGTCATGAGAGGGATGGAGAGTGGTCATGAGAGGGATGGAGAGTGGTCATGAGAAAGATGGAGAGTGGTCATGAGAAGGATGGAGAGTGGTCATGAGAGGGATGGAGAGTGGTCATGACAGGGATGGAGAGTGGTCATGAGAAGGATGGAGAGTGGTTATGACAGGGATGGAGAGTGGTCATGAGAAGGATGGAGAGTGGGCATGACAGGGATGGAGAGTGGTCATGACAGGGATGGAGAGTGGGCATGACAGGGATGGAGAGTGGTCATGAGAAGGATGGAGAGTGGGCAT
>NW_022196909.1:6666665-6666960 GCF_008632895.1 Mastomys coucha
GGGCATGAGAAGGATGGAGAGTGGGCATGAGAGGGATGGAGAGTGGGCATGAGAAGGATGGAGAGTGGTTATGAGAAGGATGGAGAGTGGGCATGAGAGGGATGGAGAGTGGGCATGAGAGGAATGGAGAGTGGGCATGAGAGGAATGGAGAGTGGGCATGAGAGGGATGGAGAGTGGTCATGAGAGGGATGGAGAGTGGGCATGACAGGGATGGAGAGTGACCATGAGAGGGATGGAGAGTGGGCATGAGAGGGATGGAGAGTGGTCATGACAGGGATGGAGAGTGGTCATGAG
>NW_022196909.1:6667022-6667160 GCF_008632895.1 Mastomys coucha
GGGCATGAGAGGGATGGAGAGTGGTCATGACAGGGATGGAGAGTGGTCATGAGAGGGATGGAGAGTGGTTATGACAGGGATGGAGAGTGGGCATGACAGGGATGGAGAGTGGTCATGAGAAGGATGGAGAGTGGGCAT
>NW_022196909.1:6668398-6742353 GCF_008632895.1 Mastomys coucha
GGGCATGAGAAGGATGGAGAGTGGTCATGAGAGGGATGGAGAGTGGTCATGACAGGGATGGAGAGTGGGCTTGACAGGGATGGAGAGTGGGCTTGACAGGGATGGAGAGTGGTCATGAGAAGGATGGCCCGGGAGGGGTGAACCAGAGGAGCCTCTTCAGAGAGCAGCCCTCTTCAGAGCACTTCATGAAGCCACACCAACACCCTTCTAGAAACCTCTAGACTAATCTCCTGAACAAAGACATATCTGACTTTTAGAACCTCTATGCAGGGGTAGCATAGAGGGGGTAAACAGGTAGTTTCACATCACATGGTTTAGCTTAGCATAGTATGTGTGACAGAGAGCACTGGGGGGTCAAGTATCAGGAATTGAGCTGTAAGCCGCAGCACAGACTAAATTTTAACTCAGTCCAGATAAAGCTGCAGGGTTTGGGGATGTGTGGCTCAGTTTGGGCTGTGGGATCTGGTCTACAGGTACAGGCTAACCCTGAATAAAGGAGCTATGAGGACATCTGAATAATTTCTGCCTTCCCACAGTCGGGGCCAGTATAAGATATAGTGTATACATTAACTTTCTGAGCAATTTGAATTTAAAAATTTATATTTTATTATTTTAAAAATTACATGTATGTGTATGTATGTGCCTATGTGCAGGCATGTACATGGTGCCTGTGGGAACTAGAGACACTGGATCCCCCTGAAGCCAAAACTGTAGGCAGTTGTGAGCCATCTGAGAGTGCTGGGTCTCGAATTTGAGTCTTATGAAAGAGCCATTTCTCCAGCTCCAAGAACCTCTTTTTTTGTTTGTTTTGTTTTGTTTTTTGTTTTTTTGAGACAGGGTTTCTCTGTGTAGCCCTGGCTGTCCTGGAACTCACTCTGTAGACCAGGGTGGCTTTGAACTCAGAAATCCGTCTGCCTCTACCTCCCAAGTGCTGGGATTAAAGGTGTGCACCACCACCGCCAGGCTTGTTTTTTGTTTTTGTTTTTAATTAAAAAAGTTTTTACAAGACTTTCTTCTCTCATATATTGCACCCTGACTGCAGTTACCCTCCCTTGCCCCACTCCAGTCTCTCCCTCTCCCCTTTCCTCTCCCCCAGATCCACGATCCACCTCCCCGATGGGTCCCTCAGGCTTCCCGGGGTCATCAACTAGACTCTGAACAATAAACTACAGTAAGATCAGATACAAACCATCACATCAAGGCTGGGTGAGGCAACCCAGTAGGAGAGAAGGGGTCCCATGAGTAGGCAAAAGAGTCAGGGACAGTCTCCACTCCCACCACCAGGGTTCCCCACCCCCACCCCAAGGTAGTCAACCATAACATGCAGAGGACCTAGGACCTAGGTCAGATCCTACAGGCCCCTTGATCTCTGTGAGCCCCCATGAGTCCTGGTGAGCTGATTTTGTGGGCCATAGTCTCACGATGGTATCCCTGACCCCTCTGGTTTCTCTGATCCTTCCTCCCTCTCATCTGCAGGACTTCCCAAGCTCAGCCTAATACTTGGCTGCGGTGCTCTACATCTGCTTCTCTCAGTGGCTGGGAAGTCTCGCTGCTCTCTGATGACGATTCTGCTAGGCTCTGGTCCCAGAGCACTCTGCAGGCAGAACAACCATAGGTAGAAGGTTTTTGTTTTTGGTTTTGGTTTTGATTTTTCGAGACAGGGTTTCTCTGTATAGACCTGGCTGTCCTGGAACTCACTCTGTAGACCAGGCTGGTGTCGAACTCAGAAATCCACCTGCCTTTGCCTCCCAAGTGCATTTCCACTGCCCGGCTGAAACTTTTTTGTGGCTGGGTTGGTGTCTCAATCCCTCCACTTGAGGCCTTGTCTGGCCGAGAATGAGAAGTGCTCCTCTACACCACAGAGGCAGTGTTTCCCCTGCTCTATTCTGGTGAACCACAGCACGTGTAGTCATGGTGTCATGAAGACACCCCACCTGAATGCTACCTGAGCCTGCATTTTACTCCTGATTTGGAAATAGTGGTCATTATAGCTATACCTTAGAATAGTTTGTGTCATTTTCTTCAACAATTACCTTTATTAAATGACAGTGTACCAACTTTAGAGCAAAGCATACCGCTTGAAAGTTATGTCATAAGTTACATCCTTTAATGGCCACACTACTGGATCATCAAGGCTGGTGAACCAAATGTTTTACGTTACCGAATTTACAAATGATTGGCACACAGTTAGTATGACTAAAACTATGCAGGGCAGGGCAGCCTCCGCCAGCCCGAGAAAAGTTCATCCACGTCTTTTAAAAGGTAGCCGAGATGGCTTGATGTCGTCTCCTTTTGGATCTAGCGGAATCGCAAGAACTTTACATCTTTTAATATAGGAGAGAAGAAAGGGAAGAGGCTGCTGGAGACTTGTAGAATTAGAAGTTGTACTAATACAGCTTCTAACATAGAATACACTTCTTGTAGTTACTCACAACTTCAAACGTATTCCCTTAACTAGAACTCCTCCTCAAAGACAGTGTCAACATAGTGGAAGTTATTATTATTATTACCATTATTATTACTTTATTCACACTAACTGGGGCTTAGACCTGTAACTCAGTGCTTTTGTGCTTGCCTGGCATGTGGGGGCCATGCATTCAGTCTCTAGCATTGGAAAAACAGAGACAAGGCAGGATGCCGGCTCACTCAGCATACATTGCACGTGGTAACGGTGACACTAGCAGTTTTAAGAGGTACCCCAAAACCTTACGACTTAACAGAATGTGCTGTGCATGCAGAGAGGGTAGTGTGATGGGTGTCTAGCTAGAGTGAGAGACCCCCGGGCTGCCACCATTATTTCTCTATTATTGTGTTTTATATGTAAACATGTTTTGCCTGTGGGTATTTCTGTGTACCATGTGTGCATGCCGGGGCGGGCTGGGAACCCAGAAGAGGGTGTCTGATCCCCAGGGACTGGAGCTGCAGAGGGCTGCAGTGGATGTGGATGCTAGGAACCCTAATCTAGGTTCTCTGCAAGAGCATCAAGTGGTCTAACCTGAGGCACCTGCTGTCCACCTCCAGAGGAGGGAGAAGCAGCCGAGCGCAGAAGGTCCTCATGAGCTACCCTTGGAGACGGCAGTCAGTGGGTTAGGGACCGGCAGGTTTCAGGAATGTAGACACTTTTACAGGGTTGTGTTCAGAGACCTAGCTTACTCTCCCCAAATGCAGGTTTTGCTTTGAGGGCTCCTTTCAGTCTGTCAGTGACTGGTGCTGGCAATTCTGCTTAGGGGAGTGTCACTCAGCCAGGATCTCCTTCCTGACAGGTTTTCAGTCCTTCCAGGGTGAGGGGAGGACACATTCAAGACTTCCCCCCTAAAACCCACAAAGACAGAAAGCTTTTGCAGCCCACGAGTAGAGTTTGGAAAATAAATGCAGACAGAAAATTGAAAACTCCGTTGTTCTCAAACATGCTGGTAGAATAAGGAAGTTTTAAGTGATTTTAATGATGTAATATTTTCCTTTTGTGTGTGTGTATGCACACCTCCCAACCCCCCAGAATTACAAGACTGTGAAAAGAATGGTAGCTTTGGTTGCCAAAATTGTTATAGGCTCCGTATTCGCCTTTATTTATCTTTATACGGCCGAGCTGTATCCAACAACTGTAAGGTAAGAATTCTTATTTTTCTGTTGGATCCTTGTTACTTTTTACTTGCATGTCATTTCACCATATTTGGTTTTTAAATACAAATGCGCTCTTTCTGTGGATGGTCCCCCAGATCTCTGAGATATGGGGGAATTCCATGACGGCGATAATTTTGACTCTAAGCCACTGTTTTGTAGCTCATTAGCAAGGACACTGAGGGGTTGATTTGAAGTAACACTATTAAGCTGACACCGTCGTATATAAAATGGGTGTCTGCTGACTCTACGTAGAACACGAGGCTGTTTTTCCATGTGTGCCTCTCAGTGTCCTGCTGGTGGGCATATGCATTGCTAGGGTGGGGTGGCTAACCAGCAGACCCTCACTTTGTCATAATTCAGTGGGCACAGAGTCAAAGTGTTGGGACACTCGAGGCCATTCTCGGCTGACCTCTGGTGCTTTATCACCATGATTCACAAGACCCAAGCTCTGGGGACACTGGGTAGCTTTCATCTTCCTATGGGGTGCCAGTTTTATCGAATTAGGACCCCTTATTTTAACATAACCTCTCCTTTAATGACCCTGTCTCCTAAGTCTAAGATACTGTGCGGGGGGTGTAGACTTTAACATCTGCATTTTGAGGGGACACCATTTATCCCCTGACAACAAGACCCTGGCTCCCTGAGACTACCTCATCAGGGACATCCCCAGGCTGTAAGAAACTCTGAGGCAACTGACATAAAATCCCAGCCCTGGGTCTCCACACTACACGTGCAGATGCCCCAGGAGGAGAGCTGGATTTAAGACAAGTTTATGGGTGACTCTGAGCCACTGCCTGCTTTCTTTGGGGTCTCAGCCACCCAGGGCCCTCCAGCCCCTTGAAGACCCTCACCAGCATTTCCCATGAGAACAGCGTGTGACATACACAGGTCCTTTGGAAGCTCTGGTGATGTCCTGGAGTCTCCTTTTGGTCTGGGTGGATGCAGGAGAGCATCCTATGACTCCCACAGCTCCCACTGCAGCCCCTTGTGTCTGTACTGAGGCTGGAGACTGCATACCCCTGCCTCTAGACACATGGTTTAGACTTTCCCCACTTTGTTTATGGAATCATCTTGAATTTTAAAGTTTCAATAGTGGTTAGTGTTACAACAACACCATGAAAGGCCCACGCCCCAGTTTTCCCTAGAAAGATCTAGAATAGTTTCCTGTTGACAGACCTCTCCTAAACCCTATAAGTGAATTTCCATACTACCCACTTAATCCCGTAATTCCACCTCTGACCCTTCCTCCCTCCCTTCCTCCTTCCCTGTATAGTCCATCAAATCCAGAGCCTTACACATGCTAAGCAAGGCCTCTACCCACTGAGTTGTATCCATAACCACCCCACCCCCATTCCTTTTTAATTTTGAGACAGAGTCTTGCTAAATTGCCCAGGCTGATCCTGAATTTGCACTGTGTCCCGGGCAGGCCTTGAACGTATGCTTCTCTTGCCTTAGCTTCTCTGAGTGCTAGGACTACAGGCATGTACCAAGATACCTGGGAGAGGCTTTTATTTTCTAAGGAAAACCAATATTTCTTAGCCTATAAAAAAGGCCAGTGTTAATGGTGCTAAAGAAGAACCTGGCATTAAGCTTTTTGCAAAGGCCCTGGCTCACTGCTTACTCAGCTTCCCCAAATAAGTATCCACCACCCCAGTTGTCTGAGTGTATTGGTGGGTTTCTCTTCCTCCCTCCAGGTCACCCAGATTATTTGTGTGTATATGTGTGTGTTGTGTGTGTGTGTGTATGTGTGTGTGTGTGTATGTGTGTGTGTGTGTGTGAATCTAATAAACATGCCTTCCTTACCCCTCAAAATGATTCTGAAGGTTGGTATCATGGTCTCCAGTCTAAAGATTGTGGAGCAATGAGATTAGGTTCAAAGGACTCAGATCTCCATTACTGGGCCTTTCCCCCACTTTTTCAGTGGGAATGTGTAAGAACATTTATGAAAACAAATCTGGGCACTGGCAAGGGATGGGCTGCTTGCCCAAAACTCAGGAACAGAGTGGGGAAAGCGTTGAGGGCAGGGGCTTCTGGGAGTCCTTTCGGATCACTCCAGGACAGTGCTCAGCAACTGACAGGATGGAACATAGACCCTGTAAGGGGTCTTTGGGGACACTGTGTAACAGAACACGGAGGAAGGGCATTTGCTTGTCAAACTCAGACTGGCACCCCGATGGCGCTGCAGAGAAGAGAATGCTCTGTTAAAATGGGGCACGTGGTTTGCCGTGGCCTCTGGGTGCCTCTGAGCACTTGGCTGGATTTCTGCCCAGTCTGGGGTGGGGGTGAAGGGAACTGTGGGCTCCCCTAGTTCCAAATCTACTCACAGCATATGCATCTGCTGAGAGAATGCATATTATATGCAAAAAGATGGCTATCCAATCGAACCATGTTGGTTGGTATTGCCATTATGTATGTGATGGTATTCGTAAGACCATTTTTTATTTATTTGGCTGGTTTACAGCCACAGGTATATCTCCTCAAAAATAAGCTAGACAGGAAAGAAGAAAGGAAAGGATAGAAGGAGGGAAGGAAATGACAGGTTGCGGGGAGGAAGGGAAGAAGGGAGGAAAAGGGGAAAGAAGGGGAAGAAGAGCCCAGCATATGATTTATTTATTTTAAAGATTTATTTATTTATTATATGTAAGGACACTGTAGTTGACTTCAGACACTCCAGAAGAGGGCGTCAGATCTCATTATAGATGGTTGTGAGCCATCATGTGGTTGCTGGGTTTTGAACTCAGGACCTTCGGAAGAGCAGTCAGTGCTCTTAAACTGCTGAGCCATCTCGCCAGCCCCGCATGTAAATATTTAATACAAGACATCTTTAACAGATTCTGTAGGCTTCCTGAACATCTGAAGATCTGCTTATGTGTGAATTCTTTCTCAGAGGAGCATCAAACTTTAATAGCTGAGTTACTTACAAATGTGTACGACCTAGAAAAGATAAAGTACCATTGACTTTTTTTTTTTTTACACTGTAGCCTAGGGTGGGCTTATACGCTAACCGTAGCCCTAATATTCCTCCTTTGGGTTGTCTCCTGAGTCAAGTCCTCGACTCCGTGGCGTGTATCTGTACAGTAGCCCTTACAACTGCAGGTTATAATTCTAGCTCCAGGGGATCCAGCACCTGTACACATGTGGCACGTGTGTGCATACTCTCACACACAATCCAAAACGAAAAGTTAAAATAAGTCTCAGCCGGGTGGTGGTGGCACACGCCTTTAATCCCAGCACTTGGGAGGCAGAGGCAGGTGGATTTCTGAATTCGAGGCCAGCCTGGTCTACAGAGTGAGTTCCAGGACAGCCAGGGCTACACAGAGAAACCGTCTCGAAAAACCAAAAAAAAAAAAAAATATATATATTGCTTGACATTAATAGGGCAGTCCATAGACAAATATTTTGTTCTCAAATTCCCATTTCCTACCCTGAACAAATCTGCCCGATCCTTGATATTAAGCTGGATCTGTAATCACACAAGCCTCGTTTAAACAGTAGACCGATGTCAGTTTATGCTTTTCTTATGTGCATGCTCATACACAGCTGTCTCATACAATGAAGGTAGAAGCCATTGGTGGTGTATCTGAGGTTCGGGCTCTCCCCACCCTGTGCTTTGCTTGTTTCCGGTAGCTGCTTGTGTATTAACTGTCCTGGTGTTTTCAGGTGCTTGGCTGTAGGGAGCAGCAACATGGTGTCCCACGTGGCAAGCATGGTCATCCTGCTCACTACTCAATTCTCCAAAGTCTGGATCTTCCTGCCACAGGTGCTTATCGCTTCTGAGACACTGGGGTAGCACACAGGCAGCACAGCCGCTGGGCCGTTTCTCTTCCTTCCTTCCTTCCTCCCTCCCTCCCTTTCTTCTTTCCTACCTTTCTTCCTTCTCCCCTCCCTCCTCTTCCTTCCTTCCTCCCCTTCCTTCCTTCCTCCCTCCCTCCCTCTCTCCTCTCTCTTCATTCCTTCCTTTCTTTGTTCCTCCCTCCTTTCCTTCCTCTCCCTCCCTCTCTCCCTTTTTCTCTTCCTCTCTCTCTTCTTTTCTCTCTCTCTCTCTCTCTCTCTCTCTCTCTCTCTCTCTCCTTCCCTCCCTCCCTCCCTCCCTCCCTCTCTTTCTTTCTTGGAAGGCCACTATTATCTCTGTATAGTGGAGGTCTGTAGAAACAAGCTAGCTCACCAGAGAGTAAGTAGGGAGGTGGGGGTGGTTTTATTGTCCATTCTACTTTGCTCTTAACCAGGAGCCAACAGCACTCCAGCAGGGGAGCTCTACCCATGTCACCAGCACTCAGCTCTGCCCCTGCCTCTGCACTGCCCCCCCCCCGTAGTGGGTCTGCTGCTCTGGGAAAGTTTGGAGGGTGCCTGCTCCCTCAAGGACTCTGTGGTACCCTGAAAGGCTTTCTGTGGGTGAGGCTTCCTTCGCTTTGAGTTCTCCTGGTCCTGGCCATGTGAGCTGTTAGTTTTGGTTTGGAAAGTGAAGCGGCTTTGCTCAGAGCAGCATGGAAGGACTGGGAGGGTGAATGGATCACCATTATACCCAGGTCTACATGGCTTTTCCAATCAGGAGGAATCTGGGGCTGGGAGGAGGAAGGCAGAGATGGTGGTACATGACACTTCCATTCTGGGACTTGGGATCCTCAGCATAATGGCCTTCTTCCTCCAGATCCTCCCTGTGGAGTTGTTCTCTATGCTTCTTGGTCTTTCTTAGTGCCCATTCCTCTTCTGACTGTGCTTTCTTCAAGATTTCAATGTGCCCCTCCTCCATCTCTTTCAACTTTCAAATGTGTCTTACAACTAGGCTCCTGGCTATTCTTTCTGGACATCTTTGAAGCTGTGATTTGCAGATGATCTTCTTCTTGCCTCCTACTTTTAGCCAAGTCAGTGACTTCAAGCACAACACATGAACACAGCCTCTTCTCCATCCGACAGTACTTTCCTACTTCACCTCACACCTGATGTCGCAGCTCTCACTGACCTGAAGAACTGCCTTCTTATTGCTTGAATTTGTGTATGTGTGTGCAGGTGCCCTTTGTGTTGGTGTGTGTGCATGGATGTGTGTACAGAGGCCAGAGGTCAACCTCAGGCATTCCAAAGGAGCCACCCATCTTTGAGGTTGGATTGCTTATTGACTTTGGGATTACCAAGTACTCTAGGATGGATGGACAACCAGCTCCATGGGATCTCCCCATCTCTGTCCCCACAATGCTGGGATGGCAAGTATGCACTACCACTAGCCTTTTTGTGTGGGTTCTGAGGAGTAAATTGATGTCTTCATGCTGTGTAGATAACATTTTATTAACCGAGCTTACTCTTCAACACCATGCCAATATATTTTTGTAAAATATACTAGCACAACCTCAGGAGAAGCCAAAGTTTTGAGTCCCACCAATATCATCTTGTATATATAAGTGGAAAGCAAATTACTATTTGGGAATTAATGGCCTGAAGGAGAAACTCCCACATCCTGGGAACAAGTGCTCAGCGAAGTCTGGTTCTTCGGGGTTCCAGAGCCCAACTTCTTTCACCAGCTGATCCTAGGCTGAGAAATAGCTGTGGTCAGTGTGACTTACTTTTTCTCCCGCTCTGGACACATTGGCAAGTGTTCCTGGTTGGGGGCTGTAGCTTTAACTTTTAACTTTTTCAAAGCCTACTTTTAATGTTGGTTTTAAACACCTTAACATCTCTTCTAGTATACCAAAAAGAAAGGATATGGGGGAAGTGGACCTGTTTATAAATGGAGCAATTCCTATCTGTGCTGTCAGGAAATCAACAATGGCAGCCAGATCCACTCTCAAACACTTCCTGATATACCAGCCGTCCAGTTCGGTAGAGCTGGGATAGAAGACATGAGTCAGCAGGAACAGCTAGGCCTCAGCTGAATTGGCATGAGTCAGCAGAAGGGACCAGGGCCAATAGGAATGCCAGGAGAAGTTCTCAGCTGTGCCTCTCTTGATGAAGTGAAGACTCAAGACCAAGAAGTGTTAGCTATGCAAGCAAGCTCAGCCCAGCCTCCGTCAGTGTCACTGTCCACTGAGCCCTATGTATACTCCCTCCAAACAGCTTATGTCCTCCACGGGTCTTGCCTCAACACGTGAGTCTGTCTCTGCCAATCTGCCTGAGTCTACTAAAGTGACAAGAAGCCACAACATATCACCAGAATTTTTGGTGCATTTCTCTCTGTGGAGTCCCAACAAATGGAGCTCAACTACACAATGTAAGGCAGACTAATACATGTATGTCATTAGCAAAGACTCCTTTATCACGTGTCTTTCACATGCTTACTTTAATGAAACATCCTTTCACCTGTGTCTGCTTCATTGAATGTTTCCTTCGGGAGTCCGACTTAGCCTTTCACCTGTGTCAGCTTCAGCAAAATGTTCCTTCACATGTCTGCTTTAGCAAAACATCCTTTCACCTGTGTCCACTTCAGGAAAACACTCCTTCACATGTTTGCCCAAGGAAACCATCCAACACAACTGAGTTTCCAAAGGATCTTTAAGTTTCCACTTCAGAGGACTATCCTGTATTAAATATTAAGAGAAAGTGGTGGCCATGGTAAAGGAGACACATTATCTCCAAGCTCAAAACTGTTATGCGAAGTGAAAAGTATATGCTGGGGTACAAAGTAAACCACAAAGATGGTCAGATGAATAAAGTGAAATTGATCATTCTTGCTAATAACTGCCTAGTAATAAAGAAATGAGAATTACGTGATGTGCCTTGTTGGACCAAACTGATGTGATACAGAAAACATTACAATGCATCCAGCTCTTATTGATCCAAGTATTTTGAAATCATTGATAGCTTGCCAGAACAGATTGGAATAAAATTAGCTATGCAAATTTAACTTGGGAGAACTTGTTTATAGAAAAAGAAAGAATATGGGTGTGCAGAGTTCAGAGGTTGACCTCAGGGATGCACACAGAAGGTGATCAGGGAAAGTCCACTGCCCATTTTAAGGCAGGGAACCTTATGAAAGCATCTCCTTTGAGCTAGCACTTTTTTTTTCTTTTAGAAAGGGAAGAAGGGAAAGAGGGAAGGAGGAAGGGAGGGAGAGAAGGAGGCAGAGATCAAAATGTTCTTTAAAACAAGGAGCAAAAATCACAAAAAGAAGACATACAAATAAAGCTACAAATAAGACATAAAAGCAAACTACTATAAAGTCACACAAAAAGTTGTAGGGAAGGATATTTACAAAGGTGTTTTAAAGTCTATAGAATAAAAACAATCTTTTATTTAACAGATTCAGATGTTATTTTTTTTTTGTATAAAAAAGATACTGCTGTTTCCTCACATACAAGCAAGAAAAGAGACCTGCAGGAAATAATTAGCAAAAGTCACACACCTTAAAAGTGACTAAATGTGGTGGTTTGAATAAGAATGCCCCCCCAGCGACCCCCCCCCCTTCAATAGATTCACCAGGGAGTAGCAGTATTTGAAAGGATTAGGAGTTGTGACCTGGCTGGAGGGAGTGTGTCACTGGGGTTGGGCTTTGAGCTCTCAAAAGCTCAAGCCAGTCTTGACTCTTCCTGCTGCCTGCATGTCTGGATGTAGACTTCTCAACTGCTTCTCCAGCACCATGTCTGCCTGTGTGTTACCATGCTTCCCACCTGGACTGAACCTTGGAAACTGTAAGCCAACTCCAATTAAATGTTTTCTCTTATAAGAGTTGTCATTGTCATGGTGCCTCTTTACCATGCAGTGGAACAGTGACTAAGAAGTGAACAGTGACAGAAGTTGGTACCAGGGACTGAGGTTTTGCTGTGACAGACCTGCCCATGCTGCTTGTGGACTTTGGATTAGGAAAGTAGCTGAATGCTTTAAGCAGAGCTTAGTGGGTCCTACTAGTAAGAATGTGAAAGACAGTGGTGCTGAAAGAAATTCAGATTATAATGGCCCAGCTCCAGGTGTTTCAGAGGGTTAGAAAATAAGTAAGTGCCCTAGAAATCATTCCTGTGGCTACCTGAGGCTACACTGAACAGTTTTGGATTAATGGTGTTGGCAGAAGAGATTTTGAGACAGCCTAGTATTGACTGTGTCACATGGTTATTAGTGGTCAGTCTTATGCAGATCTATAATGAAAAGGAACAAACTGAACAAGGAAAAAAAAAAACCAAACCAAATATCCAGTTTGAAGAGAAAAGTAGCACCATGAAGTACAGTGGAGATGAGCTGAGGAGCTGAAGAGATTAAAGAGAACCCTGATGCTAAGAGGACAAAGGGAGTGGTGACCTCAGGGCAAGGCCTCACCCAGCTCAATTTCCGACTTGTGAAAGAGAATTAATCAAACGTTTAAGCAGTGAAGGAAACCATAGAAATTGGAAAGCTGATGAAAGTGTATTTGAAGTTCAGTCCCAGCAAATAGAAGAATTTGTCACCTTAGGTCACATTAGAGTCAAGGACGCAAGAAGGGGGCTGTGGAATCTCCCTCTACAGCTAAGGAAAGTTGCTAAGGCCAGGCATGTTTTAGGAGTGTCCCTGCATGGAGGCCCAGAGAAGACATCATGTGGAGAGGATGGAGCCTGGATTGCTTTGGAGACCCCAAGAAGTTGGAGATGTCAGAGCCATGGGATACCTGCCAAGGACAGCTGCAGACCGGGTGTGCAGCCAGCCCAAGAGAGAGAAACGTTGTACAGCCAACAAAGTTAGGAGGAGTTGGAGTTCTGAAGAGCACTTTGACGTCAGACATAGAGATACAGAGTTTGGAATTTGCCGTGCTGGTTTTCAGTCTTACCTAGGTACCCTGCTAGGTGAAAAAGCAGAAATGAAAGGAAAAGCCTGTAATCCCAAGACTTCCAGGCATCTGGGAGGGGAGAAGAGCTAACACTGACAGCCAGAGATAGGTATGGCTGGAGTGTGGGGCATGAGAGTGTGCTGCTAACCCAGGCTAGGGTCAGAGAGGCTCCTGCAGGGAGGGACCTTTTGTCTGTATACAGAGTCCAGAGACAGTTAGCCAGGTGAAGTAGATAGACTTCATGCACAGAGAACAGAAAAGCAGAGGTTTGGAGGGAAAGGGGACACTGGATACAGGAACTGTGGCTAGTAACTGTTGCATAGAGCCTGGGAAGATGGCAAACAGCCCAGAAGATTATCTCCTGTGATAATGACAGCTAGTGTGTATTGGCTGTGCATCATGAGCCAGGCACTGTTCTCAGCTTCAACTACATCACCACCTCGGTAGTCACTGTAGACAGGCATCATATACCTTTCATGCGTGTGCCATGAGTGCATTCCCATGAGTGTATCCAGTGGGGTTGAATGTGTGGAGGCCAGAGGTTGGTACCAGGATTCTTCTTCAACTATTCTCTGCACTTTAAAGACATCATTGGTGCGTGTTGTGTGAGGTGTGCATAGGGTTATGAGCACCACAGCTTGTGTGCAGAGCTCAGAGGATAGCTCTGTAGTGCCTTTATGTGCATTCTAAAGATTGGGCTCATGTTTGTCAGACTTTCTCGGCAAATACCTTTATTTACTGATCCATCTTTCTGGTCCTCCATCTTATATTTGAGGCAGGGTCTCTCCCTGAAATGGAGCTTGCTGACTTGTCTATGCTGCCAGACAATGATCCAGGGATCCAGCTGCCTCCATTTCCTCCAATGCATGCCACTCTACGTGGTCTTTTATGCAGGAGCTGGGGATCCAAACTTAAGTCCTTGTGCTTGTGCAGCAGACACGACACATTACTGATTGAGCACTGTTTCCCCCAGCACCAGTAGGTGCCATTCTTAGTTCCATCTTATAGATAAGGAAGCTGAGGATATTAAGTAACTCATCCAAGATCCAAGAGGTGCCAAGTGGCCAGAACTTGGGCAGAGTGGGTATATGGATGATAATGGCTTAAGACTGGTTTTTATTGAGGGAGACAGACACCAGGGAGGAAAAAGTGAGTTGTGGGAAGGATGGAGGACTACTGGGGACAGTGACAAAGAAGGCTGAGGAGTAAGTGAGAGCAGAGAGTCTTCCCAGAAGGGAGGATCTGCCTGACTAGCAGGGCAGAGGCCTGTTGTGGGGTTTTTCAGGTTTGTGGAATGAGGAGAGCTGGTCAGGGTGGTAGGCTGGAGGAAGAATTGAGGACTTGTCTACTGCTTGGCTGGCAATTATTGCCATGTGGCATGGTAAGGATCCCAGCATTCTGGAGGCTGAGGCAGGAGGATTGTGAATTTGTGATTGGCCTAAGCTGCATAGCGAGATCCTATGAGCTTTTATAGGAAATTTGATCCATAGGTCCTCCCATGCCATGCAGTGATGAATTCTGTCTTTGTTTCCCCTAATTTCTGTAGGTTCCAATTCATTGGAAGTTCCATTTATTTATTCGTTCCTCTTCCTCATCATTTACTGATATAATGGCTATAAAGATTTTATCACAGGCATCCATTTTGGTGTCCACCAGTCATTTGTCTCTGACTCCAGTCCCTGGAGGATAAGTCCTCAGTTTCCCCTGACTCATCTACTTTCTACCCAGAAATGTACAGCCATGACCATCTCATTGGTGTGTTACGACTGACTGCATTGTGGCTCTGTAACCTGCCTATGCAGGCTTTCAAGTCACCTTTACTACCTAATCTTGGCAGAGCAAACATCTCTTGGCTTCCTTGTGCGGGTGTTCAAGGTCTTATGGTTTTCGGCTTTAAAATACCCTCTCTCACCCCTCTTCTCATGGCAATATCCAGCTTGGCCCAGAGATTGTTGTCCTGCTAGCAGTAATCAATAAATCCTTTACTTATAATTGTATTGAATCTGTGATCTTTTCCCAGGGGTCAGAAACTCCATGACACTGGATGGTGTAGTGTTCCTGACGAGTGTTCAGGGTTGATAGCTTGAGCCTGGCTTCTGTATATCTTGGCATCTAGAAAAAAGATGCAAGGCCCCACCCCCGATGCTGTAGTTCCTAGGGCAGTTTGCAAGGGAAGTAATGCAAGCAGGAGCTGGCTCTTCTTGGCCAGATGCTCCTCAGTTGTTTGTGAATGAATGAATTGGGATTGAACTTTGATGATGTTAAAGTGAACTCCCAGCCTGGCACAGGCACCTAAAGACCTCAGTAAACACATTAACGTATAATGTCAGTCCCAACTCTGTTGCCCTCTGAATAGGGTCCAGTACTTCTTATTCTCTGATTCTTTTTTTGTGTGTCATTGTTATTGCTATTTATTTATTTATTTATTTATTCATTCATTCATTCATTCACTTTACATATTGTCTAGATTTTGTTTGGGATCCTGACCATACTGAGTGGACTGCTGTCACTGAAGCTTCCAGAAACCCAGAACACACCAATGACATCTACCTGGGAGACAACAGAACAGCAGGTGCCAGAAAACAAGGATAGTTTAGGCGAAGCCCCTCCTGTTATTTCTGAGAGGCAGGATTCAGGCAAAGCCCTTTCTTTTGCTGAGAGGTGGGGATTAATCAAAGCCCCTTCTGGTGCTGGGAAGAAGGGTTCAGGCAGAGCCCCTCTTGAGGATAAGAGTTGGGGTTCAGGCAGAGCTCCTCCTGAGGCTGGGAAGAGGGGTTTAGGCGGAGCCTCTCTTGAAGATGAGAGTGGGGGTTCACATAGAGCTCCTCCCAAAGATGAGAGGGGTAGTTCAGGTAGAGTCTCTCTTGAAGATGAGAGTTGGGGTTCAGGCAGAGCCCTTCCTAAAGCTGAGAAGTGGGGTTCAGGCAGAGACCCTCCTGAGGCTGAGAGTGGGGGTTCAGACAGAGCCCTTCTTGAAGCTGAGAAGTGAGGTTCAGGCAGGGCCTCTCCTGAGGCTGAGAGTGGGGGTTCAGGCAGAGCCCCTCCTGAGGCTGGGAAGTAGGGTTCAGGCAGAGCCCCTTCTGAAGAGAACACCGACATGGAAAATGAGAAAACATGGAAGTGAGTAACCTGGGGGGGTTCTGATGGTGATAAATAAATGTCTTCTATGGTGCCCAGCCTTGGGGATGTTGACATCAGTTACTTTGTGTTAGAGAGGTGTTATTCTTACTTTCCACATGTTACTTGTGTATCTGCATAAATAATGTTGTGAGAAAGCTTTAAACACTTGTTTTGTAAAAGTAAATGAAATAAAACCAGTATGTTTTGGGGGATGGTTTTGTGCACTGTGTATTCAGAAACTGATTTCTTTGCCCAGAGATTTGGTTACAGCACAGTAGGATTGTCTTGATTACTGAACTATTAATGCTGTATAAAGACTGCTCTCCAATTATCTCTGCTTTGTTAATAAAGAGCTAATCGGCCCATGACTGAGCAGAGAAGGCAGTACCAGTACCAGGGTCCCAGGAAATGAGACATGGGAGAAGGACCATGGGAAAGAGGTTGGAGGTATCCACATGGAGAGATAGGGAGGAGGCATAGGGTCCAGGCGGAGTCGTGATGAGAAGTTCACTAAGGGATTTGCCATGAGGGCACACACTGAGCAGAACAAGCCAGGGTGAGACTAAGATTGAAGGTAAAGGACCATGTGAGTGGGAAATAGATAGCTGAGAGGGTTAGAATAGATGAATATCTCCTAGTCATAGTGCATAAGCTTGTTAATAATAGGTCTTTGTGTCAATTATTTGGGAGCAAAAATGGGTTAGAACAAGAACAGACAAGCCTTACATCCTTAATTACTGTATCTATTTGGCACCCAACATGGGGGCATACAATCCAAGCCTGGTGAAAGGCAGAACAAGCACTCCCCAGGGATAGAGCAGGTCATAGGTACAGAAACCAAAGCCAAATGCATTTCGGACTTCCTAGCAACAGTCTCTGAGGCCAGCATAGAGTGCAATAAACCCCTGCTGTGCACAAAGGTTGGTGTAATGGAGAAACTACTGGGCAAGGAACTAGCTCCTGTGCCTGAAGATTTGCACTAGCACCCAGGAGTCATCGACTTTTAGTGGTTTCCTAGCAACGGCTCTGGGACAAGCCTATTTGGATCTCGGAAGCCTGCGGCACAGGCTAGCAGATCCCAGATCCATGCGTAGCTCTAAGATTAGCCATGAGCTAACACAGCTGGTGGGTTCCAGAGCTGCACTGCATTTCTACCAAAGCATCTGTTCACAGTGGGAAAAGCCTGCCAAGGGGGAGGGGCCCGGCATTGGGTGAGCCCTATTGCTGGGAGGATCTGCAAGGCTGGTGGGGATAAAAGAAGCTGCTGCCAACCAGGAGCCCCAGACCAGAGGCTTGGCATGACCTGACAAACACCAACTTAGGCCAGTGCAACAGGGTGGCTTGAGAGCCCAATACAGATGGCGGAATGCATGCCAGCCTAGAGAGGTCCCCAAACACAGAAGCTGCAGTTTTTTTTTATTTATTTATTTTATGTGTATGAGTACACTGTAGCTGTACAGATGGCCATGTGTGTGGCTGTTGTTCATCTCAGGACCTCTGCCGGCCCCACTCGTTCCCGTGTAATATACTGTAGCTGTCTTCAGACAGCACCAGAAAAGGGCATCAGATCTCATTACGGGTGGTTGTGAGCCACCATGTGGTTGCTGGGATCCGAACTCAGGACCTTCAGAAGAGCAGTCAGTGCTCTTACCCGCTGAGCCATCTCACCAGCCCGAAGCTGCAGTTTCTAACCTCTCCCAGTGAGTGGAAAGACAGGGCAGAACTAATCACTGTAGTGTCCTACCCTAAACAGTAGAGGGAGACGGAACACAGAGAAGAAATTGGAATTGTGCGTAAATGCTAAATAAAAAAAGAGACCGTGTATAAAACATCATAGACAAATAAATAGTTTGAAATTAACAAAATGAAGTCCATAAAGAGAAAATTAAATTAATTAAAAAGAATAGCCACATAAAGATGAAAAAGAGTTTAAGAAAACAAGTATAGGAAACAATATTAAGCCTAGAAAGCACTAAGAGAGAAACAAATAGATACACCTAGAAGATAAAGTCTCCAAAACAAGGAGAGAGAAAAATAAACTGAACTCTCTAGAGGAAGGATAATTAATTAGAGATATTAAAAAACAAAATATTTTCCATGTTAAAAAATGGAAAACACCATAGAAAAAGCATTTGGACCCTGTATAGTTTTGTTTTGACTGTCAACATAAAAGTAATTAAATGTTCAGTAGTGATTACAGTTTTATATATCCCTTAAAGGAAGATCACAATAACGGAGACTCAGATAAGGAGAGGACAGAGAGATGGAACACTAGGTAACAGGCCATAGAACAGAGGTTAGAGGATCCCTTAAATCAGAGTCACGAATCATTAGAAGAATTCAATCTGGATCCTACAGTGGCAGCAGAAAAGATAGCACCAGACAAGGAAAGTCCACACGGGCTTGAGGAATTAGAAAGACAGCCATAGAGACACAATATTCTGAGTTAAGGATCCAGATTCTCCTTAATGATGCTGCCTTAGAAAGGTGTCATACAATAGATTATAGGTTTTGTAGACATTGGATAATTAAGATATGTACATATGTTAATGAATCATAAAGTTGATACTTATTCAAAATATCAGTATG
Organism: Mastomys coucha; assembly: GCF_008632895.1. Classification (NCBI taxonomy): domain Eukaryota; kingdom Metazoa; phylum Chordata; class Mammalia; order Rodentia; family Muridae; genus Mastomys; species Mastomys coucha. The sequence goes on from NW_022196909.1 coordinate 6,686,448, forward strand.
TTTCTGCTTTGAGTTCTGAAAAGGCTGATTCTGAGACTGCACACTTATTAGAGGTGATGGCTTTCTTGGAAAATGTCTTTACAGATTGAAGCTGATGATGCATCAAAATGTGTATCCATTAGAATGCAACAACTTTTTAGACATATGGCAAAAACAAAAAATGTTACAGATGTATCTTATAATCCTACAGGTCACACAGTTATGGAGAGATCTAACAGGACTTCAAAGGAGATGTTCACAGAACAGATGCGGGCTATGGAGTATCCCAAAGATAGATTAAATAGTGCTTTATAACATAGCTGCTGAAAAGCACTGGACTTTAGAAAGGACTGCTGAATTAGATTAGCATAGCTAACCTCAGAATGGAAGGCAGGAAATGTGTTGCACTGGGGAAGAGAATATCCTCTTATTTCATCAGGAAAAGAAAAACTATGGATTCCTTCAAAATGAATAAAAATCAGATTTGACCAATGGAGACCTCTTGAAGATAGTGACTACAGTCAGAAAGAAAGAAATCACAAAGACCAACACAACAGGTAACTTGTATTGTTGGTCCTTCTACTTGGGAACAGCTCTGAGACTTGCTGAGATGTGAAAATGTCTTTAGTTAAAACTTCAGCTAAGCATAGCCAATAAATCCTGTTGGCTACAGGGTCATCAAGACTTATCCAGGGGCAGGGGCAGCATTGGGTAGTGGTGACCCAACCTTTAATCCCACCGTTTGGGAGGCAGAGGAAGGCAGATCTCTGTGAGTTCAAAGCCAGCCTACAAAGCCAAAGCCAAAGCTACACAAAGAAATCTTGTCCAATTAAAAAAAAAGAAAGAAAGAAAGACATGGCATGGGTAAAAATTTATTGTAGTTTGGTTATATAATCCAAGCTAACTTATAACAGGAAGACAGTTGTGTTACCTGCTCATACAGAGAACAGAAAAGCATCATTAGCCGATTGTGCACACTGCACATTCCATGCATATTACTGCAGAAATGTATATTACTTATGAAAGTTTATATGTTTACAGACACCAATGAGGTTAAAGCAGCCCTGACAAGATTCACCTTGAGGATGCTGAAAAGGATACTAATACGCTAAGACACATTTATGCCAGCATCCTGCTTCATCCAACTCCAGACTACCTCATTAACTATTGCATCAAAATTTGCTTCCAGGACAGCTTCAAAGCTGCTGAACCCAGTTGGTCCAGCCTCTCAGAGGGTTCCAGGCAGGACTTCATTTAATCCCTGAACTTTTGCAGTACATAGAGACTGGGAAACAAATGTTAAAACTAGCTTTCTTAAGACTGGCCAACATCCCAATTTTCTTTTGGCCTCCAAAAGGAACCAATGCCCCCAGACAGCAGGAAGCAATTTCAAGAGACCAATACCTCCATTCCCAGGAAGTGGGGTTGGATGACTTTGTTCATTCATAGAGTGATGCGCTTTTGTTGTTGTTAAAGGGAAGTTGTAGGCATAAATGTTTTGCAACCTACTTTTAATAAGTGTTCAACCTCTCCTCTTGCCCACCACTCACCAGAGGTAGTAGAAGAGAAAAGTTATTAGGATATGGGGGAATTGGACCTGTTCAGCAATAGTTTCTTTGGGGGCAAGCTTGATCTCTGGCAGCAGTTCAGTCCTGTAGCAAACACCAAATACGACTCAGCAGCTGCAGACCAGTCCTGTAGGCAGGCAGACATCACACATGAACCTCTAGGCAGGCAGATTCCACACATGAACCAGCAGCTGCAGACCAGCCTTCTAAGCAGGCAGCCACCATGCATGAGCCAGCACCTGTACATTTAATCCTGAAGAAACCCCTCAAGGCGAGGCCATAGAAGCTGCAAGCTGCCTCAGGAACCTCAGAGCAGTTCTTGGGCAAGTTTCTCTCTGGTGTCACCACTAGTGGAGATCATCAATGCTATATAAGGTGAACCAATACATGTGTGTCATTAGCAAAGGATTGGGAGGCAGAGCAAAGCAAACCAATGCTCAATGCTTGTCTCCCACTGTCTGTGGAGTCATATTTATACTCCCTTTTCACAGGTTCTTTCACATGTTTGTTAGGTCAAAGCGTTCTTTCACCTGTGTCTACTTCAGGAAAACATTCTTCCATTCTCTTGCTGGTCTGCATTCATTAGTTCAGTGTGTACCCTTACCACTCCTTCTACAAACACCAAAGGCTGAGGTCTTCTAGAGGAGTCTCATAAACATCTTGCCTACAGTCCCTTTTCAAATGACCTCATTGCCCACAGATAAAACTACGGGTATATTGTATCTAGGATTTTTGACCATTGCTTGTTCAATTACATAGTCATTAGGGTCAATATCATCAGTAGTTCCAGTCCATTCATCCATGGGTGCTAATGGTTTTAAAGTTCTAAGAATTTTTTTTACTCTGCAGTTGCATTTTTGAAAGTTAAAGTGTTTCTAGTAATGCCTGCTTTACATCTGGATCTGATGTTACCCCATTTATAGTGGATGTTAATTTATGTAAGAAGTCAGTAAAAGTCTCTCTGAGGTTTTGCATAATGTTTGTGGATGACATAGACATTTTTCCTTGTTCCTCTACCTTATTCAGGCTCTTAAAACTACCAAAGTACATTGTATAATAATAGTCATCAAATTGCATCTGCAGTCTTAAATCAGCAAATTGGCTTCACCTAGCAATTGGTCTTTGATGATATCAATACCTTTAGACCTATTATGATTTTCCATAATTGCAGCTTCTTCTTTCCACCAAGTGAGAATTGAGCTTCCAGTACAGCTGCTGCTGAATCTATCCAGTCTTGGGGGATAATCCTGTTTTGGGTAGCCCGGGTATTTAGCATCTATCTCACATAGAGTAAGTGCATTCTATAAACTACTATTGAACCTTTAAAATGTGTAAGATTCTGTATTTCAATAGGATTCCGGGCTAGTTGTTCATTTTGTGAATTTTCAGCATTTTCTGGCATTTGTTCCCAGGAACTGGGAAAGCCAGTGGGAATGGTCGCCTTTCTTTAATTTCACTAAGAGCTGGCACCATAGGTTAAATAGGCTATCTGTTTTGATCAGTAATTTCATTAATTCCTATAGGTTCACAATTAAGCAGTTCCTGTTCTCTTACTCCTTTGTCTCCCGAGCCTTCATGGTATCACAGCTGACTTTTCTCGTACAGCTCTTTCAACCTTTTTTGAGAGGAAACACAAAGATTTCTATTGAGGGCATTTACTTACTCTGGCAGTGGCAATTGCAATAAGTACCATGATGGCTTTTTCAAACAACATTTTTACCCCCTCAAGTCCTACCCTTGCACTCAAGGAATCTGACATCGAGTTTCTAGTTTGTTTGTTTGTTTGTAATGCAGGAAAAGTCTGTCTATGCTATTGAAACTGTCTTTTTGGGACAGCTTACTATCATTTGCTGCCTCGAAGGGTCCGGTGTCATTCTTTGCTCTGGGTTCAAGGCTCTGCTGCTACTCAGGAATCTTCCAAGTGTCTCTGGGTGTTCGGCTGACTCAAAGAACAGATAATTCCTCTGGAGATGGTCCAAGTGAAGTTCTACCCTGCGGCTGTCTGTCAGCTGTCTCCTGTCCTCTTTGGTGTTTCTGTCCGATGTCCTCTGCTTTCTGCAATATTGGTGGGCTCTCTCCTTCCCCAGTTACACTGGGCACCAGATATAAATGTGTGTTTTGTTTGCCTGATGTAATTGTCTTGGAGGCTTACTGCCGAGTAAGCTCACCCTTTCTAGTTTTTCTGAACTCTGGCTGGCTGGTTCAACTCAGCTGTTCTGGCTCAAACTCCTTTCCAAGGTGACCAATTCAATCTGACTTCTCTCAGCTTCTCACTGAATTGCTCTGCTTGTCCTCAAACTAACTCTGGCAATCTGTTCTAATCTTCTGGTTCCTTTTCATTCTCTGGCTCATTCTGTCTTCACTTATGTCTAACTTGTTCTCAATACAATTTGTCTCTGCACAACTGTCCCTGTAAAAATTGCCTCTGAACCTCACAAACTTAAACGCTATGAACTGTACTCCACTCCTCTGCCTCTCAGCTCATTGACTCAACCGGATTGACTGACTTGAACTCAAAACCACCACACCTAGACCTAAGCTTTTCTTTGGCCTTGAACTCAGCGATCTGCTTGCCTCTGTCTCCTGAGATTAAAGGCATGTCTATATTCTGGCTGGATCACACAGACCTAGAAATTCTTTGGATGTGATCCCTTGCCAGAGCAGCCATGTTGCTGGATTAAAATTCCTGTACATATGTGCAGCAGTAAGTCTGAGAGTCCACTGTATGGATTTAAAAAGAATTGCTAAGGGAAATAAGGGAGTCATTTGACTTGAATTATTTGAACATTTTATATTAATTCAGTTCTTAGGGTAACTGCTTAGATCTTCATTTGGACTTTACACTTGTAAAACACCTTTTCCCCTCTTGTGAAAATGTTGTGCCTGTTTTGTGAACCCCAAAGGGCCACCAAGGAGCCAACTCAGATGCAATTGCATTAGGATCTTTATTCAAGCTTGAGTTTGGGCTCCAGTGTTGTCACTGACACAGCAGGACAAGAAGGTAAAGCCTTGAGTTTCAAGCAATCATGCAAACAAGCAAGGCGTATCCAGCTTAGCACACATGTGATTGGGTGGCTAGTATGGAATTTGCAGCCCTTTGTATGATTGGCTGGCGCTGGGAGTCAAACCATAAAGTTTTATAAGTAAATATCTTTAGGTACAACCGTAACTTCTGCTTTTCTCCTGACTGGTGGTTGTTAGGGGTGACCTGGAGACAAGTGCTAGGTGCAGGCCTGGTGGGTAACTTGAGTTCAACCTTAGGTCAGGTTCTCTAAGATGGAATCTGAACTCAAGATGGAGTTGGTCTAGTCTCTCAAAATAAGGCAAAATAAAACCAACAGGAGGATGAAGAAAGAAAAGTGTCTCAGGACCACTATGACGAAATGCCATGGGCAGAAGCACCTTGGGGAAGCAAGGGTTTGTTTTAGCCCACAGGCTCCATCACTGAGGGAGGTCAGAGTAGAGACTCAGGCAGGGCAGGAGTTGATGCAGAGGCCACCGAGGAGTTGATACTGCTACCTAATGGCCTCCTTTTCAGTTAACTATCTCTGTAAAGACCTCATCTCCAACTGTAGTTACATTCGAGGGAGTCTGGATTCCCACAAAGAGATTCGGGGTATTTCTTTACATTTTATTGCCTGATGTCCCATTCAGCTTGGGTTGCAATACAAAAATATAAACTAGTTACTGAACCAAGAATGAGTTATTTTCACTGTTTAGAAAGGTATAAAGTCCAAGATCTATATGCTGACAGAGCACTCTACATTATGAGGTCTCCTTCCTTACCTTGATGAGGAATGGCATTTCACTCTGTACCCACTTGAGAGTGTAAGAGCCACCGGTATCTCTTTTTACAAAGTGTCCCATACTTATGACCACATGAACCCGAGGAATATCTCAGTGCTCCTGGTCATGTTGGGAGTTAGTACTCTGACATTAGGGGACATAAATATTGAGACCACAGCATCCATGTGTTATGTATACCAGTCAGCATGTAGACAAAAGAAAGCAAAACAACCGAGAAACCACTCAAGATATTTTAGGCAGAGGAGGGTTGAATGAAGGAATCAGTTAGAAAGGTTTAGAGAGGAATGGCAGGATAAACTGGACGAGGGAAAGTTTCCTGGAGACCAAGAAGTTGCTCACAGCTGGGCTGGAGCCCATTAGCACTGCTTCTGTGGGACTGGAAAGACAGCTTTGCTGCCGACCTGAGACCCACCCTGCTGCCGATGAAGCTGTAGTCATGCTTTCAGCTTGAATTAAACGGAAGTTTCAGATCAATTTAGGGAAAGCTGAATCTTTGTTCTGCTGTTAACTCTTCTGTTAGTGACTGTCTCTGTGTCTTAGTTAAGGATTCCGTTGCTGCGATGAGACACATGACTAAAAGCAAGTCAGGGAGGAAAGGGTTTATTTGGCTCACACTTCCACATAGTCATCCATCATTCAAAGAAGTCAGGACAGGAACTCAAACAAGGCAGGAGACAGGAGCTGATGCAGAGGCTATGGAGGGGTGCTGCTTACTGGTTTGCTCACCATAAATAGGTCACCTGCTTCTTATAGAACCCCTGAGATGGCATCACACACAGTGGGCTGGGCCCTCCCTCATTGGTTACCAAATAAGAAAATTCCTTATAGTCTGATCTTAGGGATCTTCTCTAAATTGAGGTTCACTTCTTTCAGATGATTCTAGATTGGGTCAAGATGACATAACACTAGGAAGCACACTGTTTGCTCAAGTTATCTTTTAATGTCTCTTAATGAAGTATAGTTTCATTCAAAACAGTGTTGTATATTTTTGGTTATATTTTGTAACATGTAATTTATACATTTTGGGAGAATTTGGTGCACACTTAGGATATGTTTTGATCAGATACACCCCTACATCTTCTCCTCCAATCCTCCATCCCAGCAGGGATGAAGCTTGCAGGCTGGCACCAGCTTAATTTCTCCATTTTCCTAGGGCTCAATTATGTGGTGTCTTTAGCAGCAGAGTCCTACCATCAAGGTGCGAAGCGTAATGAAGAACGACAGCAACAGACTATAATGTCTGAGGTGAACTATGGGACCGCATTGATGAACAAGTCAAAAGCACTAACCCATACCCAGTACAGGCTTTTTGTTTAACAGCCCATAGTGTCTGAGAGGGGCACTATCCTCACCCCACTGGAATGTAACTCAAACTAAACTATTAATTACATTTATGCATTATGTCTACAATAGCCAGTTTCCAAATAGGGGATATTTTCCATCCCCCAACCCTTCGTATTCCCTGCCCACCCATCCTCCACCACATAGAACCCCCACTGCCCCTTTTTCTTTCTTCATGCCACATGGGTTCTGCACCCCTTCATCCCTCCAAATGCCTCACGATGGATCCTTACTTTTCCAACCTCCATGGAACTGCCAATTTAAACACATCTAAAGAGTCAAAGCTAGGACCCACACCATGTTTCAGCACAGGCGGGGACTCTCTGAATAGACTATATAGTAGTGCAGGAATTAATATCAACAGCTCACACAGTGATCATGACCTCATGAGGCAAAAAGCTTTCGAAGAGCAAAGGGCACCGTCAGTGAGTAAAGAGGAAGCCTAAAGAATGGAAAAAATCCTCTCTACCTATCCATCTGAGGTGTTAGTCTCTAGAACATGTAAAAGAACTTCAAACACCAAGAAAACAGCTCTTTTTAAAAATAGGGCACGTAACTAAATAGAGTTCCCCAAAGAAGTACAGTCAGTTAAAAACTACTTTTTAAAAAATTCAACATGCATAGCCATAGGGGAATGAAAATTAAAACCACTTTGAGATTTCATCTTACCCCTGTAATAATGGCTAAAATAAAAAACCAAAACAATACTAACCCCCTGGCTCCCAAACAAAACAGTCAAAACCCGATTAACAGCAAATGTTGGCACAGCTACAGGGAAGTGGGGACACTTGCCCACCATGGGTGGAGGATAAACGTGCGACCACTACAAACGCTACATTAAACGCACCACGTGATCCAGCTGCTCCTCTCCGGGCTCACCCTCAGAGAACCCCTATCTTCCTGTAGAGCTACCTACTCATCCATGTTCACTGCTGGTCCAGTCACCATAGCTGGGAAATGGAAAAAGCCTAGATGTTCACCAGCTGATTAGTGAATAGTGAAAATGTGCTACATTTACATGGCTCTCCCTGCCCACAGGGGTTGTCAGCTGATACAGTGCACAGGGCCATGGGAGCAGAGTCGACCAACTGGGGTTCGGGAGCTCTGAGTACATCCAGTGAATGATCACATCTGGACCAGCTTTCAAGGAGTTAGATCAACTTTACTTGGGGTGATTCAAGGCTTATGTAATTTGGGGGGCTGAGGGTAGGAGCATCCAGGATGGCAAAGGTCACTCACTGGCTGAAGGCTTAGGGACTGTACTGCCTCCTTAGCGTGGGGAAGCAGGTCAGGAGCTCAGGTGCTCACTGAGTGGGTTCTTATCAGGAGAAAAGAAGTTGAGCCCATAATCTAACTAAGGTTATAAGACATAGGTAGAGGTGTGAGTGGTTTTTGAATTCCCCAAACAAGCTCAGAGAAGGAGAAGCCCTATCAAGGGAGTCCTTGAGGCTATCTGGTCAATGGTAGACTCCTGGCCTTATTTAGCAGAGTTTTCCCACAATTTACACATTGGAATTTCATTCATCTGTAAAAACATGAAACATGCAGGTAAACGAATAGAGCTGGAAACAATATTTGGGTATATTTATTCCCAGATGTAAATTTCTGTGACAATTAAAAATGCTCAGGTTTTTAATATTGCTATTTCTTTTTCTATTGGCTATTTTATTTATTTTCATTTTAAATGTTATCCCCTTTCCCAGTTTCCCCTCCTCAAACCCTCTACCCCATTCCCCTCCCCCTGATTCTATGAGAGAGCTCCCCCACCCACCCACCTACTCCTGCTTCACCACCTTAACATTCCCTTACACTGAGGAATTGAGTTTCCACAGAACCAGGGGCCTCCCCTCCCATTGATAAGAGGCAGTCCTCTGCTACATAAGCAGCTGGAGCCATGGGTCCCTCCAAGAGTACTCTTTGGTTGGTAGTTTAGTCCCTGGGATCTCTGAGGGAGTCTGGTTGGCTGATAATCTCGTTCTTCCTATGGGGTTGCAAACCCCTTCAACATCACTCCTGTCCTACCTCCTCCATTGCGGTCCTTGGGCTCAGTCCAATGGTTGGCTGCAAGCATCCACATCTGTACTGGTCAAGTTCTGACAGCCATACCAGGCTCCTGTCAGCAAGTGCTTTTTGCCATCAGCAATAGTGTCTGGGTTTGGTGTCTACAGATGGGATGGATTCCCAGGTGGGACAGTCTATGGATGGCCTTTCCTTCAGTCTCTAAAGAACTCAAGAAGTTAGACTCCAGAGAACGAAATAGCCCTATTAAAATGGAGTACAGAGCTAAACAAAGAATTCTCAACTGAGGAATCCCAAATAGCAGAGGGACACCCAAAGAAATGTTCAACATCCCTAGTCATCAGGGAAATTCAAATCAAAACGACCCTGAGATTCCACCTCACACCAGTCAGAATGGCTAAGGTCAAAAAGTCAGGTGACAGCAGATATTGACAAAGATGTGGAGAAAGAGGAACACTCCATTGCTGATGGGATTGCAAGCTGGAAACCACTCTGGAAATCTATTTAGTGGTTCCTCAGAAAATTGGACATAGTACTACCCAAGGACCCAGCAATACCACTCCTGAGCATATACCCAAAAGATGCTCCAACATATAACAAGGACACATGCTCCACTACATTCATAGCAGCCTTATTTATAATATCCAGAAGCTGGAAATAACCCAGATGTCCCTCAACAGAGGAATAGATACAGAAAATCTGAAACATTTACACAATGGAGTACTACTCAGCTAAAACAATGAATGTATGAAATTTGCAGGCAAATGGGTAGAACTAGAAAATATCATCTTGAGTAAGGTAACCCAGTCACAAAAGAACACACATGGTATGTATTCACTGATAAGTGGATATTAGGCAAAAATCTTGGAATACCCACAATACAACTCACAGATGGTATGAAGCTCAAGAAGAAGGAAGACCAAAGTGTGGATACTTCAGTCCTATTTAGAAGGGGGCACAAAATAATGATGGGAGGAAATATTAATAACTTCTAACCACATGATTGGCAGAAAATAATTTCTACTTATCTGTCTATCTATCATCTATCTATCTATCTATCTATCTATCTATCTATCTATCTATTTATCTGTCCTTTTGAGACAGTTTAGTGTGACCCAGGCTGCCTTCAGACTCACCATGTCACTGAGGACAACCTTTAACTCATGAGCATGCCTCTACCTCCCATATACTAGATTACAGATATGTACTATCATGCCAAGATTGGAATTACATCAATTTTTACATATTGACCTTATATTTAGCAACCTCAGTGTTTTTAATTAAGAAGAAAGATAATTTTCTATAATTGGAGAAAATTCAGGTTTTTGATTATAAAAGTTAACAAATACTCATCAAGTGCTAAGCCTTCATGCTTTCACATAATTACACGGGAATTTTTTTTCTCTCTTCCCTTTCTTCCTTCTTCCTTCCTTTCTCTCTCTCTCTCTTTCTTTCTTTCTTTCTTTCTTTCTTTCTTTCTTTCTTTCTTTCTTCTTTCTTTCTTTCTTTCCTCTCTTTGTGTAGCCCTCGCTGTCCTGATTAGCTCTGTAGACCAGGCTGGCCTCAAATTCAAAGAAATCTATCTGCCTCTGCCTCTCAAGTACTAGGATTAAAGGCATGTACCACCATGCATGGCTTGGAGATTTTTTAACATGTGCCTTTTGATCTTATACCTGAAAACTGCAAACATGCTGAATCTGTAATAAGCACATCAACTCCATCTCCTATTATAAACATTCCAGAGAGTAAGTGCTAAGTACTCTAGCTATGGTAGAGCTCATCCGATGGCCCTCAGCACTTTTGACTTTCACCATCAGCTATACCCAAATCAGTTTGCCACGTGATTCCTTATTCAAGTCACATTGCTACTGCTCCATGTAAAAAAAATAAGGACCGTCTAGTGTTCTGCTGTTCTCTTCCTGGCCTTTATTTCTTAGGAAACATTGCTTCCTTTTCTTGATTCTTTTAAAGGAAAGCAGAGCCCTGGCCAGTGTAGGGGGAGGAAAGAGCTCACTACCTACCTTCCATGGCTCCCATTGCTTTGGAAACCCAGCACCTCCACAGGCTGCTCCAATTTTTACTTCTTTTCTTAGGTAGCCCCCCATTCTTGGGTTGGGTATACTTTCTCTGTAGTTCACTGTGCAAGTTTCTGGCCTCTGCCACTGGTTCACACACACCCCCAACCTAATGTCTCTCTCCTTCCTATCCTAGTTGCTGTGGTCCTTGGGACCTTGCTCCTTCCTCTCCCTCTCCTGCACCTCTTCAACACTCACTTTTGTGCTATTAGAGACCAGTGAGACACACACACACACACACACACACACACACCATCAGCATCAAAATACCAGGAATTGACAGTCATTGGTCACTAATATCTCTCAACATCAATAGACTCAATTCCCCAATAAAAAGACACATGTTAAGAGAGTGGATGCATAACCAGGATCTATCATTACACGAAACACACCTTAGCAATAAAGATAAACATTACCTCAAAGTAAAGGGCTGAAAAACAGTTTTCCAAGCAAATGAACTCAAGAAACAAGCTGGAGTAGCCATTCTAATATCTAAAAAAAAATAGACTTTCAACCAAAAGTAATGAAAAGAGACTGGGAAGGGCACTTCGTACTCATCAAAGGAAAAATTCATCACGATGACCTCTCAGTTCTGAACATCTATGTCCCAAATGCAAGGGCACCCACATTCATAAAAGGTTACTAAAGCTTAAATCACACAACAAACCCCACACATGAATAGTGGTAGTCATCAACACTCCACTCTCACCAATGGACAGGCCACCAAGACAGAATCTAAACAGAGAAATGATGAAACTAACAGTGGTTACGAATCAAACGGACCCAACATATCTATAGAACATTTCACCCCAACACAAACAATGTACCTTCCTCTTAGCACCTCATGGAACTTTCTCAAATATTCACCATATGCTCCATCCCAAAGCAAGCCTCAAGATATACAAGAAGATTGAAATAACTGCTTGCACCTTATTAGGTCATCATGGATTAAAGCTGGACTTCAACAAAAAAAGAAAGCTTACAATCTCATGGAAATAGAACAACTCTCTACTCAATGATCACTGGGTCAAAGAAGAAATAAAGATATTAGAGATTTTCTAGAATTCAGTGGAAAGGCACAACATACCCAAATTTATGGGACACAATGAAAACAGTGCTAAGAGGAAAATTCACAGCATTAAGTGCCTCTGTAAAGAAATTAGAAAGATCTCATACTAGCACTTCAACAGTACACAGGAAAGCTCTAGAATGAAAAGAAGCAAACATTCCCAAGAGGAGTAGATGGCAGGGTATAGTCAAACTCAAGGCTGAAATCAATCAATTACAAACAAGCAAACAAAAAAATTCAATCAATGAAACCAAGAGCTGATTTTTTTTTTTTTTTGAGAAAATCAACAAGATAGACAAACTCTTAGCCAAACTAACTAAAATGCAGAAAGACAAAATCAGAGGGTGGGGCATAACAACAGTGAAGAAATTAAAAGAATAATTAAATCTTACTTCAAAATGGGAAAATATAAATGAAATAAATCATTTTATTGATAGAGTACACTTACCAAACTTAAATTAAGAGCAGGTAAATAATCTAAATAATCCTATAATCCCTAAGGAAATAGAAGCAGTTATTAAAAGTCTTCCAAGCCAAAAAAAAAAAAAAAAAAAAAAAAAAAAAAAAAAAAAAAAAAAAAAAAAAAAACCCAGGGCCAGATGGTTTAAGTGTAGAATTTCACCAGACTTTCAAAGAAAAGTTAATACCAATACTCCTCAAACTATACTACAAAATAGAAAGAAAAGGAACATTGCCAAACTCATTCTATGAAGCCACAGTCACCCTGATACCCAAACTAACAAAAACCCAACAAGGAGAATTTCAGACCAGTTTCCCTTATGAACATTGATGCAGAAATACTCAATAAAATACCGGCAAACTGAATAAAAAAAAACACAGCAACAACAAAAAACAAAAAACAAACAAAACACAACAATCTACCATTCACCATGATCAAGTAGACTTAATCCCAGATATGCAGAGGTGGTTCAAAATACAAAAATCCATCAACATAATCCATCATATAAATAAACTGAAGGAAGAAAATCACATGATCATATCTTTAGATGCAGAAAAAGCATTTGACAAAAATCCAGCATCCCTTCACATTAAAAATCTTAGAAAAAGCAGGGACATAGATACATACCTAAACATAATAAAAGCAATATACAGCAAACTAATAGCCAACATCAAATTAAATGGAGAGAAACTTAAAGCAATTCCCTAAAATCAGGAACTAGACAAGACTGTCCACTCTCTCCAAATCTCTTCAGTATGACACTTGAAGTTCTAGCTAGAGAAATAAGACAACAAAAGGAGATCAAGGGGATACAAATTGGAAAAAAGGTCAGAGTATTGCTATTCTCAGATGATATAATAGTGTATGTAAGTGACTCCCAAAATTCAGCAAAAATGGATAGATACAAAATTAACTAAAAAATCAGTAGCCCTCCTTTATACAAATGATTAATAGGCTGAGAAAGAAATCAGGAAAACAACACCCTACACAACAGCCACAAATAAGATATTTTGGTGTAACTCTGTCTTAGGGGTTTACTGCTGGGAACAGACACCATGACCAAGGCAAGTCTTATAAGGACAACATTTAATTGGAGCTGGCTTATAGGTCAGAGGTTCAGTCCATTATCATCAAGGCAGGAGCATGGCAACATCCAGGCAGGCATGGTACAGGAGAAGCTGAGAGTTCTCCATCTTCATCTGAATGCTGTTAGCAGAATACTGGCTTCCAGGCAGATAGGATAAGTGTCTTATAACACACACTCAAAGTGACACACCTACTCCAACAGGGTCACCCCTTCTAATTGTGCCACTCCCGGGGCTGAGCATATACAAACCATCATACTAACCAAGCAAGGGAAAGATCGGTATGACAAGAACTTCAAGTCTCTGGAAAAAGAAATTGAGGAAAATATCAGAAGATGAAAAGATCTTCCATGCTCATGGATCAGTAGGTTTAACACAGTGAAAATAGCCATTTTACCAAAAGCAATCTACAGATTCAATGCAGTCCCCATCAACATTCCAACTCAATTTTTTTATTAGATATTTTCTTTATTTACATGTAAATTTCTCCATTCCCAGTTTCCCCTCCAAAAAACAAAGAAACAAACAAAAACAACAAAAACAAACCCCTGTTGCCTTCCCCCTCCCCATGCCTGCCACCCCACCCTCTCCCACTTATTGGCCCTGGCATTCCCCTACACTGGGGCACAGAACTTTCACAGGACCGAGCTCCTCTCCTCCTATTGATGATCAAATTGCAATCCTCTACTATACACATGCTGCCTGAACAATCAGACCCCTCCATGTGCAGTCCTTGGTTGGTGGTTGAGACCCTGGGAGCTCTGAGGGTACTAGTTAGTTTATATTGTTGTTCGTCCTAAGGGGCTGCAAACCCCTCAGCTCCATTGGACCTTTCTCTAACTCCTTCACTGGGGACCCTGTACTCAGATCAATAGATGTCTGTGAGCCTCTACATCTGTATTAGTCAGTCCAACACAATTTTATATACACCTTAAAAGATCAATTCTCAACTTCATGTTAAGAAAACAAAAAACCCAGGATAGCTAAAACAGTCTTGACCAATAAAAGGAAGTCTGAATCACCATCCCTGACCTCAAGTTATATTACAGAGCAATACTGATTAAAACTGCATGGCATTGATACAGAGACAGACACGTTGAAACATGGAGTTGAATAGCAGGCCCTAAAATAATCCCCTATGGACAAAGAAGACAAAACCACACAGTGGAAAAGTGAAAGCATCTTCAACAAATGGTGCTGGTCTAACTGGGTGTCTGCATGTAGAAGAATGTAAATAGATCTATATTGATCACCTTGCATAAAACTCAAGTCCAAGTGGATTAAAGGCCTCAACATAAAACTGGATACACAGAATCTAATAGAAGAGAAAGTGGGGAATACCCTTCAACACAGGAGACAACTTCCTGAACAGAATGAACACCAATAGCTCAGGCTCTAAGAGATAAATGGGTCCTCAAGAAACTGCAAAGTTTCTGCAAAGGATATCATCAATAAGACAAAATGGCAGCCTACCAATTTGGAGAGAATCTTTTTTTCTTTTTTCTTTCTTTATTTTAAACTCCAGATTTTATTCCCCTCCTGGTCTACCCCCATACCACATTCCATACCTCCACCCCACCTCCTGTCTCCACGAGGATGTCCCCACCCCCAACTCCCCACCCCACCAGACCTCTAAACTCCCCGGGGCCTCCAGTCTCTTGAGGGTTAGGAGTATCTTCTCTGACTAAACACAGACCCGGCAGTCCTCTGCTGTGCTGGGGGCCTCATATCAGCTGGTGTGTGCTGTCTGGTTGGTGTTTCACTATCTGAGAGATCTTGGGGGTTCAGGTTAATTTAGACTGGCCGTTCTCCTCAGTTTCTTCCAGCTTCCCCCTAATTCAACCACAGGGGTCAGCAGCTTCTGTCCTTCTGTTGGGTGCAAATATCTCCAACCTCCTGAGATTGCCTGTTTGCATTCTTTCTGCTGGCCCTCAGGGCTTCAGTCATTTTCTCCTACCCAATATCCAATCATGTTCCCCTCTCCACCTCCGCCCGTCCCCTTTCCCTCCTAGGTCTCTCCCTCCCACCTTGTGGTTGCTTTCTTCTCCCTCCCAAGTGGGACTGAGGCATCCTCACTTGGGTCTTTCAGCTTGTTTACCGTTTTGAGTTCTGAGGGAATATCTTGGGTATTAGCACTTTTTCGTGGCTAATACCCACTTATTAGTGAGTACATACCACGCATGCCCTTTTGTGTCTGAGTTACCTCACTCAGGATGGTATTTTCTAGTTCCATTCATTTTCCTGCAAAGCTCAAGATGTCCTTGTTCTTAATAGCTGAGTAGTATTCCATTGTGTAAATGAACCACATTTTCTGTATTCATTCTTCTGTTTTGGGACATCTGGGTTGTTTCCAGCTTCTGTTTATCACAAACAAGGCTGCTGTAAACATAGTGGGACATACGCCCCTTTGGCATGGTGGGGCATCTTTTGGGTATAATCCCAAGAGTGGTATTGCTGGATCTTCAGTTAGATCTATTTCCAATTTTCTGAGGAACCTCTGGATTGATTTCTAGAGTGTTTGCAATCCCACCACCAATGGAGGAGTGTTCCTCTTTCTCTACATCTTCGCCAACATGTGCTGTCACCTGAAGTTTTGATCTTAGGCATTCTGATTGGTGTAAGGTGAAATCTCAGGGTTGTTTTCATTTGCATTTCTCTGGTCACTAAGAAATTTGAACATTTCTTTAGGTGTTTCTCAGCCATTGGAGATTCCTCTGTTGTGAATTCTCGGTTTAGTTCTATACTCCATTTTTTGATTGGGTTGTTTTTTGTTTTTGTTTTTTTTGTTTTTGTTTTTGTTTTTGTTTTTTGGTGATTAGCTTCTTGAGTTCTTTATATATTTTGGATATTAACCCTCTATTGGATGTGGAATTAGTGAAGATTTTTTTCCCAGTTTGTAGGTTGCCGATTTGTCATATTGACAGTGTCCTTTGCCTTACATTAGCTTTCCAGTTGCATGAGATCCCATTCATCTACTGTAGATCTTAAAGCCTGAGCCATTGGTGTTCTCTGTTCAGGAAAATTTCCCTTGTGTCAATGAGTTCAAGGCTCTTTCCCACTTTCTCTTCTGTTAGATTCAGTGTATCTAGTTTTATGTTAAGATCCTTGATCCACTTGGACTTGAGCATTGTGCAAGGTGACAAATATGGATCTATTTTCATTTTTCTATATACAGACAGCCAGTTAGACCAGCACCATTTGTTTAAGATGTTTTCTTTTTTTCCATTGTATATGCTTGCCTTTTTTGTCAAAGATCAAGTGCCTGTAGGTGTGTGGTTTTATTTCTGGGTCTTCAATTCTATTCCATTGATTAACCTGTCTGTCTCTGTACCAATACCATGCATTTTTTATCACTATTACTCTGTAGTAAAGCTTGAGGTCAGGGATGGTGATTCCCCCAGTCACTTTTATTTTTAAGTATTGTTTTTGCTATTCTGAGCTCTTTGCTTTTCCAGGTGAATTTGAAAATTGCTCTTTCCATGTCTTTGAAGAATTGTGTTGGGATTTTGATGGGAATTGCAATGAATCCATAGATTGCCTTTGGTAGAATGGCCATTTTTACTGTGTTAATTCTGCCAATCCACGAGCATGGGAGATCTCTCCACTTTCTGAGATGGGAGATCTCTCCACTTTGATGTCTTTCTTGAGAGACTTGATGTTGTTGTTGTACAAATCTTTCACTTGTTTGGTTAGAGTTACCCCAAGATATTTTATATTATTTGCAGCTATTATGAAGGGAGTTGTTTCTGTAATTTCTTTCTCAGCCTGTTTATCATTTTTATAAAAGAAGGCTACTTATTTATTTGAGTTAATTTTATATCTGGCCACTTTGCTGAAGTTGTTTATCAGTGGGAGAAGTTTTCTGGTAGAATTTTTGGGGTCACTTATGTATACTATCATATCATCTGCAAATAGTGGTACCTTTATTTCTCCTTTGCCAATTTGTATCCTCTTGATCTCTTTTTGTTGTCTGATTGCTCTAGCTAGCACTTCAAGTACTATATTGAATAGATATGGGGAGAATGGGCATCCTTGTCTTGTCCCTTGCTTCAAGTATCTCTCCATTTAAGTTGATATTGGCTGTTGGTTTGCTGTATATTGCTTTTATTATGTTTAGGTATGGGCCTTGAATTCCTGATCTTTCCAATACTTTTAACATGAAGAGGTATTGTATTTTGTCAAATGCTTTTTCTACATCTAAGGAGATGATTATGTGATTTTTTTCTTTGAGTTTGTTTTTATAGTGGTTTACATTGATGGATTTCCGTATATTGAACCAACCTTGCATCCCTGGGATGAAGCCCTACTTGATCGTGGTGGATGATGATTTTGATGTGTTCTTGGATTTGGTTTACAATAATTTTATTGAGTATTTTTTCATTGATATTCATAAGTGAGATTGGTCTGAAGTTCTCTTTTTTGGTTGGGTCCTTGTATGGTTTAGGTATCAGAGTAATTGTGGCTTCATAGAATGAATTTGGTAGTGTTCCTTCTGTTTCTATTTTATGGAATAGCTTGAGGAATATTGGTATCATGTCTTCTTTGAAAGTGTGGTAAAATTCTGCACTAAACCCATGTAGCCCTGGGCTTTTTTTGGTTGAGAGGTTTTTAATGACTTCTTCTATTTCCTTAGGGGATATAGGCCTGTTTATATAGGACCTTCTCTTGATTTAACTTTGGTATTTGGTATCTGTCTAGAAAACCATCTCTTTCATCTAGATTTTCCAGTTTTGTTAAGTATAGGCTTTTGTAGTAGGATCTGATGATGTTTTTGAATTTCCTCTGTTTCTGTTGTTATGTTCCCCTTTTAATTTTTGATTTTGTTAATTTGTATACTGCCTCTGGGCCCTTTAGTTAGTTTGGATAGGGGTTTATCTATCTTGCTGATTCTCTCAAAGAACCTGCTTTTGGTTTTGTTGATTCTTTGTATTGTTCTCTTTGTTTTTATTTGGTTGATTTCAGCCATGAGTTTGACTATTTCTTGCCTTCTACTCCTCTTGGGTGTGTTTGCTTCTTTTAGTTCTAGAGCTCTCAAGTGTGCTGTTAAGTTGCTAGTGTAAGATCTTTCCAGTTTCTTTACCAGGGCACTTAGTGCTATGAATTTTCCTCTTCGCACTGCTTTCACTGGGCCTCATTAGTTTGGGTATGATGTGTTAACATTTTCATTAAATTCCAGGAAGTCTTTAATTTCTTTCTTTATTTCTTTCCTGACCAAGTTATAATTGAGTAGAGAATTGTTCAGTTTCCACATGTATATGGGATTTCTGTTGTTTTTGCTGTTATTGAAGACCATCCTTATTCCTGGTGATCTGATAGGATGCATGGAATTATTTCAATCTTCTTGTATTCATTGAGGGTTGTTTTATGACCAATTATATGGTTGATTTTGGAGAAGGTACAACAGGGTGCTGAGAAGAAAGTATATTCTTTTGTTTTAGGGTGAAATGTTCTGTAGATATCTGTTAAATCCATTTGGTTCATAACCTCTCTTAGTTTTACTGTGTCTCTGTTTAGTTTCAATGACCTGTCCATTGGTGAGAGTAGGGTGTTGAAGTCTTCCACTATTATTGTGTGGGGTTCAATGTGTGTCTGGAGGTTTAGTAAAGTTACTGTTATGAATGTGAATGTGGGTGCCCTTACATTTGGGGCATAGATGCTCAGAATTGAGACTTTCTCTTGATAGATTTTTCCTTTGATGACTATGAAGTGACCTTCCTTATCACATTTAATACCTTTTGTTTGAAAGTCTATTTTATTGGATATTAGGATGGCAACTCCTTCTTTCCTGGGATCATCTCCTTGGAAGACCTTTTTCCATCCTTTTACACTGAGATATTGTCTGTCTTTGTTATTGAGGTGTGTTTCTTGTATGCAGCAAAGTGCTAGATCTTGTTTGCATATCCAGTCTGTTAGTTTACGTCGTTTTATGGGTGAGTTGAGCCCATTAATATTGAGAGATATTAAAGACAGATGACTGGTGGTTCCTGGTATGTTTGTTTTTGTAGGTGGATTTAAGTGCTTGTAGTTTTCTCCTTTTGGCTTTATTGTGAGATGCTTAATATCTTATCTTTTCTTTGGTGTAGTTACCTTCCTTGTGTTGGAGTTTTCCTTCAAGGATCCTCTGTAGGGCTGAATTGGTAGATAGATAATGTTTGAATTTGGTTTTGTCCTGGAATATTTTGTTTTCTCCATCTATGTTGATTGAGAGTTTGGCTAGGCTAGTAGCTTGGTCTGGCATTTGTGTTTTCTGAGAGTCTGCACTACCTCTGACTAGGATCTTCTGGCTTTCATAGTCTCTGTTGAGAAGTCTGGTGTAATTCTGATAGGTCTACCTTTGTTATGTTACTTGTCCCTTTTCCCTTGCAGCTTTTAGAACAAAGAAAGAGGCTCTTTCTTTGTTCTGTGCATTTAGTGTTTTGATTATTATGTAATGAGAGGATTTTTTTTCTGGCCTCATTTATTTGATGTTCTATAGGCTTCTTGTACCCTTATGGTCATCTCTTTCTTTAGGTTGGGGGAAGTGTTCTTCTATGATTTTGTTGAAGACATTTTCAGGTCTTTTGAGCTGGGAATCTTTGTTCTCTTCTATTCTGATTATTCTTAGATTTGGTCTTTTCATTCTGTCCTGAATTTCCTGGATGCTTTGGGTTAGGAATATTTTATGTTTTGAATTTTCTTTGATAGTTGTGTCAATCTCTTCTATGGTATCTTCTCCACCAGAGATTCTCTCTTCTATCTCTTGTATTCTGTTGATGATATTTACATCTGTAATTCATGACCTCTTTCTTAGGTTTTCCATTTCCAGGTTTGCCTCTGTTTGTGTTTTCTTTATTGTTTTTACTTCTACTTTTAGGTCTTGGACTGCTTTATTCAGTGCCTTTACCTGTTTGATTGTGTTATCCTGTATTTCTTTCAGTGAGTTATTTATATCCTCCTTAAAGGACTCTATTAGCTTCATGAGATAGAATTTGAAGTCAGAGTCCTGATTTTCAGATGTGTTGGTGTATTCAGGGCTTGCTGTGGTGGTAGAACTGGGTTCTGATGATGCCCATATATATTAGCTTCTGTTGCTTATGGTCTTGTGCTTGCCTTTTCCCATCTGGTTGTCCCTGGTGTTTGCTGGTCTGGGTGACTCTGTTTGGAGTCTGTCTCTTTTGTCTCTGGGTTGCTTCAGGTCTCCTGGTAGGCCTGTGGCTCTGGCTGTGGCAGATCACCTGTGAGGCCTTCTAGCTAGGGGCTCTTCAGAGGGGCAGAGAAGTTGCTGATCTGTTGCCCTGGCTGCAGTAGATTTCCTGGAAGGCCTTTAGACTGTTGGGTCTTAGAAGAACAGTCAGGCTGTTGTCCTGTGTGACGATGTTCTCTGGGGGGTGGGGGGGAGAGGGTGTCTACTGATTGTGGTTTCTGTTTCCCAACTGCTCTGAGTGCAACAGATCCTCTGGGCTGGTTCAGGATATGATGTCTCCAAGGCAGCAGACTAGCCAGCAGTCTGTCCCAGAAGAAAGGACTGGGCAGCTTAGGAAAGACTCTTCACCAACTCTACATTTGACAGAGGGCTAATATCCAAAATATAAAAAGAACTCAAGAAGTTAGACACCAGCAAACCAAATAACCCAATTTAAAAGTGGAGTACAGAGCTAAACAGAGAATTCTCAACAAAGGGGTCTCTAAAGTCCAAGAGCAAATGTTCGGTGTCTTTAAGTCATCAGAGAAATCCAAATCAAAATGACTCTGAGATTCTCACACCAATCAGAATGGCTAACATCAAACACTCAAACAACAGCACATGTTGGAGAGGATGTGGAGCAAGGGGGACACTCCTCCATTGCTGGTGGGAGTGGAAACTTGTACAAATACTCAGGAAATAAATTTGGCAGGGTCTCAGAAAATTGAGAATAGGTTTACCTCATGACTCAGCTATACCACTTCTGGGCATATACCCAGAAGATGTTCCAGCACATCACAAGGACACTTGCTCCCCTATGTTCATAGTGACCTTGTTTATAATAACCAGAAACTGGAAATAACCCAGACACCCTTCAAACAAAGAATGGATAAAGAAAATGTAGCTCATTTACATAATAGAATTCTACATTGTGAAACTTGCAGGCAAGTGGATAGAACTTGAGACTATCATCCTGAGTGAGGTAACCCAGTCCCAAAAGGAAATGCATGGTATGTACTCACTTATAAGTACAGGATAGCCATGCTACAACTCACGGACCCAAAAAAAGCTAAATAATAAGATGGGCCCAAAAGTTCAAGGAGGATGCTTGAACCTCACTCTGAACTGGAAATAGAATTGCCAACAGAGTTGGATGGGGGGAGGGAACTGGGTGGGAGAGAGGATGAGGAGTAGAAAGGGAAGGGGGGTGGAATCAGATGTAGACAAAGCCTGGGAGTGAGGGCCAGGAGAGTGAATAGAAATTGGTGTGGGAAAGAGATGAGGCATCTCTAGGATGTGCCAGAGACCTAGAATGGGGAAGGCTCCAGAGAGTCTATAGGGTGACTCTAGCTGAGGCTTCTAGCCAAGGAGGATATAAAGCCTGAAGGAGCTACCTCCTGTAGCCAGGCAGGACTCCCAGTGGAGGGATAAGAACACCAACATAGTCATAAAAGCTCCGACAAAAAAATTGTCCTGCCTATAAGAAGTGCCACAGAGATTGAGGGAATAGCTATCCCATGGGCTTGCAGACAGGAACCTAGCATAACTGTCCTCTGAGAGGTTCCACCAAGCAGCTGGCCAAAACAGAAATAGAGACTCACAGCCAAACATTAGACGGAGCTCTGGAAGTCTTGTGGAAGAGTTGGGGAAAGGATTGAAGAACCTGGAAGGGATAGGGATTCTGAAAGAAGACCAAGAGACTCAACTAACCTGTACCCTTGGGGGCTCCCAGAGTCTGAGCCAACCAAAGATTACACAAGGCCTGGACCTAGCCACTCCCTCCCCCGACACGTATATGCAGCAGAAGTGTAGCCTGGTCTTTATGCAGGTCCTCCAACAGCTGGAGCCAGGGCTCACTCTGAGCATGTTGCCTGCCTGTGGATCCTGTCCAGGCCCCTAACTGGGCTGTCTGGTCATGGCCTCAATGGGAGAGGATACACCTAGTACTGCAGTGGCTTGAGGTATCATGGTAGGTTGGTACCCAACGGGGACTTCACCCTTCTCAGAGATGGAGGGGAAAGATAGGAGGAGGAGTGGTGTGAAGGGGGGACTGGAAGGAAATTGGGGGTTGTGATCAGAATGTAAAGTGAGTAACTAGGAAAAGTAATGGAAAAATATAAATAAATAAGTAAAATGACCACACACACACAAAGAAACCCTTAAATCTTTTAAAGACTTTGAAGTGTTCCTTGACAGATGAACTACTCTGTAAGCATTTCCTGATTTTATAGCTGTGTTCAATAAAACATGGATACCACCTGGGATGTAGTGCAGTCTACATTTGGTTTTTAATTCTCAAATCCTGATAGCTCCTAAAACTCTTAGCACCCAGAGGGTTAGGAGTATGCTGGCACATTGACTTGTCGAGCACTTCTGTCATGAAGGATCCTTCTCACAGAAAGGGGCAAGGCATGATGAGAAGGTAAAGACTTTCAGCATCCTCCCTCAGATGCCACGGAAGTGCAATGGGATCCTCAGAGCTATAGCCAGTCACATCTGTGGATGTAAGTCAACATAAACATCTGAAAGGACAACTGTGGTGGATGGAATATGCTTGGTCCAGGGAGTGGCACTATTAGGAGGTGTGGCCCTGCTGGAGTAGGTGTATCACTGTGGGTGTGGGCTTTAAGACTCTCATCCTAGCTGCCTGAAACTCAGTCTTCTATTTGGCTTTAGAACAAGATGTAGAACTCTCAGTTCCTCCTGCACCATGGCTGCCTGGACACTGCCATGTTTCCCACCTTGATGATAATGGACTGAACCTCAGAACCTGTAAGCCAGCCCCAGTTACATGTTGTCCTTCTAAGAGTTGCCTTGGTCATGGTATCTGTTCATGGCAGTAAAACCCTAACTAAGACCACAGGGTTAGCAGTTTCCTTCTGGCTCTTCATCTGCAGCCTTTATATCAGACTAAGCATCCCCGAGGTCTGTGAGGTACTGCAGCACCCAGTGTGACTAAGCATCCCTGAGGTCTGTGAGGTGCTGCAGCAAATGACTCAAACCCAGTGTGGGCATCCTAGGGCCCCAGATTTGTGGTGCTACTGATAGACCCGAGGCACAAGGCACAACTCAAGGTTTGAGATTGGCATCTGACCTTTGATAAGGGGTTAGTCTTAAGAACTGAGCCTTCAACCTATGACATCAGATGCCATCTTCAAGTAGAAGGTGCCAAAATTGAATTGAAAGAGAATCCTGCTGAAAGGGATGTGTCTGCTGGAGAATCTGCTATATTGGTTGCTGGATGTGTGTGGAGAAAGAATCCATCTCCCTAGTCATAGACATGTTCCATTTTCCATGACTTTGAGATTGTGGGCATGGAGGGAAAATGACCCTTTTCCCCCTTTTGACACCTGGATAGCCTTGTATAGAATCTTACCTAGCTGAGCTCGCCAGAGGCTCACAGCCACATGCAAAGGGAATTATCTTTCTCCGTGTTTTCAGATGGGAAGACAGATTGAGACAGCTGCTGATTTGCTTAAGATAAGACAGTGAGGATCCTGCTTTGACAAAGATGATCAATGACTTGGTTGAGAGCACGAGTCTGGAGTCTGTTACTCAGAATGGCCTTTGTCACACGAGAGACCATGGGCTTGCCTCGGTGTCGTGGAGCCTCAGTTTATATCTCTATAGAATAAGGAGGGTGCACCTCATTTCATAGGATAGCAGTGTTACACAGTGACACAGGCATGGCTAAAGCTAAATCTCCCATTAGTATATTAATATGTTTAATATTTTTAATATTATTATATTAAATATTACCTGGGTTGGAGAAATGGCTCAGCAATTAACAGGCATTGCTCTTCCAGTGGTCCAGAGTTTAGTTGCCAGCAAATATATCAGGCAGCTCACAACCACCTGCAACTCCAGCTCCAGGGCATCTGATGCCCTCTTCTGGCCTTCATGGGCACTATGCTCATGTGTACATACCCCAACAGACCACAGCAATTTAAATACAAAGCAAATCTTTTTTTGTTTGTTTGTTTTTGTTTGTTTGTTTGTTTGTTTGTTTGTTTTTTTCGAGACAGGGTTTCTCTGTGTAGCCTTGGCTGTCCTGGAACTCACTCTGTAGACCACGCTGGCCTCGAACTCAGAAATCCTCCTGCCTCTGCCTCCCAAGTGCTGGGATTAAAGGCATGCATCACCACTGCCCAGCGAAAGCAAATCTTTGAAATATATTATCACTTCTGTGATACATCCAATTTCTTCTTTAGAAACAAACAACTTTAATGCGATCAGTGCTTTGCACACAGTTGACACTCAGCAAATATGGGTTCCCGTCTACAAATATTTGGTTCATCTTACCTTATTTTCTGAATAGATTGTCCAGCTGCCACCAGGCTGGCATCTCAGCTATCAACAACTTTGAACAGTGCAACAGGGAAACGGGTATTTGGTTCTAGCTGGGACTTTCTGGAAGTCAGACCATTCGTTTATTTACCACACAAACAAATCAGCGGGAGAAACTCCAGGCTGGTGGCAAGCTGAAGTGCTTGGAAGCTAGACAAAGACAGGTCATGGAAAATGAAACTTCCCCTGCAGGCTTGGAAAGAGGCAGCTCCACAGAGCTTACACGCTCCTCTCTCCCGGGGAATGAGAGGCAGACAAGGCTGCATGGACCAATGGAGTGTAAGCTTAGAGAGAGTGCCCTTAATAATTTCCCCAATGGGAAGGAGTTTTGTTTTCCCTGTCTCTTTGGAGACTAGGCTAACAGGTTACTGGAAAACAAGTGTTGGTGCCAGGGCCTCCGGTGGATACCAGACTGCTTTTTCAGAGACAGGTATTTGAATCCTCACCTTTGGCTCAGGGGTCTTTTGGTATGCACTCTGGGCTTTTAGGGGTGTGTCTTGGTGGGATTGGGGCCAGAGATTGACAGGTCACACTATACCAGGATCGGTCTTATGTTTCTGGCTCTCTTTTCACTCCACTGGCAGCTGGTTATTCTTAGCCACAGATTGCTTTTCGCCCTAGTGTTAACTTATTAGAGTTGTGGAGCAAGGCTGCTGGGCAGGCAAGGGCACCGTGAAATGGTGGCTAGTAAGATCATGGCTGTCTGTCTTCTATCACCTCCTCTGGAAACATGTCCAGAATCCCCCTCTCCCAGTCTTCCCCACTGGACCGTCTCCTGCTGGGACCTTCTCTTGTCTTTCTTCAGCCCTGGCAGTCTGACCTGCTTACCTGCTCAGAAACGAACACAGCTCAGTAGTAGGAAAAGCACACATTAAACGTCTCTGAAAGGCTTCAAGGGCTCACAGAGTGGGAGCTGAGTGGAGTGAGGTAGGAGGCAGAGAGCCACCTGTAGCCAGGCCTCATGGTGTCTGCTATGCCCCACTCCACCTGGCCTAATGTCCTGTTCACTGCCACTTGCCAGAGGCAAGGGCTTTAGGCAGACAACCCAAGCAGCTGGCTGAGTGTTAGAACTTTACCCCTAAAGAATGGCAATAACTAAGTGGAGCAATTACTTTTTGTCCACTTGCCTTAATTTGGAATTGAGCCAGACAGGGATTTGGGCATGGAGCACACACAGGAAGATGAGGAAGTAAAGGCAGGCGGAAAGCTGACAGGTCGGCAGGAAGCAATGGATTCCTGCTGCCTGTGCAGAGAGGTTGGAGGACACCGAGGAGAGAGTCATTGCCACTCTCTTTACCTTCTACAGAAGATGTCAGCCTTGGAGTGCCTGGCATAGGCATCTGGTACCTACATTTTCCCTACACCCTCCCACAGGAGACAACCTCAGTGGCCTGCCATTCACCACTTAAGGGAGCCAGTAAGAATTCATTTGGTGCTATCTTAAGTTGAGGGCAGAGAGGCTAAAAGACCACGGCCATTCCTTCCTGTTATGCAGTCATCCCTGGCAGCCAGAGAGGAGCTCTGTGCCTGCTCCCCAGAGGCCTAGGAGCAGAAGTCACAGCTCAGCTGCTTCCCGGACTAGCTGACCTCCCCAGCACTCCTTAGAAGGTGCCCATAGGGGAAAAGTCCAGGCAAGGGCACCATGACTAGAATCCTACCCCCAAATGCCATGTGATTACTGCTGGTGAGCAAATCTAGGCTGATTCTGTTTTGGTAGCGACTGCTTGGAGAGAGGCCTCCATGTTCCGCACTGTTATTTATGGAATGAGAGTTTAAAGGGTTGCCGGGCCACGCCCTCTGAAACATCAGGAGGAAGTTTTCCTCTGAGAGGCTGCCCAATGTAAGAACTGTAGAGTCGGACTTCATTCGGGCAGAATAATGCCCTAAGCAAGGTGGGCCTTTGCGTTTTCCTTCTTAGGCCATGGACACTGTGTGTATTGCGGTCATCGGTGCTGGTGTGATAGGGTTGTCTACCGCCTCATGCATTTCCCAGCTGGTCCCCGGATGCTCTGTTACTGTCATCTCAGACAGGTTCACTCCTGATACCACCAGTAATGTAGCAGCCGGGATGCTGATCCCTCACACGTATCCAGGTGAGAGACGCTCATTCCCCACTAGGCACCTTTCTTGAGACCACTTCCCAGAGTTCCTTTGCTTACAATAGGCCTGGGTGATCCTGAAGATTGCCTGGTGTCCCCTAAGTCATCTTTAAAGGAGGCACCCCATTTCCTCCAAATCACAGGGGCCTCGGTTCTCTCTGTGGCTGGGTGCCTCGCTCTCCGGGATCAGCTTCCTTTTCTTTCTGCTGTTGTTAGATGAAGGCTTTGATTCAGTCCCCATACTTAGACATGATTCAGACCAAACATTTTCTGCTCCATGCCTGTCCAGCGGCAGGCTCTTGGGAGGATTAAATGAGCTAATCACAGAATTCAGAACAATACCCTGCACAGAGTCGGCCCTCTATCAGCATGTGCAATTACTCCTGCCTCTGTGGCTAGGACAGTTTTGCTTGACCAGCACTTGAATATGAATTAGCTCGATCTACAGTTGAATTGGAACTGTCTGTTATTTGGGGATGATTGCTGTAGCGCGTGGCTCTTAGCCACCAGTCTGTTGTTTTTAGGTTCAGGGGCAGGAACACGGGGATGCATATTAAATCAGCTCTCTACACTAACATAGGCCATGGGAAGACAGTTCATTGAGGTCTAATGTAATTCTGCAGTACAACTATTATGTATTCTTTATTTCTAAACAAGCAGCCCATCTGCAATTTGGGGAGAGAGTATGGCACTCACATGGGTCCACTTTTTATTTATGTCAATGCTTAGTCAGTATTACAGAAATATTTATTGATTCTATAACCAGTGCTTTATTTAAAAGTCTTGCTACTAATAAATTCTTATTGACCTAGGGTCCCTGCTTGTCACATACCCTGTTTCCAGTCCTCTTATAAGGAGCCCCCCAATTCTTTCTATTGTCCCAGAAATGTGCCTGGCTGGATTTCCCAGTAATACACCCATTCCTTCTCAGGCTGGCATCTTGGGACTATACCTTGTACTAAAGACAGTCTAGCCTGTTTCCACTCCATCAGTAGATCATTACAAGAGTGAGTCAGGTAGACATAGCAACATTTAAAATTCTGGGAATTCTGTCCAGATGTTCCCCCTTGACTATGCTTGTGGCAGAAGTCACAGGCATTTCCTTCATGCCACCCCTGTTTTTCTCCATGACCCCTCAGATACCCCGGTGCCCACGCAGAAGCGATGGTTTAGAGAGACCTTTCAACACCTTTCTGAAATCGCCAAGTCTGCAGAGGCTGCAGATGCGGGTGTTCACCTGGTGTCCGGGTAAGGAAAGGAATCTGAAGTTGTTGTAGAGTAAGCTGCACAGAGAGCAGAGGTCAGTAGAACATTTATCAGCCTTAGGGAGAAAAGACTTCAGAGAACCTGAGAAATAGTACTTACAGATTTAGGGGAATTGTTTATTTTTGTTTTGTTTTTAACAATAAATAATCACTGCCATTTCTTGTCACATACACACACACACACACACACACATACACACACACACACATATATATATAATATAGAAGTATATTTTATATTATATAATACATAATATAATATTATATGTATAATGTGTTGTATATGTCTAATATATATAATATACACATGTATAGTATGTTGTATATGTATAATATTTGTAGAATATATTATATGTATACTATATTATATATGTATAATATATTATACATTTATAAATAGTATATATATTTATATAGTATAAATTATATATAATTTTCCTAAAGGGATGTAAAGTGATTTGTAAATATAGAAAAAAACAAGCCAAGGTCCTGAATAGCAAATAAACCCTGAGTGTGGGTGTGTGGAGGGTGGCACAGCTGATGGAAAGCCAAGAGATGAGACACAGGCATGGGGAGAGACCTTAGGCAGAGAAGTGTTTAATTTATCTGAGAATCGTCAGAAAGCAAGATGGCCTCCCAAAGTAAGTTTGTGCATCCATCACTAAAGCTGCTCTTTGGGAAGGCATAGTGTTGGAAACTGAGCTTAGGGCCTTGTGCATGCTAGGCATGTGCTCTACAACTGAGCTACATCTCCAGTCCTACATTATCTCTTAAAGTGTCATTTGGAAAACAGTATTTCTGAAACAATACATGTGTTTCTATTTGATTGTTAATGTCTGATTGGATGCACACCTAAGTGAGGTTTGAGAACAAAGCCAACTTAACATTTCTAACACAGTCAGCACTCAAAACATGAGGGTTTCATCCTACATTCCCCTAAGCAGAGGTTGCTAAATATTCTAGCATCTTTAATTCAGGCCATCTAATTAAAAAGACGTTTGTCACCCATGGGTTTTGTTTTTTCTGTTTTGTTTTGTTTTGTTTTCCAAGACAGGGTTTCTCTGTGTAGCCCTGGCTGTCCTGGAACTCACTCTGTAGACCAGGCTGGCCTCGAACTCAGAAATCCGTCTGCTTCTGCCTCCTAAGTGCTGGGATTAAAGGCGTGTGCCACCACTGCCAGGCATCTCCATGTTATCCTATGTGCCAGCACAGCCCTCCGAGGAGCAGAGGGATGTTTTCAAGGGCAATTTTATCTTTGTAATATTAAGACAATTTTAAAAGTACCAGTCTTGGAACTGGAGAGATGGCTCAGTGGTTAGGAGCATTTTCTGTTCTCATAGAGGACCTGGGTTCAGTTCCCAACACACACAACATTACTCACAATTCCCTGCACTTCCATTCCAGGGGCTCTGCTGTCCCCTTTGGCCACTGTATGTCTGCCTGCGCACAGTATCCATAAACATATGCAGGCACACATGCATGTACATATGATAAACAAATAACATTTTAAAAAACAGAAGAAAGAAAATGTGCCAGTCTCTCCATTCAATGCCAGGCCCCAAGGATGCCTCCCCTAAGTTCACGAGTGTATTGAGTGAACACTTGCATGAGAGTGCACACTTGTATCGAGTGCATGTTTGTGTCAGAAGGATTTCTATTCCTTCTTCCACGCCTTCCCTCACCATAGCACCACCAGGATGGATGTGAAATCCCTACTTTTCCAAAGCCCTTACCCCAAATGTCAGGTTTTCCTCAAACATGAAACATGGACTTCTTTTTATCAATGGCAGGGTCTAGTCTCTCTCTCCAATGTTAGTATTGAGCCATATTGAAGCACGGCATTTTCTGTGTTATGGTCATGCTTAACTTGTTCCAAAACCAATAGGAATTCATCAACATCGCCTCTAATTCTTAGAAGCTGATATGTTCCAATATTCTTTCCCTTCAGAATTAAGGCTCTACAAACGTCCCATGTATCTCTAATATGACCTTAATCTTCAATTCATTCCTTCAAGAGGAATTTTGGCAGCTCTCTCTGCAGCTGGTCTTCTAGCTCTTAGGGATGTGGCAATAGGGGACTTCATACACAGTAAATGCTTAATAAATATGAGTCTAGTGAATTTTGCAGAAGCCAGACATAGTCCTGTCCTCAAGTGGCTGTGGCCTATGAGGAATGTCCCAAATCTTACTAGTTACAAACGAAGCATCAGTTACCAGAGGCTGGAGTCCAGAGAGCTGTGGAGAGATATATCTAGAGAAGACACTTGCTTTAAAGACTTATCAGAAGCTGTGTAAGAAAAAGTGATTTCCATGAGACCCTCAAGGTGAGTGTAAGTTCATACAGGTGAAGGGACAGAGAGAGGCACACACACTGACCTGTCTCATGTGACTGTGGTGCACTGAAGAAATCATGTAAACCCATAGTGTTTAACACACTGAGGTGGCTTCAGATTTGCACTGCAAAGGCATTTTATCTGTACTGGAGAGACTAAATTGGGGAAAGAGAGATAATAGTGGGATAGATTGATAGTGAGAAGACAGAGTAGATGGATTAGCAAAATGCCTAAGAGGAGTCTTGATGAGCTTTCATAGCTAAACCAGACCATGGTGGCGACCCCTGAGGGAGAGGCAGGGGGATTTCTGTGAGTTTGAGGCCATCCTGGTCTACAGAATGAGTTCCAGGACAACCATAGCTACATAGGGAGATACTGTCTCAAAAAAAAAAAAGTTAATGGTGTGGGGAACTAGGGATCAAGGAGGGCTCTCATTAGCAACTGGCAAGATAATAAACATTTTAGACTTGGGCCCTGTTGGAGGGGGAAGTGCTAAAGTTGTGGAGGAGGACCCCAGAAACTAGTGAGGGTTTGCACATTGACAAGGAAAAAGACTTGCCGCGCCTAAGCTGCAATTCCTCCTTCCCAGGGTCTCCTCTCTGAGCAAACCAGTGTTCTTACAGACTCTAACTCTGGCGTGTCAGCAACACCCCAGGACCTAACAAGCCCAGGCATGGAGCAGCTACAGGCAGGCAGCCTGTTCCAAGCTTTTCTTTTTTTTTTTTAATCTAAAGTTTTGTTGTTAATTCTCTGAAAGTTTCAGACAATGAACTCTGACTGGATTCATCCAGTGTTACAAGCTTCTTGTTAATTACCAATAGTACTGTTGACCCTCCATCCCAACCGCACTGTGGTCCTAGCTCTCCCCTCCTTAGGCTCCTCTTGGTGACTCCTTACTTTATGACCTAGAACTTGACTTAAAAGTCACATGCCTGCTTCCTTCCATTTACCCAGGTTTGGTGATGCATACCTTTAATCCCAGCACTCAGGAGCTTGAGGCTAGAGGATCACTATGATTCGAAGGCCAGCCTGAGCGATCTTGCTAGTTTCAAGGCCAGCCAAAGTTTCATGGTGAGATACTGTCTCAAAACCAAACAAAATTCTACTAAATAAGATATGTTCAAAATCAAGGCTAACCTATGGATTCCTTACATTTTTCCTTTTCTTTATGTTAAGGGTTGTACAAAAACATTTCCTCTAAAATACACAGTCTCATTTAAATAAAGGAAATCATGGAAAAATTTTCAGAAAAAATAAAATTTTGTTTGTTTTGTTTTGTTTTGTTTTTTGTTTTCTCTGTGCAGTCCTGGCTATTCTGGAGCTCATTCTGTAAACCAGGCTGACCTTGAACTCACAGAGATCCACCTGCCTCTGCCTCCCAAGTGCAAGGCATGGGCCACCACTGCCTGGCCTAGTAAGTAAAATTTTTAAAAAGACATGCTATTTATTTTTATTTTCTCTCATGCTGGGGGTTAAACATCTGACCTGTTGAGTGCTAGTTGGGATTTATTCGCCGAGTAAAGTCCCAACCTTGCGAGTGCTTTGCAAACATCTAACGCCTTCAGTTGTGAATGTCTGAAATCTAGCTACTCACTTATCAGAACGCAAGAGAATGGAGGAATTTGTGTCTCCCTCTTTGTGTTCATAGGAAGCAAAGTTTTAAAATGCTTTAGCGGGTTGTATATGAATGGGGTTAGGAAGCTAATGAAAAACACACAACTTCACAAAATGCAAGAAGCATTCTTACTCCTTCTACTTCTGGTGCTCCAGTTGGCAGATATTCCGCAGCATCCCTGCTGAAGAAGTGCCTTTCTGGGCTGACGTTGTGCTGGGGTTTCGAAAGATGACAGAGGCCGAACTGAGGCGGTTCCCTCAGTATGTGTTTGGTCAGGCTTTTACAACCCTGAAGTGTGAGACTTCTGCCTACCTCCCGTGGCTGGAGAAAAGGTTGGTTGAAATGTCTCTGTGTTTTGTCCTGTTTGACACGGTGATAAATTGTCACACAGCCTCATAAAACACACAGCAGACTCTCTGGGACTTTCTTGTATGGTCTCGCTGTTCACAAACGGCCAGGGCTCCATGGAAGCGTCTGGAGAGTGTGTTTGAGGCAGGGACTAAGCCAGCAGCACACTCGTGAGAACTTGGTGCCTCATTCGTCCCCATTCCCTGAGAGCAAAGCCAGTTACTAAAATCGTAGTTTCTGCAGTTCAGAAAATGGAGGCATTCAGGTACTATAGACCGTTAGTTCTGTGGATGGTAGAAAGATCTTATATTGATCATAAACTACTGTTTAATATTTTTCACATTGTCAGTAAAAATAGCTTCATTATTTATTGTTGCTAGTGTGTGATGAATGAGAACATTAAAAGAGAGAAGTTTTTGAAAACATGTACATGCTCCCTTAACATTTACACCTTCGACCTTTGACAGCTCGTTTTGGCTTGGTTTCAGCACATCCTGTCCTAGCTTTTAGGATACACAGGGTGAGTGTTTTCACTTGAGACACATCGACAAATCTCTTGCTGATTTTCTCAGTCATTGCATGATGTTGGGGGTTGGGGAAGGTCGGGGTGGGTGGGGTTGTTAAACATAAGCAACGCCAGTCCCCAAATCTGTGTGGTGTAAAGAACCCATATCTAAAATGTTTGGGACTGGAGGCATTTTGAAATTTAGTTTTCTTTCTTTTTTTTTCTTTTTTTTTTTTAATATAACTAATGAGATGGCCAATGGGGGATGACATGGGTTACCCACCCCCTTTTCTTTCATAAAAGGCATTGTGGAACAGGGCAGGGCCTCATAGCAGCCCGAGAGGAGACCTTCAGGCTGGCGGGAGGTTGGGCAGTGAAGGAATTGGACATCTGGGGCTCACTCTGTGGGCTGGGCAGGCCCAGATGGGCAGCTACACAATCCCTGCTGCTCCTCACACTGGGGCCTGTTCTGTTGCCTCCTCTGCCTCCCCCACAGTGTGAGCACTCAGCCTTCTGT
The DNA here is from genome assembly GCF_008632895.1 of Mastomys coucha. Lineage (NCBI taxonomy): Eukaryota > Metazoa > Chordata > Mammalia > Rodentia > Muridae > Mastomys > Mastomys coucha. The sequence continues at coordinate 6,720,042 of NW_022196909.1, forward strand.
GTCCTGATCCAAAGGGAACATTCCTCTCAGCAAATGTTGGAGCCATGGTTTTAGGCTTAGCACTAGCTAAGAAATGACAAAACCCAGGAAAAACATATTATTTTATTATAACTTAAATTGCTCATTCTTTTCCCAAACCAGAAAAGGACTTTCCCTTCTCAAACATTGCCCGGTAATGCCTAAGACAACACAACACTCAAAAGCCCTCAGAGGTTTATTCACCCATGCAGGTAATATTTTATATATTGGGACAGTGAAGTCACACACTTGGCTGGTTTGTTTTTTTTTTTCCTTGCTATCCCAGGAAATGAATCACAGAGGCAATAAGTCTCCTGCCAAGCAGCCTACCTAAATAAATTATTCTGAAGGGAGCAGAGTCACCCTGTATTTGATGGCATCTAGATGGCCTGGTGCTTCCTATCAGTGATGGAGGTCTATAATTTAGACGAGCTGGTTGCTTTCCAAGATGTAAGGCCTTATCCCACGGCCCACACAGATCACACTGCTGACCTCCCTGCCCACACTGTTGGCTTCTCTGCTGCTTGTTTTGGTCAGGCATTGAATCCCTGAGTTATCCTCACATTCTTTGTGTTCTCTTACCTGCTTGACACCTGTGATTCCCTAGATTATATAGAAATACACACTTACACTGCACATCGCCTAGGAGATAGGCTGTCCCAGCTTTATGCTTGACCAACTTGCAAGGGCCTTTTCTCATGCATGGAGCAGAATCCAGTGCTCCTCCGGCCCAGCCCACACTGAGCCTATTGAAGCCTAGCCTGTCTGAAGCATCCCTTAGGACTGCCACCCCATCCCACTTTCTGTCCTCCAGTGAACATTAGAGGAGTATGAAACAGCATGGGCTGCAGACACAACTGAATGTGCTCACTGTGATTTTTTTCCTGGGTAAAAGCAGGGATGGATTGAGAGGGCACTGTCAAAGGCTGAAAGAGGATGGCTCCTGCTTTTCCTGACGCTGGTGGTAAGCTTCCTAAGGAACAGATGCAGGGTGGGTGCAGTGGCCTCTGTCTGCTCAGAGGCATCTCCTGGCTGGATTTTCTTCCTCACCACCGCCTCTATGGACTAAGGGAGCATGACTGTTCCCCCTTCAGGCCTATCTGACCATAGAACCCCTGGGCCACGCCCATATACCCTCCTCTGAGGGACCGAGGGACAGGAGGCTGCTTTATACCTGCGGCCTGGTGTGCGTGGAGTGATTTGTGTGTATTTGTGGAGTCGGCCAGGCTGGGGTGGTCAGTCCAAGACAGTGCAGTAGCAAGCAGCTCATCGTGAGGGAGTCAGTGATGGCGTCAAGGCAGAATTAGACCCTACGCATCTGGCTTCTTTGCCAACTTAAAGTACATCTTAAAAAAAAAAAAAGATTTATTTTATTTATTTTATGGGTATGAGTACACTGTAGCTGTACAGATGGCCATGAGCTATCATGTGTGTGGCTGCTGGGAATTGAACTCAGAACCTCTGCTGGCCCTGCTTTCTTCTGCCCAGCTTGCTCTAGGTGTAATTCACTGTAGCTGTCTTCAGACACACCAGAAGAGGGCGTCAGATCTCATTACAGGTGGTTGTGAGCCACTGAGCCATCTTGCCAGTCCCTTAAAATACATCTTAAAGTTCCTAACTTTGGAGCAACGTCAGGCCAGGTGTAGTGACAAGATGTGTTGCTATGAAGAGATTCGGTTTCCCTCTATGAGACTTCAAACTAGGCTTCTTCTTGTTTCTAAACAAGTTGACTGAACATAGGTGATTTGATCTTTTTTTATTTTTATTTTATTTTATTTTTTTTATCTCTGATGAGAAGGTGCTTGTCTTTGGGTTGAGATCCGGGAGTCAGCTTGAAAGCTGACTAACAATGCACATGCAGCCATCCTAAAACAACTCTCATAAGTTCCCATCGTCCTTGAACCCCACCCAGCCATCCTTACCGCTCTCTTCATCTTCAGTGTGGCTTTCAAACCTCTTGCTGTTTCTCATCTCTCCACTCCAAACCTATTTTCCCATGGTGACTAAAAACTCATTCTGATTGACTTTAAAGACCCCTCCAACCAGGGTCCTCTCCAGGAGAGGAGACCTGAGTCTCCAAGAGAGATGTCCTTCTTCACATACCGAGTGGTTGGGTCAGAGTTCCTGGCAGCTCCATAAACCAATTAAACACACAGGTAATGATGAAAAGCAAAGCAGAGCAAACAAACCAACAAAAGGAATGCTATTCAGTCTAGCCACACTATAACAAAAACAAAGAGAAGGAGTGCTATTCAGTCTATCCACACTGTAACAAAAACAAAAGGAATGCTATTCAGTCTAGCCACATTGAACAAAAACAAAGAGAAGGAGTGTTATTCAGTCTAGCTTCATTGTGACAAAAACAAAGAGGTCTAGTCCACCCTCCAGAGCCAGGGTTTAAATAGAGGGCCAGAGGTATGTGTAACTGGACTGCTCTGGTCAGGGTGTTGTCTGGGCACCCCACTGTGTCCAGTCTAACAAGTTGTCAGGACTGCCTAAATCTTTTTCCAGGAGAGCCCCCCTTCCCCCACCCAGCCCGCCCTTCCCCCCCAACACAGGGGTTCGGTCTTTATCCCCCAGCATGAGATTCCTGGGGAAATTTAATTTCTTGGGGTCCATTTTCAACAGTCTGGTAGCTAAAGCAAGGGGACAAATGTCTCTAGATTGTCTTTGCTCCTACCAGGATTCAGCTCTGAATCCCAATTCCAGGCAGACCTGCTCAGCCTCCGGCCTCCTCCATTCTATTGGGATCGATGCTCTCACTCTCTGAGGCAGGATGCACAGATGCCTGAGAAGACAGTTGAGCGTGGGCAGGGTACCAGCCTCCTTCCTCTCCTCTAGCCACAGAAGTTTCCCAGGCATGTAGTCTGCAGAGACATAACCCCAAGTCTTTTTACCTTGTCTCCAGTGTTGACTTCATCTGCAAAGGAGTTTTCACCTTATTGCTTAGCGATGCAGAGAGTTACTTGGGTAACATTCTCAAAATAAGATATAGTCTGTCTCAAAGAAGTGTTGCCAGCTTAGAAACCACTGAAAATTGAGACGATTTTAAAAGTGTCTACTGTTCTTCCTTTTCTCTTCACTAAGTTTCTATTTAAAAAATTAGAATGTGTCTCAGTAGGTTGGTCCAGGTGAGTGGGTTCCAGGGCATGGTCCCGGCAGCGCTGTGGGGTTGGCTTACTTCTGCACTGAGCTCTTCCCTACACCCTGCCCTGCTCTCTCACCCAGAGCTCTCTGCTCCCTCCTGCCAGTCCTCACTGCAATATTTCTCCAACAGAGGCAGGTCCTCCTTCTGCCTCAGTTTTCTGAGTCAACACAGCTCCCTTTTCCTCATGGATTCTCAGGCCCTGGTGTGCTCCCTCTGGAGGATGGGGTCTCCCTCAGTTGCCAGAAGTCTCAGAGGAAAGTGAAAGAGTGTTTTTACAGCCCCGGTTGGTCTCCCCAACTTCTGTAATAGCAGCTTCATATATACAATGATGGGTGGGCAACACCATGCACGCCCATTCACACAGCCCTGGCTGACCTGTCTCTGGACATCGGCAGCAAGTCTCTTCCACCCGATCCCAATGACTTGGCACAGCAAGCCTGGCCAGGTCTTCCAAAAGTCCAGCCATACATCACTTCACATCACTTGGCTCCTCTCTCATGACGTGTTGGACTTTTATCATAACTCCCGGCCAGGGCTGTTGAAATGGAAAAGAACATTTGCATTTATTGAATTCTCTCATAGACCTAACTACTCTTTGAGCAGGACACTTGCCTATTCCCTGGGCTATATGGTTAAGGAAACAAGTTCAGTAAATTTAAGAAAATTACATGAACCCTAAGGCTGAGAAGTCCACTGATTTCCCTGAATTAGAAAATTAATCCTGAACTCTGATTGAAACGATGGAGCATAGGACAGAATGTTCAAAGACTAGCACACAGATCCCACAGCCTATTGAAAGAAATCAAAGCCAAGAGAGCATTTAAAAAGAGCAACCAGATAAAGCCTTTAAAGGTCTAAACGGTTGTAGTTAAATATAAGCAGTACATGGGTGTAAAGCAGGGCTCCCCACAGATCACAGAGCCGGGCTTGTGCTTGATAGGGACAGACCCTTGACCTTCTTGTTTTTCTAGGAAAGCAGCTGTGGCAGCTCTGGTGGGTCACACAGTCAGACACCAGCTCCTTTTCAGTTTCACAATCAGCTGATAATCAGTGGCCTCACAGCAATATGGCAGAAGGAGCTTAGAGAGGTTAGCTAGGTTAACAAGGTTACAGGGACAGTGAGGGGTGGATGGCTCACTTCCCAAGTCTTTCCCTGGTGCTTGTCTGCTTTTAGTCTTTGACAGGGTCATGCATATAAGGATTTTTAGTTGTTTTCAATTCCCTTTACCTTCTCTCATGCCTCTGCCTCCTCTGTTCAAACCCTTTCTCCTGGTATGCTTTCTGCTGCTGTGGGCAAGCGTGGCCAAAGTAATGTGGGCAGGAAAGGGTTTCTTTGGCTTGTACGTTCTGATCACAGTCTATCATGAGGGAAAGACACAGGACTCAAGGCAGGAGCTGATGCAGAAGGTGGGTGCTGCTCACTGGATTGCTCTGTACCGCTTGCTCTGTGTCTTAGGGTTTTTTGTGCTAAAGAGACACCATAACCAAGGCAACTCTTTTTTTTTTAATTTATTTATTTTTTATTTTTTATTTTAAGATTTATTTATGTCTATAAGTACACTGTAGCTGTCTTCAGACTCACCAGAAGAGGGCATCAGATCCCATTACAGATGGTTGTGAGCCACCATGTGGTTGCTGGGAATTGAACTCAGGACCTCTGGAAGAGCAGTCAGTGCTCGTAACCTCTGAGCCATCTCTCCAGCCCATCCACAGCAACTCTTATAAAGAAAAACACTTAATTGGGGCTTACAGTCCAGGGGTTTAGTTCATTATCATCATGGTGGAAAGTGTGGCAGTGTCCTGGTGGGCCTGGTGCTGGAGAAGGGGCTGAGAGGTCCCTATCTGGACCTACAGGTGGCAGAAAATGACAATGAGACGGTAGCCAGGCTTGAGCTTCTGAGACCTCAAAGCCCACCCGCCTAATGACACTCTTCCTCCAACAAAGCCACACCTACTCCAGCAAGGCCACACCTTGTAATCATGCCACTCCCTGTGAGCCTATGGGGGCTATTTTTTTTTAAAGATTTATTTATTTATTTATTTATTTATTTATTTATTATTTATTTAATGTATGTAAGTATACTGTAGCTGTCTTCAGACACTCCAGAAGAGGGAGTCAGATCTCGTTACAATAATTTGATATTGGTTGTGAGCCACCAAGTGGTTGCTGGGAATTGAACTCATGACCTCTGGAAGAGCAGTCAGTGCTCTTAACGCCTGAACCATCTCTCCAGGGGGCTATTTTTATTCAAACCACAACACCTAGCCTGCTTTCTTCACTAATCCAGGACCACCCACCCAGGGATGGCACCACCCACATCAAACACCACTCAAGAAAATGTCCCATAGGCTCGCCTACTGGCCAATCTGATGGTGGTATTTTCTCAATTGAGGTTCCTTCTTTTCAGACAACTCTAGCTTATATCAAGCGGATAAACAAAACAAAACAAAAACCAAACCAAAACAAGTCCAGGCAGCTCATTTTTCTTCCAGACAGCTCCTGACCTACTTCTGTGGGTCTTTTTTTTTTTCTTTTTTGTGACTCACTAAGTTTAATTAGGGTTATTTACAAAACAAGTGAGTGAGTGAGTGAGTGAGAGTGAGTGTGTGTGTGTGTGTGTGTGCGTGTGTGTTATTACTAGAACATGGGCAAATTATCAGTGGCTATTCCACTGAAAAACAATAGCTCCTCCCCGAGAAGCTACCAGGGAAGGGCGGAGCCTTTTGAGCCCCTCCCCATCCATGATGAAGGTTGATGGGCCCGGTTTGTGCAGGTCTTTTGCAGGTCACACCAGTTACTGCCAGTTCACGGTACAGCAGTTAGATAAAATCCAGAAGCCCTTCCCCGAGCCCCACCCCTACCCCTGCCCCCAGCACTCCTCCCCACCTTCTGGCTCGTACACTTATTCCATTCCAAGTTTTTGTGCCATTGGTTCTTACTGTCTTAAACATCACAAAACAGTGTACTGGATAGTGTCAACGACTTGCTGTCCACCTGAGAGAATGGCTTCACCTTTAAAGACAGTCCATTAATGTACATCCAACGAACATGATCTCAACTTCCAAATTGTCGCAAGGAGGGAGCAGAAACTTATGTCCATGAAATAAAAGGTTCTGTTCTTACTCATTTACGTCACTCCGTCATATTAAAACTTTCGCTTGGCAGGGTCTTTGATTTTTCTCATCCCAGGTAAATGGCACAGCCTTCCACTGGCTTTCTGAATAACGAGCAAGGACTCACAGGGTGAAAATTAGTGCCTGAGATGGCCTCTTGGACTGAATGGAAAGAAAGTACACTCCAGGTTTGAATTACTGAGGGCTTAGCATAGCTGGGCCTTCTGTAAATATTTAGTATATAATACATGACTCAAATCCAGAGGTTTCCAGCTGTCCTTCAAATTGCTCAGTGGTGAAATGGTCCCCACAGTGGGAGGAATGTGGCGATTGATGGACTGATAATCAGCCACTCTCGGTGGAGCTTCGGAGAAGGCAGTTGTCGGCTCTGTGACAATGGGGAACGCCAATGCTCTCCTGTGCTCTCCTCTACTTGTGACATTTTCTCAAAATGGGACCAGTGTCAGAAGGCCAATTCCTTGCAGACCTCAATGCAAGTCTCAGTTGAACTTCCCAGCTAGCCAGTAGGGACAGAAAGTCAAGAGTCTCTCCTTATTGAGTTAAAATCAGCAATGAGGCTGTGCCACCGTTTCTAGCCATGTCTATATGCTATGTCTGGGGGTTCTGCCTTTCCTTGTGTTTTCCTTCTTGTGAAACCTTTGTTCATCTGGAATGGAGGAGGATTGTGCTGAGAACTGCCATGTGCCCCTCTCCTCTCTCAGAGACAGGGAGGGTACGGGCATCCAAACCTCTGTTTGTGCAGTCAGTCAAGTTGTCCCCGGAGGTCTCTCTTGAGTGACAGCAGACAGGGAGACAGATATCTCTGTGGTACCAGTCTGTCAGAGTTATCCAGAGATGGAACGGATTGTGTCTTTGTGTATGTGTATGTTCGTGCACCCAAAGGCATGCACATTCGTGTGTATAGGTATGCACATATCTGTATGTTAATACGGCACTCTTTTGGCTAGATACATTCTCTCCCAGTTCTCTCTCTCTGGCCCCTGAGAAAGAGCACTGAGTCTTATTACATTTTTGTTCCTCTTAGCAATGTTTTGCTTTTAGATCGCCAACCTGCATCTGTTGAACAGTACTGCCAAGAGTCTCTTATATTAAATCCCCTGTATCCTATAAGGAACCCAGGAATGAGATTATAGGATTACAAGGGATTAAGATTATGATGACAAGGTTACTTGGGGTTATTTTTTAAAAAATGGCTACAGAATTTCCACATTTAATAAGAAAAGAGTCGCTGGGACGGGTGGTGGTAAGGGTCATACAACACTATGAATGAGCTTAGGGCCACTGAGCTACTTAAAAATGGCCCCTGTGGTGAGGTTTTACTCTGTGTGTAGTACCCTACAATTCAACAATGATTACAAGGCTTGGCTAAGCCATCCCTTCTCATTTGGTCCAACAATAAATGTCTGTTTATTCCATCAGCTTGATCCTTTTGTGAAAAAGTCTCTCCTACCCTGTGAGTGAGCATGTGTGTGTATGTGTGTGACAGAGAAAGAGACCGAGACCAAGAGACAGAGGGAAAATGGAGCGACTACCCTGTGAGTGAGCATGTGTTTGTATGTGTGTGACAGAGTGAGACAGAGACAGAGACAGAGACCGAGAGGGAACATGGAGCGACCATCGAGTAGAGAGAGCTGATGAATACCAAGAAACATTCAAGAACTGACAGTGTGGAACACAGTGTGAGCAGGAGCAGAATCTGAACAAGGAATGCTTGGGTGTTTAAAGCACAGATCAATTTGGTATTTGTTTTGCATCTAGATAAAGGAACTCTGTGGGATGTTATAGGAACAAGACCTGATTTTCTTTGTTTTGGATTTTCAAAGATTAACCACAGGAGTCTCCATTGGCCAGGCATGGAGCCAGACTTGTGATGTGATGCGGTGAATCTTCAAAGCGCCCGAAAGCCTGATGCTAGTCACCCTTCGTTTCTGGAAAGTGGGTGAGCGGTGGCTACCAAGGCTCACCCCAGTCTCTCTTTCCCAGGATAAAGGGAAGTGGAGGCCTGCTACTCACCAGGAGAATAGAAGATCTGTGGGAGCTGCAGCCATCTTTTGATATCGTGGTCAATTGCTCAGGCCTGGGAAGCCGGCGACTTGTAGGAGACACCACGATTTCCCCGGTAAGGGGCCAGGTGCTCCAGGCACGGGCCCCCTGGGTGAAGCATTTCATCCGAGATGGGGGCGGGCTGACTTACATCTACCCTGGTACATCCTACGTAACCCTGGGAGGAACTAGACAGAAAGGAGACTGGAATCTATCCCCAGATGCAGAACTTAGCAGAGAGATTTTTTCTCGATGCTGCGCTCTTGAGCCTTCCCTCCACAGAGCCTACGACATAAAAGAGAAAGTGGGCCTGAGGCCCAGCAGGCCGGGTGTGCGGCTTCAGAAGGAGACCCTAGTCCGGGGGCAACAGACGCTGCCTGTGGTCCACAACTACGGTCACGGGAGTGGGGGCATCTCTGTGCACTGGGGCTCTGCTCTGGAAGCTACCAGGCTGGTGATGGAATGTATCCGTACCCTCAGGACCCCAGCTTCCATGTCAAAGCTGTAGCTGACAAGTAACTAATCCAGGCGATGCGGGTCAAAGCACAATTTAAGGTCCACAAGCCGGTCTCGTAACTTTCCCACCGCTTGAAAGTTGAGTCTGACTTCTTTGTTTTCAAAATTAGAGATTACACAACGCGCATCAGTAGACTTAGAAACCTTGCCAGTAATGACATAGAACGAAAAGCTCTGTCAAAATATGTGCTATTTAAAAATACTTGTTCTATAGGGTAAGATTTGGGGAGAGTCGAATGCTAATTTATATGAATGATGTATGCGATAGGGATTTTTGTATCTTTGGCTCATAAGCACATATGAGGAGATTAACGTGTGGGAAATACTTGGCTACCTGTCAGCCCTAGAGCTGTGCGTGATCCTCTCAGGTCATAGAGCCATACAAGAAAGTGCTTATGTCACTAGATGGGTCCACACAGCGCGGACCCGTATTTAACAGAGTAGGCGGCAGCCACTTCTTCCTGCCAGTCAGCTGGTAATGATGGTAGCTGATGGAGGTGATGGAGGTGGGGTTGCCGACGAAGGCTGCGCCGGTTTGGGAGCAGCTTCCTTTCTGTCACCATGTGTTTTGTTGTTTCTGGGACCAAACACCTAACAGAAACAATCTTTTTTGTTTGGTTGGTTTTTTGTTTTTTCGAGACAGGGTTTCTCTGTGTAGCTCCAGCTGTCCTGGAACTCACTGTGTAGACCAGGCTGGCCTCAAACTCAGAAATCCGCCTGCCTCTGCCTCCTAAGTGCTGGGATTAAAGGCGTGCGCCACCACTGCCCGGCTTTAACACAAACTACCTAAAGAGTTCGTTTGTTCACAGGTGCAGCCCACGTGCCAGGGAGGGCCTTGTAGAACAGAGATGTCAACTCACATCTGCAAGTGAGCAGTGTGAACAGGCAGCTGGGGGGATGGGGTGAGATACAGCATCCACGCACTAATTCCCAGCTATCTACTCCCCATCCCAACTCTCCTATACCTCTACTGTCTCCCAACAGTTCATTTAATTCTCCAATCTGTCTGTGGATTAAGTCGTCGATTAGGTCATCTGTATCTAGAAACCCCTCACCCAAAGGGGTGCTTTATGTCTCTCCTAAGCAATCTCCTATCCTGTTAAGCTGCCAATAGGGATTTGCCGTAGCAATCACGGAGGCTGCACACTTCCTTACCGCAAATGATCAAGAGCTGCTCACTGCGCAGTGAATGAGCGTGCTGTTGAAGACTGAATCGTCTATGTAACCAAGGAGCTAATTTGCTAATGGAGACAGAACAATCATTTTAAACGACCTGTGACACAAAGTGTTCTTTATGTCAAAAAGTATTAGGGTGGAGGAAGGAAATGTGTCTTGTGATAAAATAGCTTTGAGAATCGCTGAGTTGAGTAATTTAAGTTGGCTCCCTGACTTAGGTCTACTCCAAGCCTTTAACTTCCCCTGTGTACATTGTGGATCCTTGGGAGGGTTCTTGGCCCGGGGTGAAGATTGTTCATTGAGGTAAGCAATCCTGGGGCACGAATGTCATTAAATATTGGAGAGAGGGACTTTTGGTTTATTGAATAATAAAGTCTGTTTTGAACCTCCTAGGAGGTGTAGGATTGGCCATAAATATAGGGACAGGGCTGGAGAGATGGCTCAACAGTTAAGATTGTTTGCTGCTCTTCCAGAAGACAAGAGTTTGCTTGCACCCATGAGGTGCCTACAACCTCCGATAACTACAGCTTCAGGGTTTCCAACGCCCTCTTCTGGCCTTTGTAGGCACGCACACAGAGTCACAGGAATTAAATAAATCTTTAAAAGATAATTTTAAAATGTATGGACAAGAAGCTTGTTTTTGCTTTTTTTGTTGAGGTTTTATGTGTGATTTTGTTTGAAGAGAGCACTGGGCTGGGACTTCAGACAAAATAGTGTTTAATGGGCTACAAAAGTTCTTGCTAAATCAAGCAGGCTCGTTTCTATTAATTTTCACCAGGGGGCGATGTTGTATCAATCGCAAATAAACCAGAGCATCTGAAAATTTAGAAATAACAAGAAATAAAAAGTAGCTAAGGAAGTGCGTGGTGTGTATGAGGTTTTTTCTTTCCTCCTCCTCCTCTTCTTCCTCTCTTTCTCCTCCTCCTCTTCCTTAGCCACCTTCTCCTCTTCCTTGGCCTCTTCCTCCTCCTTTTTTCCTATGGCCAAAATTCAACTATGTTGAATTCTATTTAAAGTAGGCAAGAAATGTATGTGTTTACCTCAAGAGAGTGTGCATCGCATGGGAAATGCAGCATGAAAAACTGGCATTTTAGCCGGACTAGGTAACCTTTTTAATGGTTAAAAATAAAAATGAAGGAGGCCGCTCAGCACAGAGGGGCCTGTCAGTCACGGGGGCCGTCAAATTTTCCTACAATATACTTGATCGTGTTCCCCCTCCCCTAGGCACCCCCAGACTCTTCCTACCTCCACACCTTTACGTTGTCTCTCAGAAAACAAAACACCCACAAGAACTCAAAACTGAAAAAGCTGTAACCCCTCCCAACCCCCCAACAAGACAAACAACTTAAAACAAACAGACAAAAGTAAAAAGCCCGTTAAAAAAAAAAAGTAACCCAAGCAAAACTCCAAGCCATGGAATTCGTTGTGCATTGGCCAACTACGTCCACCTGGGCATGCATAGAGTGTGGTTGATACGCCCAGTGCCACGCCAATGGGGAAAGCTGACTTCCACTTGGCCATCAGGTGCCGACTGTAAACAGCACCTTGGGTAGGGGACCTGTGTCTACAGGCTCTCAGTGCTGGGACCCCACGTGGCTTGAACATGCTTTAAATGTCTCATCCAGTTCTTGCACTGTGTGGATGCCCAGCTTCAGCATTTTGCATCTCAAGTCTCCCACGGCCCACGACCTCTCCCAGTTTGCTATTCTGGTTTAGCTTCACACCCATTTTATATCGCTAAAGCTCCACACTGTAGGACTGGAAGATCAGAGGCTTCCTAGCTACCTGCCCCCCATTTCATTGCCACTAATTGCTAAAGGCTTCCTTGGTATTTCTCAAAGGATATTATTCATGTTGGTCATGAGCTGCTGATCTGAGCTGCATTTTAAAATCACATGGGGGAGTTGGGGAGGAGTTACAGCAGAATCTCTAAGACAAGGGGTGGGAGGGGTGCAGCAGCGTTCGTGTGTGTTTAGAAGCTGTCCACGGGGCTCTGAGCCTTGGCTGAGAAGCAGGGCACCATCTCGTTTTCCCTTAGAGCTCCTCCCACTGCTATAACGTTGCCTTCCCTTTCTCCATTGCCACCATGTTGCAGAGCTAGGAGAGTGTACTGGCTTCAGCAGGTACATCCTCATGTACTCTGGACAAAGTGGCCTAGGAGAATTAACGATCTCCCATAACGGCTCTCTAGAAATGCTGGAAATCACCTCACCAGCTGGAGGTTAGCCTACTGAGAGACAGCCGCCTGTCTGAAAGATGAGAGATAGAATATGCACATGGACGTTCGCCTGTGCATGTAAGACAACAGAGGTCTGAGCCATGACCTGCAGCCTTCTGTCCAGGAAACCATCCCCTTATCTACAAGAGGCAGCCCAGGAAAGCAGCTTGCTGTGTGGTATAGTTGCAGGGCTTCAATCCAGAAACCAAAACAACCACTTCTGTAAGGATTGACACAAAACGCTCAGAGCATGATTGATAACCAAGATCTTCCTTAATTTTGTCTCTCCTTTCTAACTTTGGATCAACCCTAGAAATCAAAATATGTGCCGCATGGTGGATGATGTGCCTTTGTGGACCTGCCAGCTGTTTCCCATGTGGGAGGTCTCCGATCAGGACATGGCTGATGCCTTCCCTCTTTTCTATTCCAGAGCTTTCTAATTCCTCTGCCTTCTTTGAATACCTGCCAAATGCAAGGGATTCAGGCCGACTCCCACACAAGCGCTAAAGAACTAGCCCTCACTTTTCTTTTGACTGGTATATTAGTCAGCACTCTTCAAAGAAATAAAGCCAACATATAGCTATATAGAGATTTATCATAAGGGACCATGCTGGATCACGTGATCATGGAGGCTGAGCAGATGTCTGTAAGATCTCCATTTTGCCGATGGTGAAACGCTCCGCCTTCTTCATCCAGGAAAGCTGGTGGTCCAGGTCCAGTCCAGGCCTGAAACCTGAGAGCCAGGGCCGCTCCAGTCTGAGGTCAGGAGATGGCCCAGTTCTGGTAGAGCAGAGTCTCACCCTTCCTTACTTCCCTTCCATCCAGTCAGGCCTGCACTGGCTGGCTGGCTCGCTCATGACACATTTCAAATTTCAATGTGAAGTCTGTCATCTCTGGCCAGCAAAATGGCTCAGTGGATAAAAGTACTTGCCACCCAGACCTGACTGTGGGCCAGGAAACCATGGGACTGGGAGGAGCAGGCCTGGAGCAAGAGTGGGGTTGAAGCCTGTTCAAACCCTGAAAATCTCATCCTGAGACTGGATCGCTGTCCCTCCACTCCTGGGCCTGCATGTCCTGGCACGTGTAGCCCTGTGTCCCCCACCTTTGCCCAACCAGAGGAGATTACATAGCCTGGTGACCTTCCTTTCTCCTTATAAGGTCATGTCCAGCAGCACCTGGAATCAGCACCCTGGCCCTGACCAATGATATACACTCAACCCTATAGCCCCCACACTCTCCCCAAGGTTTAAATAGCCTTTGTTCCCCCAATAAACTGAACCAGTTCCCTGAAGCTCTTCCTGGGGGGGGGGTGTTCTTTTCACACTTCAAGTTGATCAAGATCCTGCCTGCTTGTACCCACATTCTGCTGAGCTTCTCGTCCTCCAGTTCAGCCTGATGCCCAACAGACTTTGCTCTACTGAGGGGGAGAAGTAGACAGGGGCTAGCAGCTGACAACCTAAGTTCATCTTCCAGAACCCACAGAAGATGGGGGAAGCTGATTCAGAGGCACATCTCTTCCGGAAGCATTCCCATATCCACACCCATGTCCACACATGACCAGCTATTTGGGTACCCATAGCCCATAGCCCAGGCAAGTTAGCACATGAAATAAACCATCCACAACTGATCTTTATTTCTAAGAAGATTTCACATTTATGTAAGTAGGATTTTTTATTGGGGAGTGCTGCTGTCTGAGAATGGGCCACCTGTCTTATTTCTGTTTCCAATTTTGGAACATTGTTTATGATTTTTGGTGCTTTGTAGACACAGAGGACAAATGCTTTCTCTCTTAAATCCCCGCTTTCAAGTGTGGGGCCTTTGTGGCTGAGAGCGCGCCCGCTGTGCTGTGACCTGGGGAGCAAGGCTACTCTGAGACACTGTCATTGTCAGCATGGTGCTTCTGCAGACAAAGGTTATGTTCAGAGTTTGGGATTTTATTCACTTGGAAAGAAAAGATGTTGAACAGAAAGGCCACAGCCCAGCTGGGTGTAATGTATAGAAGATAAGCTATTTTTAAAATGGCACATATTCCTATTACAGAATAGATGCATTCAAATGAGTGCTCTCTCATTCTCTCCCTCCTCCCTCCCTCTCTTTCTGCTTCCCCTTCCCTTTCTCTTTCCTTCTTTCCCTTTTTCTCTCCTTCCTTCCTCCCTCCCTTCCTTCTCCTTTCCTCTCTACTCCTTTTTTTCTCCTGCCTTTGCCCTTCTCCTCCTTCTCCTTCTCCTCCTCCTCATCCCTTCCCTCCTCCTCTTCCTCCTCCTCCTTGTCTTTATCAAGACAGTGGCTCACTATGTAGTTCTGGTTGTTCTGGATGTTACCATGTAGACCATGCTGGCCTTGTACTCACAGAGATCCTCCTGCTCTGCCTCTGCCTCTGCCTCTGCCTCCTCTTCCCCTTCCCCTTCCTCCTCTTCCTCTGCCTCCTCTTCCTCTTCCTCCTCTTCCTCTTCCTCTGCCTCCTCTTCCTCTTCCTCCTCCTCTGCCTCCTCTTCCCCTTCCTCCTCCTCCTCTTCCTCTGCCTCCTCTTCCCCTTCCTCCTCCTCTTACTCTGCCTCCTCTTCCTCTTCCTCCTCTTCCTCTTCCTCTTCCTCCTCTTCCCCTTCCTCTGCCTCCTCTTCCTCTTCCTCCTCTTCCCCTTCCTCTGCCTCCTCTTCCTCTTCCTCCTCTTCCCCTTCCTCTGCCTCCTCTTCCTCTTCCTCCTCTTCCTCTTCCTCTGCCTCCTCTTCCCCTTCCTCTGCCTCTGCTTCTGCCTCTGCTCTGCTTCCCAAGTGTGGGGATAAAGGTGTGTATCACCACACCCAGGTTTTCCTTTTCTTTTTTGAAACAGGATCTGCTGCAGCCCAGGCTGGCCAGAGACACCAACTGATATTTAAACCAAATTTTCTCAGTCAATTACTAGTTTTTAGAAATAGCGGAGAATGGTAGTGCCGTACCTGCTGGGACTTGTAGTTCTTACAAACCTGCCAGAGACTCTCTTAATGTCAAATGTTTGAAATGAATGCAGCCTTTCTAGTATTTCCTCCCTCAATTTCTCTCATCTTTCTTCTGACCGTGTGAAGGATGGAGACACTTTTGAAGCCTTTTTCCTCAGAATATCACTCACGGGAGAAAAGCTGATTGAGATGTTTAAATGGTACCTTTCTTCCTGAAAAATCTCCGCAGTTGGCTGCCAGGCCTGGGGGTTTTATTATCCTAAGTGACTTTGCTGTCGATAAATCATAGCCCCAAGTAGCTGAAGGGAACAAGTTAACCAGATCCCTTAAAAATATAACAGAGGCTTTCTCAATTGTTAGTGGAGCAATTGACTTCCTCGGCTCAGGGCACCTGATGACCTGGCCCGGAGCCCAGCTGCTCACAGTCTCATCTCTCACAGCCATTGCCCTGGAGTTAAACTTACCTCGGCTTATGTTGTACAGCAGCAATCTACTCCCAGTTTTGCCATGGGTAGTATTTCTCTTCCTTCAGACCCAGGTTGTCTGGCCATCATGCGTATCTTCTGAGTGCTCAGCTGGCTCTGCCCAGGCCTCTGTCTGGATTCCTGAAGGAGCTCATCTCAGCGGCCTCACCCATGTCCTGGGATTTTTAGTGAGTCTTAGATATAGTCTCAGTTGAAAGGAATAGAAAGCCCCCAAATGTTTGCATAAATTAGCATGAAAGAAGCCAGGACGTAGGCGGTTTAGAGGTGGTGTGAACACTCTGTAAAGTTTAGGGGTGGTATGAAGACTCTGTGACCTAAGCTCCTTAGATATGTGGTACTGTGCTCATGATAGGAGAAACTCTAGCTAGCACTTCATTTTGTCGTCCCTCAAGGAAACGCCCCAGAAGACTCACTGGCATTTTGCCTCCATGTTTTTGTGTGGGATTTAGTCCTCGGAATACATAGAGATTTGAAAGACAGTAGGAATGTAGTCTGCCAATTTGGTGGCAAGAAAAGGCCAAGTTCTTAGATCTGCTTAAAGTATTAAACTATACATCGAGTTTCACCAGGTAAGTTCTAGGGTAAGAACTTGTTCTAAGTGGGTTGGAGAGATGACTCAGCAGCTAAGAGCACTGGCTGCTCTTCTGGAGGCCCCAGGGTTAGGTTCACAGTACCCACAAGGTGCTCACTACCATCTGCAACTCCAGTTACAGGGAATCTAAGATTGGGCATCAGGCTCACAGGTGGTCCACAGTCATACATGTAGGCAAAACACCTATACACATAAAATAATAGTAAAAATGTGTACTAAGGAATTTTGTAATGGGTTCCAAGTGACTGCAAGGTCTAGAAACATGTAGGCTATAGCTGACAACCAGATTATTCAGGTTATGTATATGGAAGAAAACAGGCAAGGCAGAAGAAACCAAGATGGCAGAGACAGGAAGCTTGACAAAGGTCATATAGGTCTGAGGATGCATCAAGAGTGGCTTCAGATCCTGACCCCTGTAAAGTCTGAATGTGCACAGTCAATTCTATGTTCCTCAGAAACTTTACATCAGAAAATAAGGGGAAAGGGAGTAAAGGAGAGAAGAGGAGGAAGGGGAAGAAGAGAAGAGGAGGAAGAAGAGGAGGAGGAAAAGGAGGAGGAAGAAAGAAGAAAAGGAGAGGAGAGGAGAAAAAGAGAGATGGGGAGAGGAAAGAGTGTTTTGGATTCTCTAAGAAGTGTCTAGGCTAGGAGAATGATGGCTCAGTGATGGAGAACACTTTCTGTTCTTATGGGATCAGAGTTTGGATCCCAACGCAAGTGTCAGGTGGTTCACCACTGCCTGGCACCTCAGCTTCAGAGGAGGATTCTCAGTTCTGCTTCTCATTGACACTTCCAGCCATGTGCTTGCTTGCAAGAGCATACACACATGTAAATTAAAAAGGTAAAATAAACTTAAGGGGTAGAGAGATGGCTCAGTAATTAAGAGCACTAGCTATTCTTCCAAAGGTCCCGAGTTCAATTCCCAGCAACTACATGGTGGCTCACAACCATCTATAATGTGATCTGATGCTCTCTTCTGACACTCAAGTATACATGCAGGTATAGATATAAGAATAAATAGGGCTGGAGAGATGGCTCAATGGTTAAGAGCACCAACTGCTCTTCCACAGGTCCTGAGTTCAATTCCCAGCAACCATATAGTGGCTTACAATCATCTTAATGGGATCTGATGCCCTCTTCTGGTGTGTCTGAAGACAACAACAGTGTACTCACATACATAAAAATAAATAAATAAATAAATCTTTAAAAAATTAAATATTAAAAAAAATAAAATGCATCTTTTAAAACACAGAAGTTGTTTTTCTTGGGGCTTGAAGAGATGGCTCATTGAGTTAGGTGCGTTCCCTGCAAGTGTGGAGACAATGGATCCAGTTCCCAGAATCCACACGGGCAGGCAGGCATGGTGGCTGCCTATGCCCCAGAGGCAGAGCCAAGGCATCCCTGGAACAAGCTGGCTGGCCACACTAGCCAGAGTCGACATCCTCCCAGTGCAGCAAGAGACCTTGCCTCAAGATACAATTTTAAGAGCCATCTAGGGAGACATTCAACACTATAAGTATGTGCGTGTACAGTATTGGCACACACATGTGCAAATACCACACACACACACACACACAATTTTTTCATTTTTTCTGCAATAACTGTAGTAAAATGCTTTTCTATGGTGGTAAATAAAAATTACAGGTCATTGTTTCTTTCTAAGCTCCCACATATCCATATAGATCAGCCTAAAATAAAATGAAATCACGCACAGTAAAGATGAAACTAAGCTGTTTATCTGACCTTCCAAGAAATTAGGGTCACAGAAGCAATGTCAAGCTTTCAAGAGAAGTCTGTGTCAATTGATATGATAATGAAATTCTTTCAGCTGAAGTAATGGGTAATGGAAGGGAATAACTCCCTGTTAACCAGTGAGTTATTTTTCTGTTCTTGTCTTGAATGACTAATAAGTTCTTTTGCTTCTGATATTTTTCAGTCAAAAAAATCAACATCTTCTCTTCATCCCATCAAAACATTTAATGTATTTCATGGAATGAAGTTCTGCCTGAATCTAGAAACGAAAAAAAAAAGCCAGGTGTGATGTTTCAGTAAGAATGGCCCCCATGGGCTCACATATTTGAATGCTTAGTCACCAGGGAGTGGAACTTTTTGAAAAGTTAGAAGAATTAGGAGTTGTGGGCTTGTTCGAAGAAGTGGAGGCATGCCATTTGGGTGGGGTTTGAGGTTTTAAAAGGTCATGCCAGACCTATTCTGTCTGTCTGTCTGTCTGTCTATCTGTCTGTCTCTGCCTGCAGAGGGTGAAGCTCTCAGCTCCTCCTTCAGTGCCAAGTGTGTTGCTATGCTCCCTGCCGTGATGGTAATGGACTAGCCTCTGTAGCTGTAAGCCAGCTCCCAGTTAAATGCTTTCCTTTGTAAGAGTTGCTGTGCTCATGGTGTCTCTTCACAGCAATAGAATAGGGACTAAGACACCAAAGAAAACCACTTAACTACCTGTTGTAAGTATTTTGTCTTTTAGCACTAGCTAGCTCAAGATTAAAACCTACACATATGGTACAAACTCAAGATTTGGTGACATGTGGCTTCATTTCCTATCATTAGAAAGAGCTCATTCATAAACTCACGTCTCATCTGTATTTATTATCACTCATTGCTAGGGTAACCCAAGACACAGATACCCAAGTAAAGCCCCCAGAATACTCAGGAACACTGAGTGTTCGATTCTATGGTACTAGCCCTGAGCATTTCATTAACTTCTTGGTTGGGATCTTATGACCAAAGGTAACATTAGCAATGTTGATTTTGTTTTGGACAGGGCATGAAGTTCAATGGTAGGGGGCTTGCTTAGCTTCTGCAGGTGATGAAAATCGAAGAAACTTGTTAGGCAGTGTAGGGCAGGGACCTAGAAAATGCTTCTCGTCCTTGGCAGTCAGCTCTGTTTTGTCCAGAAGCAGGAAATGTCTTTGGTTTTATGACATTTTATCCTGGCCAGAAATCTAAATTCCAGAAACGTTTAGGGGACCTGGTTTGTGTTCTGGTTTCTTGTTATGTTTTTTCTCTTTTACATAGCAACCCAGTGAACACAGTCTGTTAAACATGAGAGAATTAGAGGCAGAAGACATCCAGGGGCTTGTCTGTTGTGTGTGCAAGTGTGTGGTGTACAGATGGGAGAAAAGGGAAGCAGAACGGTTTGAGCATTATGAAGAGAGATGGAACTGGGAACTTGGGAGTAGAAAGAAGTAGTCCGATGTGAGCAGCCTGCACTGCCACCTGAGGCCATGGTGATGTCCCCGAACATGCTGCTGCTGAGGGCCATGTCTGTGGGCCCATGACCATGCAACAGCAGGGGTCTGTGTCAATGTCTGTGGCCCACGTTACCACGGAAGGCCGTGTGGACATTCCTGGTGTAGGTACTGCCTTGGACCATGTTGATGTCCCAGGGCTTTGCAGAGCTGGCTCTACCTCTCACTGGCTATAGTACTCGAGAGAGCAGGCCCTGTACTTTGCCTGGGCAGCATAGTAGAGCTGGCCCTGTTAGTGGGAGTGGGAATGAGCCAACCCTGTCCCTCATTTGCCTTGAGAGTTGGCATGGGTGTGGTTGAGCCACCACTTAAGGCATGAAAGCAGGAGAGCTGGTCCTGCCCCTTGCTGACTATAACATTAGCTGAGCTAGCCAGGGCAGTGTGGGAAGGCTGGCAGGCTGACCAACTCAGCCACCACCTAGGTCCAGATCCAGAGCTTTCAGGTGTCTACCCCATCTGTGAACTGTTGGAGTAAGTGAAGAAGCTAGATTCAAAGCTGCAGGATCTCCATGACACAGGGCAACAATGGGCTATCTGAGAGGAGTCCCAGTGAGGATCCAGCACTGATATCCAGTAGCAGAAGCCAGGGCCTCAAACAGACCAATGCATTGCAATGAACATTTGCAAGTGACGCTGTGTGGACAGAAGGATACACTGTGGGACACACTGTAGTATACTGAAGCCAGACTTTTGTTTCTTTTTTGTTTTTGTTTCTTTTGAGACAGTGTTGCAAAGGCAGGGGATGGAAGAGGGAGATGAATGGGATTGGGGTTAATGATGTGAAATTTACAAAGAATCAATAAAGAGCTTTATAAAAATGAGTGGTTTGCCATGACACAGAAATAGTTCAACCAACCACTAGGACTGGGTGGGCAAACTGCTTTTACAGAGGTCTTAATGGCAAACGATCAAGGCCATGTAGGCTACAGAGGCTCTGCTGTAACTACTTGATTCTTCAAAATTGCCACTGTAGCCTGAGAACAGTCATAAATAGGGCCATGTTGTGTTACAATAAAGCTTTATTAATAAAACAGGCAGAAATCTAGCATCAGTCTGAATATATATATATATTGGTTTTTCGATACAGGGTTTCTCTGAGTAGCCCTGGCTGTCCTGGAAATCACTCTGTAGACCAGGCTGGCCTCGAACTCAGAAATCCACCTGTCTCTGCCTCCCAAGTGCTGGCATTAAAGGCGTGCACCACCACCGCCCGGCCAGCCTGAAGGATATTGTTTTGTCAACTCAGTCTTTAAATTACATATTGGCATGGACATGTCTGATTTGTTTGACACTTTTATACCTAGCTGGAGATACCAAGCCTGGTATATGACATCATTTGTTGAGCAAATTATCAAAGGACCAATTACCCAACTTAAACTGAAAGATGTAGTAAGATCCATTTAACAAGATTTCTTGTTAGTTTTCTCATTGATTTTCCTCAAGAACTGTAAAAATCTACAAAGAATACTACAATCATGGTCAGAATCCTTGGGTAGCTGAATGAGCTAAGCTTCTTATAAGGCTAGGCCAGTGAAGACCTTCTTGGGAGGAGACCCACCATCTCTGTGCTTTGACCATTTCTATATGCATCCCTGGCTCAAGTCTACTAAGGTGAGATTTGGTGTGTAAGGTGCTTTCTGGCTGTGTCTCTTCCCTTAGTCTGTGTTCTTAGTGGCCTCCAGGCCTCTTAGATCTAAGATAGAGCTCCTCCCACAAGATGAACAATATGGAAACATGAAACCTGGGTCAGGAAGCTTCTTTGACCAAAGGCCTTCTGCTAAGATTGCTATGGTGCCTAAGCTCAGCCCTTCTTTGCACTGACCCCCGAGTCCTGCTGCCCAACAACAGGCCACCAACAGCATAAATCACAGGCTACTCACCCACTGAGTAAGTATGTGTACGTATCACGTGGGTCACCACAAAAACAAAAGATTCCTGCCTTGGCCCTAGAGTCTCTCCATTGGCAATGGTAGGTAGCAACATTTTCACCCTCCTAGACGATCTAAATATACATGGAGGATGGAGAGCCACTGACCTAGATTTCTAGTCCTGGTGAGAACCACTGGTTTGTTTGCTTTAATACATGCACGAATGTTCACGACCTATTCCAGCTCTCAAGATCAGAGTCTCATAGGGTGTGGGAACTGGTCTGTGTCTTTCTGAATGCTCAGGGATTTTTCTGAAGACCTATCATGGCTGGCAACAGGGCTAGGCCAGGCAGAGGTAACACAGTCTTGATCACATTCCTGATGACAGATTAGATCTACAGTGAATTCTAGGCCTGAGGTCTATTCTTACAGCATCTTGAAGATACTATTCCATTATCTTCTGGTCCCAACTGTTGACATAGAGAGGTGTGCTACAGGCCTATTTGTTGACTTTTTTGGGTAACTGGCTTTTTCTGTCTTTCCTCACACTGCAGCTTGCTTTTGGATACTGCATTACATATAGTTTCATGTTTTTTCTGTCCTCATTTTTCAATCTGAGGTTTTTTTTTTTCTTTTAGATACTTTCTTTATTTACATGTAAATTTCTCCATTCCTAGTTTCCCCTCCAAAAAACAAAGAAACAAACAAAAACAACAAAAACAACCCCTGTTGCCTCCCACTTCCCCATGCCTGCCACCCCGCCCTCTCCCACTTTCTGGCCCTGGCATTCCCCTACACTGGGGCACACAACCTTCACAGGGCCGAGGTCCTCTCCTCCTATTGATGATTGACTTTGTAATCCTCTACTATACACATGCTGCCTGAACAATCAGACCCCTCCATGTGCAGTCTTTGGTTGG
>NW_022196909.1:6749882-6765210 GCF_008632895.1 Mastomys coucha
CCCTGGAGGCAGACCCTCCACTTGCAAGGAAGGGGCAGCTAAGGTTGCTGATCCACCTCTGTCACTTGAAAGCTGAGAGGATCCTGTCCCTGCCGCCCTGTGGCTCCCCTGAGACTCGTGGGGCCTGTGCCTCCTGGCTGGTTGCTCCCGGCTTAGGAACTCACCGGTGAGAGGATGGCCTCAATCTGAGGTTTTAATGTCTCTATTATTCTAGGAAAACTTCGGAAACTTTTTCCCCATTCTGTTTATTTACTCACTGGAGAAATATTCACAAAGTGTTTGCTTTAATTGTATTAGGTGAGAATTGGGGTATGTTTATGTTCCTCTATGGACAAATATACAATCATTTCAGTTTGTAAAGGTATGTTAACTGCATATTTCCCAAAAATGGTAACATAGAAAAGAAAAGAACTCACTGTTTTGAGTAGTTCAAATATCGGAGTAAATATTTAAAATCTTGGCCCGTGTTTCTACCCTGTCTTAGACCATTTAGTTCTCGAATGAAAGACAAACTTGCAGCTTTTATATTTACACTAAGCCCTAAGCGGCACAGTAGCTGGGCAGCTGCCTACCCTCCAAGCTGTTAGAATCTACCTTCCTACTGATAACCTCGAGTTATTACTATTTACTGTAGGCTGCTCTTAGCTCCAATTGGGCAGCCCTCAGGGCCATGCTCTCTTGACCCTTAACCCGTGGCGGCTTCTCCTTCCTCCTCTACTGAACCTTCTTTTTTTTTCTCTCGGTCTTCCACTCCCCCAAAGCCCTCGAAACCTAAACCCCACCTTCGTCTCTTCTGCCCAGCTATTAGCTCAGCTATCTTTATTCACCAATCAGAATTACCATGGTGGCAGGTCTCAGGGGGATATGTGTAGACTCCAGGTCCTGGGGACCTGCACTCAGCATTACAGTAGACAGTAAAAGGCAAAATCTCAACACTGGGGGTTTTAGGAAGAGTATTTAGTATGAGCAAAGCATCAAGCAGAGGACTGAGTTGTGAATGTGTTGTATGGAAATGGGTACAGCAGGTGACATCAAGCCTTCTGAGAAGAGAAGCTCATCTGTTACTTTAGGATGAGAGAGGTCAGATGCTGAAATAGTCCTTAAGGCAAGGAAAAGCCAGACCTAAGTGTTAACTGATATACACATCACCAGTCACCATGTAACCTTCCTGGCAGAAAGAAGTTATTCTAAAGAGAAACTCGGGCCCTTCCTTGTGACTGTTGTAAACTGGTTCCCAGGAAACTAGAGTTTTCCCCAGGATTCCAGTGCTGAGAGAAGGAGAAAGCTGAATCCTTGTACTAGCCAGAGGCCGCACTTGTCTCTCAGAAAGAGTTTTCACAGTCTGAGAACTTGTAAGCCACCTTGCAGGAGAGACGAGCCCAGACAATGCTGGGTGAGACGATGTCTCGATCAGGACTTTGTAGGGCTCTGTACTTCCTGCCCTCTATTTAAACCTCAGCCTCCTATCAGAACTGCAAAGGTGGATACAGACTGATCCCAGGACCTCTTCCCAAGGCAGCCACATCTGCCTTCTGTGTTTGATTTATTACTTGACTGTTCAGTTGATCCGTTTAGGACAGGTAGCTTGTTAGGGCTGCTGTTAGGTTCAGGTTCTGAGCCTGAGCCTAACAACTCTGGTAGAGCTGAAAAGGCAGTGTGAGGAAATGGTAGAGAAAAATACTGTGCTGAGACAGCCAACAAAGGGAAGCAGCTATGGGCTTGTCTGCAAGGCGTGGATAATAGTCTGTTGGGGTTAGCACCTGATGTCTTCGACTGTGCCCTGTACAGTGGGAAACAAAATTTTTGCTGTTAATGAGTGAGAAATTGTAGCATCAGTGTGGAGAGACCCCTGAGAGCTCTGTTCTAGTTTGTTTCTGGTGTTGTGGAAAAAAAGTGTCTGAGAAAAGCAACTCAGAGGAGGAAGGCTTATTAGTTCCCAGTCCCATGGTAAGGAAATCGCAGTGGCAGGAGTTTGAAATATCTGGTTATGTTATATTCACAGCCAGAAGGGAGTGATGATTGTCTGCAGGTCTGTGCTCAGATAGCTCTTCTTGTTCTTAAACGGTTCAGCACCTCCTGCCTAGGGAATGGTGCCACCCACAACAGGCGGGTCTTTCACCTCAACTAAAGCCATCAAGATAACCAGTCCCCCACAGACATGCCCCATAGACCTACCCTAGACAATGACTGAAACTCTCATCCCAAGTGAGTCCAGAATGTGACGAGTTGATAAAACAAACCACAGACTCTGACTATGTGATACCTGGAGGTTAGTGATCCTAAAGTCAGAGCCTCAATACTGCAAATTAATTAATTAATTAATTAATTAATTAACAAGTCACATTTATTAAATTCTAACACTGTACCAGGTGTAGTTCTCCAACAAAGGAGTGAGGAACAAGAGCTGTCTTCATGGAGCTTATACACAATTAGAGGATACATAGTACATAAGCACACACTGCACTCTAATGCTATACAGTGTGTGCTGTGAAGAAGAGCAAATTTTCTTTGCAGTGGGGGACCACCACTTAAAAGAACTACTATTCTATTCTTGCACTGCGGTTGGGTTTGTCCTTGAGAAGATGCCTGCCTGAAGTGAGGGGACAGTGATCCATATGAGCAACTGAACGAAGGGCATTCCAGGCAGAGAGGAACACAAGTGCAGGGTCCTCAGGACAGAGTGGAATGCGCCCAGTACACACAAGGAGAAGCAAGGAGGCTGGTGTGGGAGGGAGACCCGAGAAGACTGAACCACACTCCAGATCCGGTAGAGGTCACGTGGGATTGGGCTGTGTGGGCTCACCTCATATGTCAAGTGTAACGGAAAACTAAAGACTGTGATGATGTGACTTAAAATGACAGACATTAATCTGGTTTATATTTGGAGAGTGTCTTAGGGTTTTACTGCTGTGAAGAAACACCATGACCAAGGCAACTCTTATAAAAGAAAACCTTTAATTGGGGCTGGCTTATAGTTTCCGAGGTTCAGTCCATTATCATCATGGCAAGAAGCATGGCAAGGTGGGAACATGACAGCACCCAGGGAGACATGGGACTGGAGGAACTGAGAATTCTACATCTCCATCAGAAGGTGGCAGAGGACGTGGTCACCTGTGTGGGGCACCATTGGAAAGTGAGGCCTTGGGCTTTAGCGGGAAATCACTGGTGAGGAGAACTATGTTTCTGATGTGTAAGGAAAGATTCTGATGGGAATGGGCTTAAGAGAGGGTGAGGGGAGAGGAAGTACACACACCAAGTGGGAGACGAGTCCTAAGGGGTTTCGCAATGATCAGGGACAGAGATGAAAAGCAGCAACATGAAGAGGTAGCTCAGAGAGCCAGCTGTTGGACAACACCGTGGATGTGGATTATGTCACTAGGTCCGTTCATGGCTGACAGACTGTAGGGTGAATACAGCCAAGGTAGTGGTTTGAATAGGTTTGACCCCCCCCCCCCCATAGACTCATGTGTTTGAATGCTTGAGCCAGAGGGAGTGACATTATTAGGAAGTGTGACCTTGAAGTGTGTCACTGTGGGGGTGGGACTTTGAGGTCTCCCATTCTTAAGCTACACCCAGTGTGCCACCCAGTCTCTTTCTCCAGTACTATGTCTGCCTGCACACTGCCATGCTTCCCCACCATGATGATAAGGGACTGAACCCCTGAAACTGTAAGCCGACCCCAATTAAATGGTTTTCTTTATAAGAGTTGCCTTGGTCACAGTGTCTCTTCGCAGCGATAGAACCCTATCCACAACAGTGGGGGATACAATGTGGAATGATGCCAGGTTAGTTCGTGGCTGATGGTCTGTAGGGTGAATACAGTGTGGGAGTGGAGGTAAAGCTACCTGGG
Source organism: Mastomys coucha (assembly GCF_008632895.1). Lineage (NCBI taxonomy): Eukaryota > Metazoa > Chordata > Mammalia > Rodentia > Muridae > Mastomys > Mastomys coucha. The sequence goes on from NW_022196909.1 coordinate 6,753,733, forward strand.
ACACTGCTCAGAGTAGCTGGATTGGGGCCCCGTCGTGTGGGTTGGATGGTCATGTAGGGGGGCTATGGTCTTTAGGAGGAGGGAAACAATGGCAAACAAAGGCAGGACATTGTTTTTGTAAAACTTCGTCTACTTCAGATTTCTTGGTGTTTCTTGACATGTGAGTGCCCTGGAGTTTTGAGTGACAGCTTGGTGACTTAGTGAATCAAGTCCCAATTCTGCCCATATTAGATATGAGCTCTTAGATATTGGAGGTTTGGGAAATTTGGGCCTTATACATTTATCTTCATTTACCCCTAGGCTAACATCATGGTAAATATCTTGGGAGGGAGAATGTGCACTTGAGCTACAGTGTGGCTCTGGGCCTCTGCTTCCAGGGACCAGATTATAAGACAGTTCACATTGACTCGGTAACTCTCTGCCCAGCCTCCCGGACACAGCTCCAGCACACAGCAAATGCCTTCTAGTGGAACCCAGCCACTACTGAGGCTTACATCAGCTCTTTCCATCAGTCTCAGAGGATGCCTGGAAATGTCACTTAACCCCCCTGTCTTAGCCTACACAGCACATTGACAGATGTTTCCAGGGGAAGAAAATCTCCCAGAAGTGCACGCCCCCGCCCACCCCCCCCCTGGAATCCAGTGTTTGCATTCTCCAGTCTCTGCTTCTACAGGTCTCACCTGATGTCCTTTAGGAGATGTTTGGTTATTATAATGTACTATGGCCCACAAACAGGGAATGGATAAGACAGAAGGGTAAGAATATAAAATGCCTGAGCAGAATGGGGTGGGGGAGAGAGGCAGGGGAGTAAGAGATAATAGATGGACAGAGCAAAAGCATACTTCTTTCTCTTCTTCCTCCTCCTCTTCCTATTCCTCCTCCTCCTCATCTTCCTTCTCCTTCTTCTTACTACCACTGGAATTTGAACCCAGGACTTCACACATTTTAGGCAAGTGTTCTACGACGGAGTCTTTCCCCAGCCTGATTTTTATCTTGAGAATGGGTCTAAGTTTGGCCCAGGCCAGCCTTGAACTCATGAGCATTCTGCCTCAGCTTCCTGAATTGTTAGGACTGTGAGTGTCTCAGAGTTACTGAGTGTGATTCAGGAAACGTATCTCTGTGAACCTTTCTTGGCTGGGTATGTGTGACACGACTTCCTCGTGTTTATGAGGAGGACACATGCAGGAGCTAGCTCTCCTGTCATACCTGACGTGACTGGAGACCTCTGAGCTGGGAAGGCCGGCCCGTAATTCAAGCTCTGGCCCCTGATCTTCTGATATGCAACACAAAGCACAAATGGGGCCATTTGTGGGAATTTGTAATGAGAAGATCACTTGATATTTTATGAAGAAAAGTCCTCTGTGCTTGCTAAGAGGTCTGGCGCCAGTTTCTGGCATGTGAGCTGGTAGCCACACACTCATGCTTGAGGAAGAAGTACTGAGCTGTGAGAGAAGAAGGGAAATGGGGGCAGATGTGTATCATTTGGGGCTAGGCTGTAACATTTTTAGGCTGAGAAAGTTTGAAGCTTTTAAGATCCTACCTGTGATGACCATTCTTGGTTTTCAACTTGACCATATCTGAAACCAACTAAAAACTCAAGCAGCTGGGGACACCTGTGAAGGAACTTTTGTTAATTGGATCATCTGAGGTCAGAAGTCACCCTAATTACGGGTTACACCTTCTCATGGCACACTGCATAAAAGACTGGGAGGAAAGCGGTTTTGGCTTTTGTCTTCTTGTCCTCATTTTTGTGAGCAAGTTCATCTATCCTGCAGCGGAGGCAATTCTCCACTGGCATTAGAGCCTGCTTCTTCAGGATCCTGACGTATACTGAAGACCAGCTGAGGCATCCAACGTCACAGATTGAACTGGACTCTTGGACTTTCAGTTGGAAGACAGACATTGTTGGACTAAACCACAGCCTGTAAGCCACTCTAATCTCTCTCTGTGTCTCTCTGTCTCTGTCTCTCTCTCTCTCACTATTCATTCTGTTCCTCTAGAACAGTGGTTCTCAACTTGTGGGTCACAATCCCTTTGGGGGCCAAATGTCAGATATTCTGCCTATCAGATATTTACACTATGACTCATAACAGTAACAAACTCACAGGGATGAAGTAGCAATGAAAGTAATTTTATGGTCATCACAACATGGGGAACTGTATTAAAGGGTTTCAGCCCTAGGAAGGTTGAGGAGCACTGATCTAGAGAGCCCTGACTAAAACACTACCTTTACTGTTACTTTTCTGTTAGTGATACTAAAAACAACAGGTTATTAAAACTATACCAGGGAAACATAAACATAGAGAGATCTGAGTTGCGTGGTACTCAGAGATATCAGGAACATTGGGAAACCCTGGGAGGGGATCAGGAGAGGTAGGAAAGCAATGGTAGGAGGGAGAAGAGAAAGGGAGGAAGGTAGGTAGGGAGAGAGGGAGGGAGGGAGGGAGGGAGGGAGGGAGGGAGAAAAAACCAATTAGACAACTGTGCCTTCCCCTCCACTCCCCCTCTCTCTTTCTGCTGAGGACCAAATACTAGACAATGCTCTGTGATGGAGCTCCATCCCCTTTTTAATGAGGAAAGTTTGATAGACAGCTGACCTATCATCTTTAGAGAAATGCTGGGTAGTTATCAAACTGTGAGGTAAGCGAGGAGACTAATACAGCACAGCCGGGTAGGTCAGCTGAGGAGACTGTGTCCCTCCACACTTTGACAGTTATCAAGGGCATAGCTATTTTCCAGCACTGGGAAATAACTGATGTTTATGAATATGATTTGGGGTTATCAAGGGGAAAATAAATTACACTGTCTTTGCTTTCTTAAACAAATCTGGGAGAAGTAACAGAATTTGAAATAGTTCACAGTTAAAGTGTTTAACATTTCGATTGGTCTTTCCATTTCATTGAACTTTCACTAATTACAAACACTGTGTAGAAGACCCTGTGAGTTGTGCATCACTCATTTCAGACTCCTTATTGCGGGCATTTTCCTTGGAGTCTTGAAGACTGAAGTATAATCTCCTGAGCTTCACTAGGATTCCACTTATGACTTAGGTTCTTTTGGATTGATGCCTTAGCCCCAAGCTGATATTTGGAACCTAGGGAAGTGTGGAGAAAGGCAGGGCTAGAAACATCTGCTTCTGCTGATACAGAAGAAGACAGGGACCACTGTCCAACCTCAGCCGCTTCCTGGTTCTGCTGCATCCTCAAGACCAGAAGGGGCTTTCCCAGCAGGGGCAGAGGCATCAAAGGACTTGGCCCTTAGCACTCATCTTTCTATGATTTAGTAAGCCATAAAGTATTCAACAGCTACTATCATTGGATTGAGTGAAATCTAACTCAACTTCTGTTGCCTACATTTGTTACCCCTCATGCCAGATGTTTGAGAAGCTATCAAACCCATCTCCCTAGTTAGCTCTCAGGGCCTCATGCCAGGTTGTTGGTTGTTGGCTAAGCTTGCCTGTAGATCAGTCCAGTGACTTCTAAGCTTGGAATGCTCTCTGATATGACTTTACTGTCCTCAAGTTTTACCTGAAGAAGTCCCACCCTTTCAATCTGCTTAGCCGAAATGCAATGCACCCCCCCACTCCTCCCCCACCACACACGCTCACTCACGCATGCACACCATGGACTGAATTCGGAAACCCACACGTGTGAGGTACCTGCTGGAGCCAGAAGCATTTGTTGCCAAGGGTGATGGTGCTTGGAACATGGAGGTGGATGAAGACAGTTTAGCTGAAGGCAGGCCACACCATTGCTGGCTAAGGCTTAGGTGAGAGAGTAGAAACACTGATACACACAGATGTAATGATGGGGTCTGGATGGTGGCTAGTGTGTTTGCTGGCTTGCTAAATTCCCTCAGTCAGCACAAGGCTTTGGGAGTTGCTGCTCTGACTAACCCAGGAGGGTTCGGGAGAGACGGTGTGACCCTCCTCCCCGCTTGCTGTCAGTCATGCATTTAATTCATTTGGGCTGTGGATGGGAGCTATTCAGAGACCAGGGAAAGAGCTGCTCGGTCGGTCAAACCAAGAACGTTTAACGGTTGAGACGGAGTCAGTAGGATTGCTGTGAGGTGCCAGCGACACAGCTATCCACCAAGCTTTGCTCCAGTCTTTTCTAGGTTATTCGAGAGCAATTTCACAATGATCTCATTTGGATTTTCCCAGGAGTCTTGTGAGGTAGGTAAGAACCTTTCTTACACTTTTTTTTTTTAACAGTTCATAAAATTCCATAACAAGTATTTTCCAAAGAAAGCACCTGGGGCCAAAGTGTGAAGCCAGCCAGGTAAATCTGTGTGCTCGGGGCAAAGCTACGCTTGCTTTTCTTCTTCCCATTCTGACCCCTGAGCCACCAATAGCCTTCAAGTGTGCTCACCCTGGCTTGGCACTGGCCGACAGTAGTCCCCTGGGAATGTTAATGGGGAAGGCTTTCCTATGGCCCTGGCTCTGGTCTGTGCATAGAGAATGATTTATTTAGCTGGACACTGCAGAGGCCTCAGAGTTGCAGGAAAAAAAAATTGAGACATGATATTGTGGACCCTTTTGGGGTGGTCTTTGTTGGGCAACTCAAAAAGGCTTTCTTGGAGCATGAACTGATCAGGAAAGGTAGATTAAAAAAGAAAGGCTATTTGCCATTGTCTTCTTATTCTATTGTCTGAGGAAAGAAATAATTCCATTGCTCTGCCCAGCTGAGTTTTACTCCTGTCAGCAACAAAGGCTTAATTTCTAACGCTGGTGATCAGTAGCAGGCAGAGCCTATCTGAGACTGTTCAGGCCCGGAAAGAGAATGGAGTGTCTTCCCTTTGTATGACACAGGATTAGGAGCAGGCTACATGGAAACAGCTGTATTTCATGAAAGCAGGCAGTCAAGGACAAAAAGATGCTTTGTGTGGAATTGAATTTCTGTTTTAATGAGATCAGACTGAGATGGGTTATGGATTTACTTTTGATTCTATTTCTTATCAATGACTGCTTAAGGCATCTCCTTTTCATATTTAATTGCTGAAATGAGCTTAGGCCTGGAGGCCCCTTGCAAAGTCAATTTTTTTCCTTTTAATCTAGAATTGGCAAAATGAAGGATGTAAGAGGTCATGTGCAAAGGCCAGTGCTTGCCAGCTTCTCACTTCAGCTGAAGTTGAATTCTGGAAAAGGTTGGTGTGTCTTCCAAACAATCTTTGGTATTGTCTACCAAACTTAGCAAACACCGGGCAGTGGTGGGAGGCAGAGACGGGCAGATTTCTGAGTTCGAGGCCAGCCTGGTCTACAGAGTGAGTTCAAGGACAGCCAGGGCTACACAGAGAAACGCTGTCTTGAAAAACAAAAACAAAAAACAAACAAACTTAGCAAGCATGTAATCTAACATACTAAATATACACACATGAGGCTCCCTTAAAATATCATCAGTCCAGGTAGGGGTTGGGGGTGGAGCCCTTGGGTGCACAGTCACATGCATGGCTCTGAAGCTGTTGGTGTATTCTTTGTGTTTGTCGGAAACCTGGGAGGATTTACTCGGAAATAAATATGCATATCATTATCTAATAGTCAGGCAATGACCACAGCATTTTGTTAAATCCTTACGATCAAACCTTATGGATTTATGGTAGGATGTTCTGCAGTGAAAGGAACCGATTCAGTCTTGAGTGCTAAGGGTAAGTCTGTGTTTGCAGTCACAGTTGTTTTCCCCCAGAAGATGTGGAATCAACAGCTAACACTTCGTGTTTCCCACGGTGTGATGCTGTTTTTATCTTGAAGTTGATAAGACAGGGCTTTGGAAGGACCCTCCCCTGCATTCTGAGGCCTATGAAGGCTGTAGTCAGAGTCTGTTTCAAGCTGTGCCCATGTCTTCTACTCAGAGATCATCAGTGACTTGGCTGGACAGAAGGCTCAGCAGCTAAGAGCGCTTGCTGCTCTCGCAGAGGACCTGGCTTTGGTTCTCAGCACCCATATGGTGGCTCACATGACCATCTGTAACTCTAGTTCCATGGGACCCAAAGCCCTCTTCTGGACTCCTCAGGAACTGGGCACATATGTGGAGCATAGGCATGCATGCAGGCAAAACACTCATGACATAAAATATAAGTTAACTGCCTCTATAAACCATCAGTGACTCCCTGTGCCCATAGTAAATTCAAACTCCCCAGCCCACTGTTTTTCAAACCAACTGTGACTGTCCCATTTCTATCACAGAGTTCTTACTGTCAGGCACAGAAAGTGACCAGAGCAAAGGCCTAAAGGCTGGGAATCACAGTACATGCCGTGACAGTGAGTGAATGGGCCCGAGGATTGGGCCCTGTGCCATGCCTGATGTCAGAAGGATCCTGAAGTTCTCTGTCACACACATTGTACTGAGTTGCTGCCAGAGATGGGCTGATAGCGGGGCAGCAGAAACTGAGACCTCGTCCCGTGTGCCAGCTCCAGCCCTGCCTCTCTGTGGGTCAGGGACAGTGAACAATCAGCTTTGACATCTGCTCAGGTCCTGGTCCTAGCAATGATGGGGAGTGTTTTCTTAATTTAAAAAAAAAAAGTATTTCCCAACATTATAGCAGGACTTAAAAACTACAAAGACCTTAAATAAGATCCTTGGCTATTAGAAACTTAGCAGCGACATAACTGCTGTGGCTGAAATAGCTTTCTCTCTCTCTCTCTCCCTCTCTCTCTCTCTCTCTCTCTCTCTCTCTCTCTCTTGCTTGCACATGCATACGCACACACACACTCATACCACAAACCCCCATACACATGCACTACACAAACAATTTACCCACACATACCACACACACACACTTACATACCATACACATACATATATACACACCGCACACATACATACATATATACATATATGTACACACATATATACATACACACACACATATATATACCATACACATACATATATACATACCACACACAATATACACACATACACATGCACACACACCACATACACATATATATACATTATATATATCACACATTAAACACACATATATCACACCCACACATACACATGCATACATACCATGCACACATATACATACCACATACATATACAAACACATACACACATATGCACACATGTGCACAATGCATACTCACACACACATACACATACCACACAAACATAAACACATGCATATACACATACATACACAGATATATACATACATACTTACACACACAATACACATACTACACACACCACACACACCACATACACATACACACATATACACACATATTACACACACACACACACATGCCCCTCCACCCTCTCTTTGTTGTCCATCCTGGACGGTGTTTCTCCTGGTTATCCTTTGTGACAGGAGTGATTTCGCCTGTCTCCTAGCAGCAGCAGAGCTCCTTTCCAAGGCATTTGTCTCTCTTTCTGAGCAACTGGCTCAGTCTGTTGGGGAAGCTGGAGGAGGGGGAGACAAGGAAGGGGGAGCTCTGCTCCCTTTCAGTGGAAGCTGCTCTCAGCTTTGGAAAATTCCAGAGGGAGGGATCGAAGGACTTGTGCTCTGCAAGAGAGTTTGCATCTGATAATGAAAATGTGAGGTCTAGTGGCCTCTGGCCACTGAGGCTGTTCTGGGGCGAGGAGGGGCAAGTAAAAGGGACATGGAGGTGATGTGGCTAGAAGTACCCACTGAGAGCAAGCTGCAGAGACAGAGGGTGTGTGGGCACCCCAGCAGAGGAAGAGGAGGAGATAGAAGTGTGGGCTTCATGCTGCACAACAGCCTGAGACACAGAACTGAAAGGAGGGAGAGCTCTGCTGCCACGGTGCACATCAGTTAGGTCAGATCAGTGGACTTTCAGAAATAACAGGGACCCCGGATGGAGAGCATCGTCTCCAGGCACTGAGGAGAAAGCCACAGGCTGGGGAGGGATGGCAAGGGATGGGCAGATATATGGACAGACGCAGGTGGTCACCTTATTTCAGGCCATGTGAGACCCAGGAAGCTCAAGGCACAAACTGAAGGCAAAGGAAGGAGAGCGTTAAAAGCTGCAAAGCACAGAATGGAAGCAAATGTCCCATTCACAGACAACATTGTCAGCAACAAATTACACTGCGGGCCCAGCATATCCCTGTAAGCTCTTTAAACATATGATCTTACACAGGCTTGGTGGCCTGGGTGGGTAAAAGCAGCTGTCTAGAAAATACATGAACACCCCATGAAGATACAATATTTGTGTTATTTTACTATTATTACTATTGTTGTTACTATTATTATTATTTTATTTTATTATACAGTTTCCCAGATGAGGGCACTGAGGCAGCTGAGTAAGGCTATTTCTCAGCTGGAGGGCACTGCCTCTCAGCCAGGCTGAGCAGATTTCCTGTGCAACTGTAATAGAGATGCCTACTCTATTGTTCTGGGGATGTCCAAGAGCAAACTGGGGAAGGAAAAATGGAGGGGTGGAGGGAGGAATTCTCTTCACCTCCCCATGAGAAGAGGTGGGAGAAGACCAGGCTGCCCTGGGAGATCCAGCTTTTGGACACGAAGACTCTTTGTCTGTGCTGGGAAACTTTGTTAGTGTTTATATGGAGGGGACTGATGGAGAACGTTTGTACCCATGGTTACAAAGGTGCTTTGTGAAAATGACTTCTCCCACACCTTCTGCTGCCACAGCAGGAAACAGTGCCAAGGCATCTATAGCTTGGACCATGGGCCACCTGAAGCCCAAAAGGACCACCTCTGATGGGAGCTCTCCTGAGGTGGGGCTTTTGCAGCTGCAGCTGAACAATGCCAGTATGATTCCTAAACACACCTCAGTGTTTGAGAGTCCGTGCACTCTGATCTGAAAATAATTCAGTTCTTGTGTTTTCTCTAGGACTATTGCCTTACTGCGAGGAGAAACCAGGATGGCTTTTGACCTCAGGATTTTTAATAAATTCACAAGCTGAGCTGAAATGACAGAGCCCTGAGAGCTTTGCCTTGGGGTGTGCTGTGCCTCAGTCTACTCTGTCAAGCACCTGCTGATCTTCTCTGACCTGGAAAGGTTGGGGAGAGCTCTAAGTGATCTATCTACAGCTGGGAGATTATTTCTGGTATGTGTCATAACGATAAGATTCATGGAAGGTACAGAAGGGAAGTGTTCCCTAGGTGGTCCTGTGAAAAATGATGTTTTGGTCATTCTTAACTCAAGACCTTTTATTAAAATCTAGGAATGTCTCATTGTGGGAGCTAATTTATATAAACACATTTTTTTTTCCTAAGGATGCTTGAAGTTTTTAGAAAGTATCTAGAAGCTAGACACTAGAAAGTGTGTGTGCACATGTGTGTGCACGTGTGAGTGTGTGTATGTGTGCATATGTGAGAGTGTACATGTGTGTACACAGGTGCATGTGCATGTGTGAGTGTGTGTATGTGAGTGTGTGAGTGTGCATGCATACGTGTGTGCAATGTGTGTGTGTGTATGTGTGTATATTGAGAGAGTGTGTGAGCTCAAATGTACGTGCACAAATTGAGCGAGTGTGTATATGTGTGCATGTGTAAGTGAGTGTGCATATGTGAGTGTGTGTTACATCTTTTGTCAGAAACCCAGGACCTAGGGCTGACTTCAGAGCCAACTGTGGCTTCCACCCTTCCCAAGCACTGCTATTTCCACAATTGTTTATTTGCTCTGTGCCTGTTTTCCTCCCAGTGACTTCCATGACAATGGCTCTGATTATTCTCCAGCTCTTGGAGTGCTGGAAATGCAGTCTGTGAGCAGGCAGTCTAGGTTTGTCTGCGACTCCTGTTTGGTTGAGATAAGACACGCAATATGGTCTGCTGGAAGAAGTGTGGTGGCCAGCATCTGACCACTCCATGGGACTGGAGCGTGATTCCTGTTGTTCATCAGTCACCCTGGCATGTGGTTGAGACCAATCCCGTGGAAGGCACTGTGGGAAGAGGCATTAGGGGAAACAGATTCTCCATCCCTCAGTTTGAGAAACATCCCACAGGTCTACAGCATGATCAACAGGAACAGTGTAACAACGCAGGGTGAGAGGTCACAAAAAAGAGAAGCAGGTTCCTGTTCACACCGCCAAGTGGACTAGGATGTGCAGATACACACCAGGGTGTTTCTTCCTGCCAGCCCATAGCCCGCTCCCACAGCTTGAAGACTAGCCTGTGGAACGGTATTAGGCAGGGCTCTGAGTCTCAAATAGGCACAGCGACTGTTTTGATCTTGAGAGCTTTCAACTTTGTGAGTTTGACCTTGAACATAGATGTTTGTGATACATGCCTAAGTCATGTTCAGCTAGTTTCTTAATATGTAGCTGTGACTCCAGGAGATGGTGGAAACTAATTCATAAGTCATTGAACACAATGGGACACATTTGGGGGAGGCATTTGAAGGGAGTTAAGAAATGGAGGAGGTGGGAGACCAGACTTGCTGGGGTCATTCTTCTCTTGCGTGGGCTCAAGGCTACTCTTCAATATTTCCCAATTATGGTCTTTACATAGAATTAGTACAGTGTTTTTGTAGTATGCTTAAAAATTAATAGCAACACATTTCATCAAAAGGCAAATTTTCCTTACATTAGCATTCCACTTGTAGGACTGAATATGACAAAATAATTAGTTACCAACGTATAGTTTAAGGTATTGGGGTAATAGCAATAACGTAAGAGTCCTTGAGCTCATGGATAGTGTACTATGGCTCGGGAAGACACAGTAAAGGGAACAGATTGTCTGTTCTCATAAGCAGTTCTCCGTCTACATTGCAGGCCCTCAACCTTGCTCATACTGAGACCCGTTGATACAGTTCCTCACGCTGTGGTGACCCCAGCCATATAATTGTTTTGTTGCTACTCCATAAATGTGATTTTGTGACCGTTACGAGTCATAATGTATATATCTGATATACTAACTCACGTGAAGGTCGAGGCCCATAGGTTGAGAACCAGTTGCCTGTATCCTAAAAGTTGTCTTCAGCTTCTTCTTTCTAGAAGTCCATTTTTCTTCACTCTGTGTCACTGGGGGACAGACGTTGAGGTTTCACAAGGCCATGCCACCCTCAGTTCTCTCTCTCTGCCTTGTGCTTGTGGATCAAGATGCAAGCTCTCCGCTACTGCCCCGCACCATGACGGCCATAGATGTACCTAACCCTCTGAAACTGTAGGCCATCCAGAATCTCGCTCTTCTGCACGTTGCCTTGGTCATGGGGTCTTATCACACTTGTAGGAAAGCAACCAGGACACTTAAATTCTGCGATCCACGTTCTCATATCATGCTGCATATCTAACCCAGCACCTTTATTGAACTCTGCTTATGTTTCTGACTTTAAATTGGTGAGTACTGGAGCTAAGTTCTCAGAATCTTCTTTTCTCCTCCCCTTTCTATGACGGTGGTCTGAAGTTGCATTTTAAGCCCTTACAACTTCTAGGAATTTTGATTTCAAGTCCACCTACCTACTCTGTTTCTTCAGCAGGATGTCTAGAGAAGCTTTAAAATTTAGCCTAATTACTAAAATCAAACTCTTGGTTTTCTGCCTGAAGA
>NW_022196909.1:6765220-6773461 GCF_008632895.1 Mastomys coucha
GGGGGGGGTATTCTGAACTTCTGGGCTAATATCCGCTTATCAGTGAATACATACCATGTGTGTTTGTTTGTGACTGGGTTACTTCACTCAGGATGATATATTTTCTAGTTCCATCCATTTCCCTAAGAACTTCATGAATTCATCATTTTTAATAGCTGAGTAGTACTCCATTGTGTAAATGTACCACAATTTCTGTATCTATTCCTCTGTTGAGGGACATCTGTGTTGTTTCCGGCTTCTGGCTATTATAAATAAGGCTGCTATGAACATAGTGGAGGATGTGTTCTTATTACACCATAGGAGGAACAACGATATGAACCAACCAGTACCCCCAGAACTCCCAGGGACTAAACCACCAACCAAAGCGTACACGTGGAGGGACCCATGGCTCCAGCCACATATGTAGCAGAGAATGGCCTTTTTGGACATCAATGGAAGGAGAGGCCTTTGGTCCTGTGAAGGCTCTATGCCCCAGTGTAGGGGAATGCTAGGACAGGGAAGTGGGAGTGGATGGATTAGGGAGCAGGGGGAGGAGGGATGGGATGGGGGGGGTCTGGAGGGGAAATGAGGAAAGGGAATAAAATTTGAAATGTAAATAAAGAAAATATCTAATAAAAAAGAGTTTTTCTTTTCAGTCAATGACAACTTTATCGTTATAGTTACTCAAGAAAAATCTTGGCATCAGTCTTGACTTCTTTCTCTGATTCTTCAGATTTAGCTGCGAAGATGTTCACCATTGTGTTGTTTAGAAACTTGAAAATGATGTAACTGCTTGACAGTGGAAGAATAGATAAGTTGTTGTACTCCTAGTCATTAAAATAATATTGCAATCATGAATAATCATAGAAGGTAAAAGAAAAAAACACAATGAGATCCACAAAGATGGTGTTATATGTAGCTGCCTGCAGCTCCATATGAACGGGTTTCTGGAAGAGAGGTGGGAGCCTGAAGAGAGATTAAGGGAACCAGATGGCGAGAGGGGATAAAAAGTGAGACAGAGCCATGGTTATGCTTTCAGTCTGCCATGTGTATTCAGCTGAGTAACAAGCCGGCAGGCAGAAACTCCTCCCCCAATGACAGCATCTCGTGGCCCAATCAACATCTTCATCTTTGGTCTCTGGAGGTGGGAGTTCTGGAGTAACAGGAGCTTGGAGAGAGGCCTTGCTATTAGCAGGAGTTTGGAGAGAGGCGTGACTATTTGTGGCAAGGTCTGAGAACCAGCTCCTGGCTAGAGGAGGGTCCCAGTTATACAAAAGAAAAGAAATAACACCTGTTGATGACAACTGTAGGCAAGGCTGTGGGAATCGGAGTCTAACGGTGGGTAAGAGTGTAGATCGGTACATTGATCATGATAAATACGATAAGCCTTCTGCAGGAGTTAAAACTAGACATGCCATACTGGCCAGCAAGCCCTCTTCTGCTTAAAGATATATGCTTAAAGAAGAGAAGACCATCACTCTGTAAAGACATTTGTATTCCCGTACTCACTGTCTTATTGCTCACGAGAGCCAGAAATATAAGTGCCCATCAGTAAGCATGCATAAAGATCACGGAGTGTATTCATATGATGGGATAGTATTGTCCTTAGTATAAAGGAGGTTTTTTTTATTTCCTACAATATGGATGGAGCAGAGGACATTATGCTAAGTGAAATAAGCCACAGGCAGCCATAAGAAATGTTCCATGACTTTTATCACAGCAGGGTTTGAGTGTAGAGACAGTGAAATAGTGACTGCCATTGATGGAAGAGGAGAGGAAGGGAAATGGGGAGGTGCAAGTCAAAAGATATAACACGCACAGATGTGGGAAGATGAGTTCTAGAGGCCTAATGTTCAGTATGAAATCTCTGATTAACGGAACCCCACTGCCTTCTGTTAAGTATGATTGCCAGATAAACACCCCATTTTTTTCTTCACCCAACTTTTGACTTCAGCAATCTCAGTTTCCTGAAGGTAACTTAGGTGGGAAAATACTAAGTGGAAAAGTCCAGAAAAAAATCCAACACCTTATAAGTTTTCTTTGCACACTGTTTTGGTAGCATGATAAATCAGCCATCCCTTTGGTACACCAGCGGCACAGGTGTCCTAGTTACAGGTTGACTTGTGTTGTGTAGCAGTACCTGGGTCCACTCTACACAGTTTCAGGCATCCATTTTGGGTCTTTGGAGCAGATCTTCTGTTGGTGGACAGTATCTGGACTGCTATAGATTTTAGACGATCTTGCCCTTCCAAAATAGGAACCATTTGAGATTCCAGATGTGTCAGTCTTTACTATAGTGACAATGGGGACCATCCACCTCCTCTACCAACATCTTTCTTATAAGCTAGCGTGAACTGTCAGTTGTATTATTTTAAAGATGTAGCTACTACCTTACAACTTAAAATGCTTTTATAGTGCATAACTTCAAAAACGCTTAGTGCTAAAGAATTGTGAATCCATTACCAAACTGTAACAACTTTGTCTATGCCCTACTCACCCCCCCCCCACATAGAATTATTTTAAAGCAAATCTCAGATGTATTATTTACAAGTGGTGATTTTATCTTCTTTGGGTATATGTAATAATTTGGGTCTCTAATAATATAACTATTATGTTGCAAATGTAGATTATAGGAGGATGCATATGGTTTCCCTTTGGTAAACAAGGGGAGTTTGACAGGGTGCTTACCTTTGAATAAAAACAAATGACTGCTTACATCTTCCTTGGTGTGTATGTCTCGCCCAGTGTACATGTGGAGAAAAGATGATGGCCATTGGAGGAAGCTGCTGCTGCCCACCTTCCAGCTTTATTTGTCTAGAAAACCTGATTGCTTTGGCTCACCCCCAGTGCTTGTGTTTTACACAGCAGAGCGGGCAGAACCAATCTACACAGGCGAGAATCGTTTCTGCTGGTCTCTTTGCTCCTTGGCATGCCAGTAATTTAAAATTTCAATATCAGCATCTGTCATGACAGCATGCTTTCTCACAGTCAGCTCTCCTGACATCTTGTGCTGGACCATCTTACTGTGGAAGGTTGGTTTTTTTCCAGTGGAGAATGTTTAGTAGCATTCTGGCTCTTCACCTATTAGATGCTGACATCATCTTCCTCTTTTCCTACCAGCTGCAATAATCAAAAGTGTCTTCAGGCATTGCCAAGTGTCTCTTTGTAAGGTAAAATTACCTCTGGCTGGAAATCACTGGACTCCAGTGATATATATATATATATATATATATATGTGTGTGTGTGTGTATACACATATATGTATATATATGATGTTGGAGATTAGCAATAAAAACTTTCACTCATTTTATTGGCTAAAACCTCATGGAGAATGTAATTTGTCATCTGCTAAAAGTTGTTATTGTGTTTTACTGACCTGCATATTTAATTGACAACCCATGACACAATGGCGAATGATAATCTGCATATTTCAGAACAATCTTGACTTGGTCAACTCTGAGAAAAGCAAAGGTCATGAGTGGAAGACTGCTTGCCAGCTGTGGCAGTGATCAGTCCCTCAGACTGCTTCAGTATTCTTTATCATCCAAAACACAGGGAAATAGTGTGTGGAGGTTAAAAATGGATGATCTCTGCCTAGAGAATTAATGACGTTCCATTCGTACCAATAGGTCTTTTGATCAGTAATGAAGATGTAGACATGGGTGCAAAATAGAAAGGCAAAGGGTATTTAAACAGTGCGTGTAATTTGGAGGGCTTCTCCGTCCCATAATGGAAATACTCCATTGAGAAGTGTAAAATGAGATGAGGGGGGGTATAAGACCACCTCGTTCCTTCTCTTCAAGGGCTACATTGTTCCGAATGTCCCATGTCTTTGCTGCCTTCTCAAAGTCTTATTAAATATTCCCATTTTAGCAATATAGAGAAGTCCCATGATTCCTCCCTGTAGAGACTCAACAGACAAGCAGAGGACATGAATTAGTGCTACCATGACCTTCAGAAGATAGTTTTTTTAGTTAGTGCCACTCTGTTAGACACATAGAAACAAAACTAAAAGAAACAAAACCTAACCAGTTTCTAGCAACGTCCACCTCAGATGTTGCTGGAAAGGTTTATCAAACACTGTACATGTGGTTTTAAATAACGCCATATAAGAATATAATTCACTAGAGTACATTTGCAGAATCTTGAGTCTGGAAATGGACATCCAGGTCTTGCGAGTACTAGGCAGGTGCCAGGTGCTCTTTCACTGAGCTACAGCCCCAGCCCTGGGAACATGAGTCTTCCATGTCCTTGAAACTGTTGATGCTTTAGTCGAGTTTGCCAGAGGAGCAGAACCAAGTGGGTGAGTGTATTGCCAGGTAAACTTTAAAACAACTATAACCAAGTCATATCCAAGACATGAGACCCCAGTCCTCAGTCCGTGGGGCAGGGCGCCTCAACAGCTGGAGTAGACCCAGAAGAGCTGTCTCTTAGTTGGAGCGTCGCCTGTAGCTGCCCAGTCCACAGGACAGGGTGCATCAGTAGTCTCAGGCTGATGCTGGAAGCCTGCAGTGTTCTCAGAGAGTGCTGGTCCTCATTCTCTGATGAAAACCTGGAAACACTGGCTCTGCTGCAGCAGAGGAATCCGCCCTGCAGCCCAGGAGCAGTGAAGGAAGTGTTGAGCAAACAAAGGTGAGAATTCACCCACTCTGAAATGCCCTCACTGGATCTGAGCTACTACCCAAGGGTGCCACCCACAGTCTGGGCAGGCCGATCCACATCAGTGGAGACAATTGGGAGAGTTCTCCAGGTGAGGTTCCGCACGGAAGTGACGTTAAAACCAACCATAGCACATAGTGTATGCTCACCATGCTTAACAGTGGGCTTCACAACAGAGATTTTATGTACAAACATAATCTATTTTTATCATATCAGTTGGGAATTCCTAAGTCAAAAGAAGTTATTTATGAATCCTAAGTCAATGGTAAGATGTCTATAAATCACTTTGTCTTGTATTTGCCCATCTTTAAAAAATGCATACTTTTTGTGACAGTATTCATAATTTTGTTATTGGTAAATGATAAAAAATTAGTGTCCAAAGGCCAGTTATTATCTAGGTATTAAATGCAACATAGTTATGCTATACATGTAACCCTAAATATTGGTCTATTTTCCCACAGGAAATGGAAGCTCAGAAAAGCTATGTACTTTGTTTAATGTCTCATATCACTCAGTGGGAGGGCTGTGAGTCAAACACAGTTCAAGTAAATAATTGCAGGATGTGAGGCTGTCTCTTCCAGTTTGTGTGAATCAAAGGGTATTTGTTTATAACCCCAATAAAGACTTTTAGCTGTAATTTCCCTGGCGGTGGGCAAGTAGATATCTGTCTGTCTGTCTGTCTATTCCCATCATGTATATTTTCAAGCATAATAAAACCTTCAGGCCCCCGAGGACTGGTGGTGGCCAGGGAATGCACAAGACTAGGCTGAGAAGTTCCGTGACTGTGGGAAAACAGGTTTAATGCTCTGTGACAAAGAATAATTCTGCCAAAAAGGAATGGGGATCTCAGAGAGCAGAGCTCCCTATGGAAAATCCCAAAATTCAAATGAGGAGGTGACCAGATTTCATTCTAGGTTTCTGTTGTCCATGTTGCAGGGCAGGGAGAGACACCCTACACAGAAGCATGGAAAATATATCGGTGTGTGTATGTGCTTGTGTGTGTATATATGTGTGTGCATGTGTGTGTGTATGTGCATGTGTGTATATGTGTCTCTCTGTGTGTGTTGTATGTGCGTATGTGTATGTGCATGTGCACGTGTGTATATGTGTGTATGTGCCTCTGTGTGTGTATGTGCATATGTGTGTATATGTGTGCATGTGCCTCTGTGTGTGTGTATGTGTGTGTATGTGCATGTGTGTGTGTATATGTGTGTATGTGCCTCTGTGTGTGTGTATGTGTGTATGTGCATGTGTGGGTGTGTGTGTATATGTGTTATGTGCCTCTGTGTGTGTATGTTGTGTGTGTGTGTGTTAGGGGTGGGTATCTGGTCGTGGTTTAAAAAACGAAGAATCCAAAAGAACCTGAATGTAAATCTAGAAATCACTGTCACCCTGAACAGGTGGAGAGGAATAATCCTAACAAAGTGGGACACTAGCCTCATTCGTGAGCCCAAACTGTGAGCATCTAGGTTTCTTTAATTAAGGTCAAGGTGATATGGCAATACCGGCTGGGGAGCGTTTTGCCCAGAGATAAATATGTCCCTCTGCATTTCTGCCAGGCAGCAGGGAGGTGTGCGTTTGGAGCTAAATTAATTTGATTTACATCACGCCATGGTAACTTCTGTTCCCTCTCTCCCGCTGTCAGATGTCTTCGCTGGCTGTTTCTCTTTCTTTCACCCCCACACATTTCATAAGAGGGGGAAAGCATGGGTTGGCTTTAGGCAGAATTTAGAAACTGAATAACTAATTTGATTCTTCTACATGGAGTGCTATCTCCTCTCTCTCTCTCTCCTCCCTCTCTCTCTCTTTCTGTCTCTCTCTCTCCCCCTCTCTCTCTTTCTCTCTCGCTCTCTGTCTCTCCCTCTCTCTCGCTCTCTGTGTCTCTCTCTCACGGTCTCTCTCTGTCTCTCTCTGCCTCTGTCTCTGTCTCTGTCTCTCCTTGTCTCTGTTATTCTCTGTCTTTCTGTCTTTCTGTCTCTCTCTCCTTGAGGGAGAGAAGTTGTAAATCAGAGCATAAGTATGATTTATTTTTATATCATGCTTAGTGGCACAAACCGCTTTGACAGAACTTTTTCTTTGGTGCCAAGCCTGGTAGCTCACCTTTCCTCTCCCCTTGTGTCTAATACTAACACCAACAAATGAAGTCAGAGCACAGGCGCCCCAGAGGAATGTGCTCTGGGCTGACCGTGTGGCTCCTGGCTCTCCAGTCGGGCTTTGTAGGCTGGTCACACCTAAGGATATCCAGCCCTGTTATGCCCAGCCCTGGGTGCACGCCTAGCCCACCGCCCATCACTCTTCCTGCTGCGGCTGGGCAGGATAAGGTTACGCTGGGGCCTCCTCAGTCGCAGGGAAGAAGGCGGGCCGCTGGGGAGTTGCCACAGTTGGCAGCCCGGGCCCGTGGGGGACGCTTCTCTGCAGGCGGCCCGGAGCTGAGGGTGGGACCCAGAGCGCAGCCCGAGGCCCGGGTCCCAGCCATGGCCACAGCCAAGCCTCTCGGGCGTGGCTGTGGAGCCCTGCCCCGGTGGCTGCTCGGCGCTGCGCTGCTTCTGGGCCTGCGGCTCTGCACGGAGTTGCGCCAGGCGGGCTCGGGACCCCCGGGCCGCAGCGATCCCCCAGGGCCACCCCGGACACACTTGCTGCCGGCGCCCGGTCCCCCGCGCGGAGCCAGAAGGAGGCAGGTGACCTACGTGCGCAGTGGGCGCCGAGCGCTGCCCCGGGGTGGCGGGAGCGCGACGCCCCCAGAGCCGAGCTGCTGTGCCCAGCGAGGGCTTCCCCGCAGGAAGGTCAGTTGCAAACCGTGCAGACATGGATCTTGGAGTTGAGCCTGCACCCAGATGGCGCTGGGGAGCCTTCTGCTTGGGCCGGTGGACTTCCCCACTGGGACCTCCAGACTCTTGTATTTCCTTCCAATTGAGCTCTCCCGGGAACTTTCTGTAGTCTCACTCAATGCCCCTGTAGAATACAGTGGAATCGAGCAGGGTTCATCCAAATTCAACTAATGTGTGCTGAGCACCTACTGTGGCAGGCCTCCTTCTAGGAATGGAGCACCCAGCAACCACACCCATTTCAACGAGGGAGGGGGCGCTGAAAGGGAAGGAGGCATGGCTTGCCGTTGTGTTCTCCCCCACCCCCGCCCCCTAGGTCTGGACAAAGCCGGGTGGGTAGACACTGTGAACGGCTCATCCACTAGTCCAGGTGATGGGAAGATCTGCCATCCAGCAACAGCCCGACACCGCCCCATTCCTCCACTCTAACCCTCGAGTCCCTACAGGGGTTGGGACTGGCACTGGGTGAGAAGCCAAAACCCCAGCACCACTTAGTGGGAAATAATTGGATGCTCCAGGACCAGATCTTTGCCTCGTTAACTTCCCACACTCCACTGAGTAGGTCAGTTTAAACCTCTGGTTGATAAGGCCTCACCTTCCCACCTTCTTTTGGGAACTCCGCAGTACCTAGGTCTGAGAAGATTAGGAATTGGATATCTGAGCTTGCCAGATCCTTACACCTGTCACTCTTGCTTCCAACAGCAGTGCCATCGTCCTAAGCAAGGCTGTCTATGCTGCCTGGAGTCAGGTTTTTCTTGATGGCATCCGGGCAACCCCC